>NC_092333.1:290677500-291277500 GCF_046630445.1 Rutidosis leptorrhynchoides
ACAAGCTTTTGGTCACCCTTTTATTCCGACAATTCACGAACGTCATAACTTGATTTAATTGTTTAATTGTTTAATTATTGTGTGTATATATGGATTTATATATATTTAACTTGAAAATATGATAATTAAATATCTCATTAAGTATATTAACAAAGTATTATATATATATTTTCATACTACTAATTTAAAGAGTTTTCAAACAATATATATATATATATATATATATATATATATATATATATATATATATATATATATATATATATATATATATATATTACTATTTAAACGACGTAATTAACTTATGTTAAAATGTATTTACATATAATGTATTACGAGTGTAAATACATCCTTACAAGTATTGAATACACTTTATAATATAGCAATACATATAAAGGATAGCTATACTCGTATTTCCATTCAATTTCCTCAGAGAATTCTACTCGCATTCATACGGTATTTTTATCCGTATTATACACAGCTTCTAGAAGTATTTACTATTGGTATATACCAATAGAAATATGAAATTATTTGTGTAATATGTCATCCATGACCTAATCAATTTAATATGTCATGCATGACTTAATACAAATTAACTTATCTTAGATATTTTCACTAAAAGCCAAAATTATAAGCTTATAAATAAGGACCATTTTAACTCATTTTTACTCCACATTTTCTTAAGCTAAAAACACACACTTGAATGCTCTCATATTATACTTTAATCTCAGCAACTTTCCTCTTCATAATCAAGGTAAAATACTTCTCAAAATCCTTGTTCAATTCCTTGTATAGTTGCTATCTTATTATACTTATAAAACCTGTAAAAACTAGAACTTGTTTTGGTGAACACCAAGCTTGTTTGAAAAACTAATCTAATCTTTCTAACTTAACTCTAATAATACTTATTTATATGTATTATGATGTTATATTAAGTTAATATAAGAACTTATAACTTGTACATATGAAGAACATCTTGAAACTTAACATATATCCTTTAATCTCCATTCGGTAAAAAGCGGGCTTTTTTAAGTTAGGAATTAAAAACCTATCTTAGACTTTAAGTTCGAGGCTAAGACTTTTGAAATATGTTAATATATGTAAATAAGACTTCCAGTATTTGTTTCATGATTTTACACAAAGTGGAAGTATTTTATCAAAAATCATATATTGGGTGGATGCCGGGATTTTTCCAAATCTGTCCACCGACACAAAAAGAGGGTAAAGCTCTAAAAAATACTACTTGGGATGACCTTTTCGAATTGGTTTTGTAAAATTTCCTTCTTAATGAATCCATAGCAATTTGATTCACTTTAAACAGAATTGTAATGAATATTTGGCGAGCAAAACAAAATCTGCTATAATTAACGTTGTATGGACGAAATTTATATTATAAAAACTATATTAACCATATCCTTGTTAACTTTTCCTATATCCTATATATATTTGGACATGTTATCAGTAGTATAACAAAATATTATAATCTTGGTTAATTCTGTGATTGTATATGTATAATAATATTCTTGGTACGTCCTAACACAATAAGTATACAATATGTTTTGATAAATCCTAAGACAATACGTACAAAATACGTCTTAGTTAGTTCTAAGACAATATGTATACAATACATCTCTGGGTTGATGCAAAGACAATTCGTATACAATACGTCGTGGGGTAATTCTAAGATTATATATATATATATATATGTATATATATATATATATATATATATATATATATATATATATATATATATATATATATATATATATCGATTATTGGACTGTTGGACTTTTCGGACTATTTTGGACTACTAACAAAGGACTACCAACAATGGACTACTAACATAAAATGTTAAAAATTATTATATAAGTATTCTATGAACTTGCTTTATTTTATTCATATGTCGTATTATTATCTGAATCGTTATTATTGTTATAGCTTCGTGAATCCAAGGACGACGGTCATATTTTTAATAAGTTAAAAACTTATTATTAATATACTTTTACTACTGTGAGTATATAGTCGCATTTTTAAACTCTACAAATATTTTGGGATGAGAATACATGCATTTTATGTTTTACGCCATAGACACAAGTACTTAAAATATATTCTACGTTGAGTTGTACCGCTTTGCATATCTTCCCTAATAGCTTGGTAACTAATATTTACATGTTGTAAGAACATGTATACGCGAATCCTATTGATAGATCTATCAGATTTGACAACCCCAACCGGGCTAGTCGCTCTAGTATCGTAAACGGTTGCATAGTACTTCGTTTTTACTACACTTGGTACAGTGTAGGGAAATTTCATAATAAAGGGAATATGCTACATTAATGGTTAAGTATGGTTACCGAAGCGCTCAACAACTTATAGAATACTTTTATACACTTGCGAGTGTACATATATTTATAACTATGAAATCTTGTGGTCTATAATTATATCGATGATAAACCTATATATCTCACCAACCTTTGTGTTGACTGTTTACGCATGTTTATTCTCAGGTCCTTAAGAAAGTCTTTCGAAGTTGCATTATCTGAGCAAGCTGTGCATAGAGTCTCATACTTTTATTTAAATAAAGTGTTGCATTCAATAAAACCTTTGTCATGTATTATATTCGACTGTTACGTCACGTGTGTAGTATTTGGAAACCGATGTATTTTGGGGATTATTTCTTAAATAATCGCCCACTTGTTTAAAACATGCATTATGTATAATAATGATGTGCTTTTTATGAAACGAATGCAAGATTTTCTAAAACGTATCATATAGAGGTCAAATACCTCGCTATGGGACCAATGAGAATGTACTGCGTTTATAGTATTATGGACGGGTCGTTTCAGTTTCTTAGGTAATTACGCATACAATACAACTAAACACTTACAAACAACATTGCAAAGCATTCAATGCATCAAAAGTTCATTTTACTTCTATCAAACCCTATCTCAAATCACAAATTTAACAATTATGTTTATGAAGCTATTCCATGTCAACCTACATACCAAAATGAAGCTAGTGATGCTAGTATCACATTTAATACATGCACTTTTAACATCTAACAACATTTAAGCAACCAAATCTCAAAATCAAACACACCCATTTCAAGTTTAAGCTAGTTACATCAAAATGACAAGAACAAGCATATAAATCATATATTCATGTTAGACTTGAGCCATAGACACTAATTAACACTTTTATAAGTTGAAAACATCAAGAACACAAAATCTAGTGATTTTAGAAAGTTACCCAAATGCAACAAAGTTGGTATGGATTCGAAGAGGAAGATGCAAGGATTCCGAATATGTGATTTGTTTTGATGGTTGCTTCCTTGAAATGATTTAGATGATGATTCTTTGTATTGGGAGAATGAGAGAAAAATGAGGTGGAAGTATTAGAGAGGGAGGTGAAAATGAATGGAGGAGATGAGGGTTTGACTCTTTGACTTAGTCACATCTTTGGTCATTTGGCAAGTCTAGTCCCTCGAGTTTGAATCGGGTGCGTGAATTTCCTAAACAAGATATTTTAAAAACGCGTATTAACGGAAGATGTTATAATTAAATAACGGACTTTAAAATAGTATAACGGAAGGTAAAAGGAAAAAGGCGGGATGTTACATTACCTACTCCTTAAAAGAAATTTCGTCCCGAAATTTAAGTAGGCGTAGTAGTCGTAGTTTCTTCCTCAGGATCTTGCGTTTCCAAATCCACGAATAAATGAGGGTACTTCTTTTTCATTTGATCTTGTCTTTCCCAAGTAAACTCGGGTCCTCTTTTGGCGTTCCAACGGACTTTGACAATCGGAATTTGGTTCTGTTTTAGCGTTTTGACGGAGTGATCCACAATTTCAACCGGTTCTTCCACAAAATGAAGTTTGTCGTTAATAGTAAGCTCCTCAAAAGGGATGACGAGTTCGGGTTCGGAAAAACACTTCTTCAAATTTGATACATGGAAAGTAGGATGAACGGAGCTCAGTTGAGGCGGAAGATCTAAATGATAAGCAACGGTTCCAACACGCTCCAAAATTTTGAAAGGACCAATATATCGCGGATTTAGCTTCCTGCGTTTCCCGAAACGGATTACACCTTTCCAAGGTGCGACTTTTAACATTACTCGGTCACCGACTTGAAATTCGAGGTCGTTGCGTCTTTTGTTGGTATAGCTCTATTGACGACTACGTGCCGTCCTGAGCCTCTCTCGGATTTGAACGATCTTCTCGGTTGTTTCATGAATGAGTTCGGGTCTGATGATTTGTGTGTCGCCTACTTCGGCCCAACACAGAGGAGAATGACATTTTCGGCCGTATAAAACTTCGAAAGGTGCGGCTTTAATACTCGCGTGATAACTATTGTTGTAAGAGAATTTGGCGAGAGGCAAGTGCTTGTCCCAAGCTTTTCCAAAATCGATAACGCAAGCTCGCAACATGTCTTCCAAGGTTTAATTATGCGCTCGCTTTGTCTGTCAGTTTGCGGATGGTATGCGGTTCTCATGTCTAATCGTGTTCCCAACGCTTCTTGTAAAGTACGCCAAAATCTAGAAACAAAACGGCCATCTCGATCGGAAATAATCGATAATGGTACAACGTGACGGGCTATGATCTCTTTAATGTAAAGTTGTGCAAGTTTTTCCATTTTGTCGGTTTCCTTCATGGCAAGGAAGTGAGCGGATTTGGTGAGACGGTCTACAATAACCCAAATAGTATCATAACCGCTTGCCGTTCTTGGTAGTTTTGTGATAAAATCCATCCTTATTCTTTCCCACTTCCATTGCGGGATTTTGGGTTGTTGAAGTAATCAGAATGGTCTTTGATGTTCGGCTTTGACCTTGGAGCAAGTTAGGCACTTTCCAACATACGTAGCGACGTCCCTTTTAATGTTCGGCCACTAATATTGTTCTTTGAGGTCGTGGTACATTTTATTGGCACCGGGGTGAATCGAATATCTTGACTAATGGGCTTCATCTAAAATAAGGCTTCGCAAGTCCCCATAACTAGGCACCCAAATTCTTCCGGCGAAATATCGGAGTCCGGTCTCCTTAACTTTGAATCGTGAGGTGAGGATGTTCAAGCGTTCAAGAGATATGTTTTCATCCTTAAAAGCTTCATCTTGGGCTACCCGAATTTGGTTATTGAGATTGGTGTGGATGGTGATGTTTAAGGCTCGGACACGAAGAGGCACCGCTCTTTCTTTTCGATTTAAGACATCGGCTACTACATTCACCTTCCCGGGGTGATAATGAAGCTCACAATCGTAATCATTCAAAGTTTCAATCCACCGTCGTTGTCTCCTGTTTAGTTGCTTTTGATAGAAGATGTGTTGGAGGCTTTTGTGATCGGTGAAGATAGTACTCTTGGTTCCATGAAGATAGTGTCTCCACATTTTAAGTGCAAAGGCAATGGCTCCGAGTTCGAGATCATGTGTCGTGTAGTTCCGTTCATGAATTTTTAGTTGTCGAGAGGCATAAGCAATGACTTTCTTTCGTTGCATTAATACACACCCAAAACCATGTTTCGAGGCATCGTAATGTACAACAAAATCATCATTGTCTTCGGGAAGTGACAAGATAGGGGCGGTGGTTAGCTTTGTCTTGAAGATTTGAAATGCGGACTCTTGTTCGATTGCCTAAATGAATTTCTTTCCCTTGTGAGTTAACGCGGTTAGAGAACGAGCAACCAAGGAGAAATCTTTGATGAATCTACGATAGTATCCGACAAGACCCAAGAATTAACGAATGTGAGTAGGAGTAGTAGGAGTTTTCCATTTGCTAATGGCTTCGATTTTTGCGGGATCGACTTTAATACCTTGATCACTTACAACATGACCAAGAAATTGAACTTCCTTCAACCAAAATTCACACTTGGAGAATTTGGCATAGCGTCGTTCTTGTCTCAAGAGTTCAAGCACAAGTCGGAGATGTTGTTCGTGCTCTTCTTCGCTTTTAGAATAGACCAAAATATCATCGATGAACAAGATAACGAATTTGTCGAGGTATGGTTTGCACACGCGGTTCATGAGATCCATGAACACCGCCGGTGCATTAGTGAGACCAAATGGCATTACAAGAAATTCATAACTACCATAACGAGTCCGAAAGGCAGTTTTGGAGACATCTTCCCCCTTAACCCTTATTTGATGATAACCCGAGCAGAGATCAATTTTTGAATATATACAAGACCCTTGTAGTTGATCGAAGAGGTCATCAATGCGCGGAAGAGGATATCGGTTCTTAACCATCAATTTATTTAGTTTATGATAATCAATGCACATTCGTAGGGATCCATCTTTCTTCTTAACGAACAAAATCGGAGCGCCCCATGGTGAATGGCTAGGTTGGATAAAACCATGGTCAAGTAGTTCTTGAATTTGACTTTGCAATTCTTGCATTTTGGATGGAGCAAGTCTATACGGTGCACGTGCTACGGGTGCAGCTCCCGGAATAAAATCGATTTGGAATTCTACCGGTCGATGAGGCGGAAGACCCGGCAATTCGCCGGGAAATACATCGAAATATTCACTAACAATCGGCACATCGTCGATGAGCTTCTCATCGGTCTCGAATTTCTTAACTTGGGCTAGAATCGCGAAACAACCTTTACGAAGGTATTTTTCAACTTTAAGGCACGAGAAGAGGTTGAGTCCGGTGCAACTCTTATCGCCATAGACAACCAAGGGTTCACCATTCTCGATAGGAATTTGAATCGCTTTAAGATCACAAAGGATGTGAGATTTCGTTTTGGCTAACTAATCAATACCAATTATCACATCGAAGCTCCCTAGTTCTATAGGTATCAAATCAATTTCAAACTCTTTACCTATTAAGTTTAACGTACACCCCCGATAAAATTTGTCGGCACTTAATAGTTTCCCGTTGGCCACTTTAATGGTATAAATAGTATCTAGTGGGAGTGGTGGAGTGCTAAAAGAGTGAGTCAAAGTCTTGGATACAAAACTCTTATCGGCACCCTAATCGAATAAGCAAGAGACATAAGAATTGTTGAGAGGAAACGTACCCGTGACTAGTTCATTGTCATCTCGGGCTTCCTCGGTATTGATGTTGAAAGCTTGGCTGCGTGTATTGGGGTTAGCTTTCTTCTTTGGGCACGCAGTCCTATAATGACCCGGTTGGCCACATTCATAACAAACACCCGGTCTTGGTGTATTAGGCCCCTTTTGAGCAACGGAGGCGGTATTCCTACAATCATGGGCCACGTGGCCACTTCTTTGACACTTGACGTAAAATGGTTTGCCACATTCACCAAGATGATTTTTGTAGCACTTGTTATAATAAGGCAAGTTTCCGACATAACTCTTCTTGCCATCGGAGGTGAAAGGCTTTTAGGTGAAGTTGTTGTTGTTGTAGTTGCTTGATGGAGTGGCTTCCCATTTTCTTTTGTTGCCACCCGACTTATCCTCGGCCTTAGGTGCCAGTACTACGATTTCGTCCACCGTTTCTATTAATTTGTGGGTCGTATTCAAAGCTTCTTGATGATTAGTGGGTTTGGATGAAATTACCCCGTGTTTGATGCTCTTTGGAAGACCATCCATGTAAAGTTCAACCCTTAGCGACTCGGGGTTCACGAGGTTTGGGCACATCATAGATAGCTCAGCGAACTGTTGATTATAAGCCTTGAGGTCGTTTCCGACTGCTTTTAGAGTTCTTAGCTCTTGTTCGAGCTTTCGGGTTTCCTCGCACGGAAAGTATTCGGTGATCATCTTTTCTTTCAAATCGGACCAAGAGAGAGCGTGGGCTTCATCGGTACCCACCGATTATACATACGTGTTCCACCACGTGAGATCGATACCGGCAAAAGTGTGGGTGGAATATTTAACCTTGTATTGGTCCCGGCAACCACTTATACTAAAAACGGCTTCCGTTTGCTCAAACCATCGAGTGAGAGCAACCGGTCCTCTGGTCCCATCAAAAGTATGAGGTTTGCACCCCATGAAAGCTTTGTAGGAGCATCCCTCATTTGAGTTACCGGCTCAATTGTTGTTGTTGTTGTGGTTGTTGTTATTGTTGTTGTTGTTGGAAGAGTGACTAGCCATGGCCGCATCTACGGCGGTGGCTATCATTCGTTGAAGAGCTTGTTCGAGAATTTCATTGCGTGTTACACGGCGAGGAGGCGTTGTTCCTTCAAAACACAAGAATATCTTTGATTAGTATTCTTAATAATACTAACCGTGATATGGAATACGGATAGAGAGAAAATTTTCCTTGACTCGCCTTTAATTCTTTATGTCATAATGTCGAAACGTCCATATGAGTCACCGTAATATAATCCCGGAAATTATATTGCCCTAATTCATATATGCATTCGACATTACCTCATAAAGTCAAGGTGGCGTGCCAATCAAATTAAACAACGTGAGATTAAGATGGAATAAGAGTTAGATATGAATAGAAGAGTTCGAGTATAAATGCACAAGTAGTCAAGTAATTTCTACTTCAAGTCTATATGCCGGTTGTAGTCTAGACTCACTAATTTACCCTATGACTCGGAGTTGACACCAATGAACTCTAAATCCCTACAACCAATGCTCTGATACCATCTGTAGCGACCCGACAAAATTGTCATTGACGGCGCCGTCTACTTAGGTCCCGTTACGTGGTCATAAGTCTTTAAAACAACGTTTGACCAAAAATATGTCGCATTCATTTCAAAAGTAAGGAAGTTTCAAGGTTTACAAAGTAGTTCAACGACTAGTTACATTACAACGTTTAAAGTACAATTGAAACATATGTGACACAAATTAAAGTAAGTCAAAAGACGCTCCACGTATGCATGTATACTCGACATTCAAACAAGTATCAAAACGTATAGTGCGAAAGCATGTATCTCCTAGTATTCAAGGACCTGAGACAGACATAGAAAATCTGTCAACAAAAACGTTGGTGAAATCATAGGTGTATGTATAAAGTATGTTTTGAATCACAAGATTTAGTATAAACTGATTATCAAGCGTATACATCTCAAAAGATGTGTTTGTATCACAAGGATCCAATTATCAAAGCTTAACTGAATCTTACCTCTGCATATAGTGTTAGAACCTACACTATTCCAATAAAATTATATTTCATTCGCTAACGGTGGCGAACCATCCGAACGAGGGTTCGTTAAACCCGTATGGCCATACAACATAAGTTCACACTTACACCCTACAAGTGTAACTGATGATAATTGGACTTGAGGATTTTTGTTCTAACTCGTATGTATCTTTGCTTTCATATTTGTGTTCAAAGTATAAAAGTATAAATCGTTTATGTTTTCTCATCCCACGTATAAGTATAAAAGAGTAAAAGCGGGACTATGATCTCACCTTGAGTGCAAGGATATAAAAGTACTTCACAAGTAAACGTATGTAAGAACGAATGCTAGTCTCGACCTAAACAATAGGTTGTATCAATATCGGTAAAGCATGAAGTTGGTCAAAGTGTTCAATTAGTCCTATGGCTCGTTACGACTTGATTAATGTAGCATGTGAATCACGTTGTCAAGTTTCATGCAAGATACAAGTATAAAAGAAAGTTAGAACGATTGCATACGTATTTGGTTAGGTTTGACTAAAAGTCAAACTTGGTCAAAGTCAAAGTCAAAGTCAACGGGGTCGGGTATCCGACAATTTTTCCATGATGAGAAATCATATATGAGCATGTTATCCAAATTTCATGTTAATCGGAGTTGCGGTTAAGCGGGAAAAAGTTTGTGAAAAATAAAACAACCAAGAAATTTAGCCTGGGGATATGCGCGGCGCGCGAAGGAGTGAGTGGCGCGCAGTTAGGTGTGGAACCAGGTTAGAAGTAGTCTAAGGAGGTTAAACATCTGAACTTCACATTTGTGCGGCGCGCAAAGGTATGCGCGGCGCGCTTTGCTGGAAAAAAAATGATGTTTGCTGAAATTTATCAAGTCTCGAACCAAAACTCATTTTAACACAACTAGTGAACCGTAGACACTTAAAACGCATATCATACATCGTTGGAAAGGTAATTTAACGAGGAATACAACTAAACACATTTCATCAACCAAAATCATCATTTACAATAATCAAATTTCCAAATTGAATGATCAATTAATGCTCATCATAAATGCTTCAAGTTCATAATTGCATATTGATGATTCGGGAAGTAAATGCACACATATGATATGCCGTTTCGTAGGTAATTATGCATACAATACAACTAAACACTTACAAACAATATTGCAAAGCATTCAATGCATCAAAAGTTCATTTTACTTCTATCAAACCCTAACTCAAATCACAAATTTAACAATTATGTTTATGAAGCTATTCCATGTCAACCTACATACCAAAATAAAGCTAGTGATGCTAGTAACACATTTAATACATGTAATTTTAACATCTAACAACATTTAAGAAACCAAATCTCAAAATCAAACACACTCATTTTAAGTTTAAGCTAGTTACATCAAAATGACAAGAACAAGCATATAAATCATATATTCATGTTACACTAATTAACACTTTTATAAGTTGAAAACATCAAGAACACAAAATCTAGTGATTTTAGAAAGTTACCCAAATGCAACAAAGTTGGTATGGATTCGAAGAGGAAGATGCAAGGATTCCGAATATGTGATTTGTTTTGATGGTTGCTTCCTTGAAATGATTTAGATGATGATTCTTTGTATTGGGAGTTTGAGAGAAAAAGGAGGTGGAGGTATTAGAGAGGGAGGTGAAAATGAATGGAGGAGATGAGGGTTTAACTCTTTGACTTAGTCACATCTTTGGTCATTTGGCAAGTCTAGTCCCTCGAGTTTGAATCGGGTGAGTGAATTTCCTAAACAAGATATTTTAAAAATGCGTATTAACGGAAGATGTTATAATTAAATAACGGACTTTAAAATAGTATAACGGAAGGTAAACGGAAAAAGGCGGGATGTTACAGCTTTTTATAATACGGATCTGGTTTTCGTACGAAAGATCGTGCATGTGTGGCAAATGATCACAAAGTTGGTTATTACTCACTGAGTGATGCCGGCAACTAATTTTTTTTTTTTAAAAAGTTTATATATATATATATATATATATATATATAAGTAGGTAGGTAGGTTCAAACGAGAATCACAAAAAAGGCGAGAACTGCAAGAATCTTTTAAATACATGATTTATATGCATTTATATTCAACAAATTACATATAATTTTTATCTAATGTTCATATCGTTGCAAAACAAATGTTCACTACCACAAATTACATGTTCAATTATGAATTATACAAAGATGTTCGCATGTTCGCAAACACATCTGCACATGTGAACGAGAATTATATACTTGATTATATAGTTAAATTAGAAGTTTTTTCAAACTTTTTTTGTTCAATTTTACTCTTCATCTACATTTATATCTGATTCAAGTTACTCACATGTGAAAATCTTTGTAATTTAATGTTCTCGCAGTTCTCGCCTTTTTTTTGGTTCTCGTTGAACTTTTGACTATATATATGTTTTCATGGCCTAGATGATTTATATATATATATATATATATATATATATATATATATATATATATATATATATATATATATATATATATATATATATATATATATATATATATATATATATAATCCAGGCCATGGAAACATGAATATCACTTTGTTTAGTCGTGATACATATATATATATATAGTCATCTAACATATTACACAAATGAATTGTTACCTCAGTGGCTTAGCACTCAAAACCCTTACCTGAAGGTCACGGGTTCGAGACCAAGAAACCTTTTTTCTTTTATTTTTTCCCTACAACTTATTTCCCAGGCCCAAGAACTCTCCCACGCCCTGCAAAGCGGGCGGCCCAAATACTTGTTATCTAATAGACAAAAGTTATGAATAGTAATTAGAGGCATTTTCGTCCTTTCACCCTTTTTTTTTTTTTTTTTTTTACTTTTAACTAAATTTATTACACCAACAAAGCCCCCCACATTTTTTCACAAATTCAAATCGACCCCCCAAACAGGGGGTAAAGTGTCAAATAACCATTTTCATAAAAAAAAAACTTAAATAAACTCCACCCAAATATTCTACGGGTCATATCTTCTCGCTCGTAATGAGTTAAATTTTTTCGACACCATCATTAAACTCGAAATAATTTTAGGAACACAATGTCACTAACTATACGCAAAACGAACGCTTTTTAAAAAACGCTAATTATTTGACAAAAGTTATGAATAGTAACTAGGGGCATTTTCGTCCTTTCACTTTTTTTTACTTTTAACTAAATTTATTACACCAACAAAGCCCCCCACACTTTTTTCACAAATTCAAATCGACTCCCCAAACAGGAGGTAAAGTGTCAAATAACCATTTTCATAAAAAATCTTAAATAAACTCCACCCAAATATTCAACGGGTCATATCTTCTCGCTCGCAACGAGTTAAATTTTTCCGACACCATCGTTAAACTCTAAATAATTTTAGGAACACAATGTCACTAACTATACGAAAAACGGACGTTTTTTAAAAAAGTTAAATATTTGGGGTACTTTTCATGCACGTTGATTTTGCTTTAAATTTTTAAAAGTCGACAATTTCATAGCGAAACGCGGAGATGCACATATATATATCTATATATCTATATATCTATCTATCTATATCTTCTATCTATATCTATATTATATATAATAACAAAGTCAACTTCACCTAATCATTTTTCAAAAAATTTAAATGGAAAAAAAAGAACCATTGGATTAAAAAATATCTTTCAATAGCAACCCTTACATAACTTATCACTCAACAATTGTCCTCTCTTCAATTTCAATTGTTGAGTGACAATAATAACGTATTATACACACCTACATCAGAAAAGAGAGCCCAACGGGGTTTTTCAAAATTAGGGTTGTTCAAATCGATGGATTCAGTCAGATGCAATCAAGGTTAACAAACAGATAATCGATGGATCCTTTGCCTCAGTTCATTTAGAATTAGGGTTGTTCAAATCAGATGCAATTTGATAATGGGTTAGATATATCTATATGTGATTCTCTCAATCCATGGGTAACAAATACATGCGAAGAATTTCTTTAGAATTCACAAGGAAAGATGGGATACGATCACTCAATCAGGTAATATCATTACAGTTTCTGATTATTTTGATTTATTACAAATCGAAAATTTCTTAATCTTTATAGACATTGGGATTTGGAACAGGTAATATCAATGTTTGGATTTAATATTTTATAAACGATTGTATGTTATTTTATTTGGTTAGGTAAGAATTCTTTGTTTCGTTAAATTAATATGCAATTTGGATTTCAAGCAGAAAATATCGCTTATTGGTATTGCAACAAGTATTATCAATTTTTTTTCTATTAATTGGGATTTGATTTGGTTTTGTTGATGTCGCTGAATGGTAATTTTAAATTGGATAGCTATTGATTGTTTTTAATCGAATAAAGTTTGTTCAATATAACCTTATTACTTATATCGATTAAGGTCTCTGATTTTTTGAATGGATCGGAACTATAGGAACACATATTACATTAGATTATTGAGATTAATAATTTGTTCTCAATTGTAACTATCATACCTTTCTGTTAAAATTGCAAGTTGGATGCTTATTGTTTTGAAAAATTTATCAAAAACTGATGATATATAGGTCATTCTTCTTTTTGTTTTTTTCCTTGCTTAATTATATTCAAATTCAATGACTAATGCTGATGTGTATAATAGATATATTTGAAATGTGTAAAATAAAAAGGTTATGTTCATGAACTACATCTGTTTTTTTTTTTTCTTTCTTTTTTTGTCTTTCATAGATAGAAATATACTTCGTTCTTAGATTCTAATAGTAATAGTAATAAAACATGGAAGTAGTCCTCTTTTTAATTTATCATATACAAACTATATTTTTTTTTGGGTAATTAAAATTAAAGAGAATGAAAGGAGGGGTTTAAACCCTTAACACGTATAATTTTGGTTATTGAAGTGTCTATTTTACAAACTATGCTTTCACACATTTCTTTTAATGATTTTATGTTTGTTTGTCATTCAGGCAGGGGATTATAAATAGGGTTGTCCCCTTTTCCTTATTCTTTTATACATTACAAAGGGATGCCTCACAATGGTTCGTCACCATGTAAACTTGAATGATAAAGAAGGCCATGACATGTTTGTGATACGAAAATATTACTCCTCAATGTAAGTACACTGCGACTGCTTAAATACCATAGCTGTAATAGTTATTGTGCTATTAATGTTTTATATGCATTGCAATGATCGGTATTAAATCTAAAGAAATCTTATTATAACTCTTTTTCTCTATATATCATTTTTTAATTATATACTTGGATTTTCAAAATCTAATAGGATTCATAGCAATATAGGTGAAGGTTAGATTCTAACGTTATGCATCTCCAAATAGAACAACAATCTCGAATATAGTAAAGTAAAGTATTAGCTTATTGCTAAAAACAATGAATAGTTTTGTTGACTTATCACGTGTACCTATTTCATCTTCACAATTTATACTACTTTGAGTCTCAAAGATCGCCTAAAGGTAACAAATGTGCAACATGTGTGTTAGTCTAATGTTACTATTGTTTGTACTATTCATTTTTTTTATATCGTGATACTTTTGTTTCATAGTCCAGAGCAAGAAAAAATCGCAATGTGATAAAGTCACAACATGGATAAGTAAATTACAAGCTGTTGCAATAGACCCGGGGATAATCAGAAAATGGCATCCTTTTAGGTAACACTTACTAAATAGTAAATACAATTAAATAAAAATTAAGATGCTACTGCAGAACCATTAGCATTCTTAGTGAACGTTCATTTGATATTGATGAGTATACTACACTTACTGATACACATGAATATTTGTTAGTTGTAACCTTGAGTACAGTTGTTACATCTCCCTTAAACTGGTTATATTATTCTTATTAATAACGATGGCAATATGGACAAGATGAGGGACAGGGCCATGATGTGGTTCATGTCATAACGCATATATAAGCCTAATGCGATTTTGAGATGAAGGAGACTTTCTTGAAGAATTATTATTGTTTGTTATGTTGTGTCCTTGTGTTTTGATTCGATATGCCTTGTACCATGAGCTTTCTGATGTATTCAAATCCTAGAACTCTATACCTTATGTTTTAAGGCATTTCAAAATTGTCATTTAAAATTCATTTGGCTTGGCCGTATAGGCACATTTTATATCTTTATAGCGATATTGTTGGTTGTAGGTTGGTGATCCTCTTGAGAAGGCCGCAATCAAGGGGATATAGTGGACTTATAAATCTGATGAAAATGCCATGCTCAAAAAGTAAGACGTTCATTATTCTCATTATTAGTTTTTTGAGGAACCTTTTTGAAAGAGACATCACTTTGTGTCTCACTTGAAAAGAATCGTTGTTCGAACAAGAGAAATGTTAGGTTTTTGTGAAGGTATGTTTGACGAGTACACACCGCTTATTTGTGTTCAAATAAGTCCACAGATATAAGATATATGTTATGTTGTAATTCATGGTGCACCCGAGACCATTCAAGGAAGACTAAATGACAGACTCGCATTTTATGTGAACACTTGCAAGAAGCACAAATGTCAAGAATCTCATGTCTTGGCTTTAGCATATAAGGCTCTTCCTGATATGACGTTAACCTTTATTTGTTTTGTTTTTTGTAACTGTTTGTTTTATGATTTTACATATGCACTCTCGCATCATACAATGGTTTCATTTTGTTCAATGGTTATAAGTAAGTGAAGCTAGAAACTTAGGAAGTAGTGGAAACTAGGCTCACTTTTGATGGTTTTGCGGTATGTACACATTTAACTGCTATCATCTTACAAAAGTATCTCATAAATGCATTTTTTTCTCTCTATGTTTTTTAGTTATCAACAGTATGCTTTCTTGACATATTTTTTGGTCATGGAATCATCCTCAGCAATTTAATTGTCCCATTAGAGGAGATGTTCTGCCACTTTCTTGCTTAAGTTGAAAAAGTCTTCACATGTGCTGGTGAATGTAGTACATGCCGAGCTGCATGCTTAGTCCTCATATAATAATGAAAAAGGAGTAAGCATATGGATGATTAATTCGTCTAATTTTGTATGAATTTTATATTGGCTGTAATTTTTTTCTAACAATAGGTTATATAATTTTCTGACCATTGTTCACTAGCACACTATTATTCTTGATCACTCCACAACTAGATAACTCCATAACTCAATGAGCAGATGCAGTTTTGTGTTGAACATCCAGAGGTGATCAGCAAGGTTGCAGCCATTTTTGATCAGCTTTCAGAAGTAATGAGACTAATGTTCGAATATATGTCTGATTAATTTGTTATATGATGTTTTACGAAATTCTTTAGTTGTATGGTGGTTGTTTTCTATTTCCTTTGACAACTGACTTTTATTAAAGTTAACACACCTACAATCTTTCTTATACAATATTATACTTGATACCAATGTTAAAAATGTCATGTTATAAACAAGTTTGCTGCAGATTTAACTTATGTCATTTTTTTGCAATAGCTGCATTTTTGATCTTTTGTCATTAGCTTCCGTCAGTAACTTCATTAACTATAGCCCCCTTATATTCATCATTTTTTATGTAATATGGCCAAAGCTACCTATGGAGTTTGACATATGGGGGTTGAATGCAAGAAAAATCACGGTGCACATCTATTCTAATGGATGTATCTTTGGGTAATAGATAGTTTCATTCAAGTGGTATGTTTTATATATTGCTTCTCACTGCTTTCACCTCTTGTGGATTCATATCATACAGCTTTTCAAATAAAAATATTATGTAATGGCTCTTCAATAAATGATTTAAATATTCTTTTACGAGTTATATAACATTGTTATAGTTCTACTCCGTATTACTTATGCACATCCTATGACACATATTTCATTAAAATATTTGGTACTTTTTATCAAAAAAAATTTAAAAATCCCGCGAAATCGCGGGTTATAAGCAAGTTGTTAATTTAAAATAACATTTAAATCTTTCATGGGTTATACCTTTTAGTTCGACTCGAGTTGCGTTTCAACGACATCATCGTTAGCCACGAAATAATTTTACAAACTAAACGCATTAAAATATATTAAAAACCGAACCCCCGGCGCGAAACGAGGGTTCGAAAACTAGTTATATCTAAGTTTTAAAACTCTGTTGAATTAATTGCAAAGCATAAATATTTCTTTTTTGATATCGATTTTTCTTATATAATTTTGGTGTTAGTGTTATCCATGGCAACGGTTAGTTATAAATATGAAATAAATATATAAAACGTAACTCGGGATATAGTATAGAGTAGCAAGTTGTGCTACTTGATTATACTGATGTTAAATTGCCATGCTTTAGTATTATTGTTGAGATGCTACGTTGATTATACGGTTGTCTGTGCACTAGTTGGTATAACCTCGATCTGTCAGTTTAAACTCAAAAAGGTCAACCTAAACCTGTCAGGTTAGAACCATGTGTTACTGTCTGTTGAGTATAGAACTGAATGACGGTTCCGTTGTATGTGTATGGCTATACTGGAGATTCAGTAGTGGTTGCAATCACGTACTAGTCGCTAGCCCTCAAGTTGGACTTGTTTGTTGTTGTTGCTGCTGTTGTGGTTGTTCATAGTCGATGTACAAGTTGTTACTGTATACTAGATCTGTTAGGTAGCTCCATTCCCTTAGTTTCGTGTTAATCCCCCACTTCCTTCCTTGTAGGTTTTGGATCTTTTGTATGCTAGATAGAATGGAGTGGGTTTGGTGAAGAAATGTTTGACAAAACCAAACAAAGGCGGAACACTATAGAGAAAAAGGGGGTGTGACGCCCCGTACAAAACCATCGTGTGCGATTCGTCAACAACATGATCTTTACATGGTTGAATACTACATGCTTTTTGAAAACCAGTTTGCATTCATAAAAACATAGTGTTTACAAAAGATAACGTGACACATAGGTCATTACAAAGCCATTATTCAAATAACATAAGTTGCGAATGCAAAATAAAAGTTTCATGATTGAGACATCTCTAAGTTATGCAGCGGTTATCTAACACAGCAGGTCCTTAACAGCAAGACTAAACAGCATGACAGCAAGTCTAACAGCGGAAGCAACAAACCTCTAAGCACCTGAGAAAACATGCTTAAAAACGTCAACAATAATGTTGGTGAGCTATAGTTTAAATTGTAACAGTAATATAAGATTGACCATGAGATTTCAATGTTTCAAAACAGTATGAAAAGCATATGTATAACCGTGGGCACATGGTAACTAGACTTAACGTAAATATAAATATCACCCCCTAAAAGTACACCTGGCGAGTGTGTATGTCCTCGAAGTATTAAACACCCATTAAATGCTAGCGCGACTAGCCCGAGTGGGGATGTCAAACCCTATGGATCCATATCTAATATTCGCGTCTACCGGTACAAGAACCATTGTTAAACGTTACCGTACTAAGGGGAATCTTTATGCCGTTGTATAACCCACACATATGAAAAGTTTAAGTACTCGTGTCAAATAAGTAAAACATAAAAAGCGCATGTATTCTCAGTCCCAAAAATAGTATAAGTAAAAAGGGAAGCTATAACTCACAGTGAATAAGCAATACAAGTTGATACGAAAGTGCGCAAGTAGTAAGTCGGTCCGAAAGGTCGTCAACCTAAATCAAAGGTTACTAGGTCAGTAGGTTGTCTTTATAAGTTCTAATAGTGCATAAAATAAGTTTAAGTGTCATCATCATCATCATTCATCATCATAAAAGCTAAGTAAGTTTGACAAGAATAGAGATCGAAACAATAGGTTGACTTCGGTCAGCTGCTACAACCTCTACGTAAATCGAAAAGATGCAAAATCAGTGGCCATGGCTCCGTATATGAGTCCCCTAGTTGCTGACCAATTTACAGAACCAAACTCGTCTTCGTTTGACCGTGGCGACGGTTTAAGTGCCATTTGGTCAGAAATTTCAGCACAACGTTAATAGGGTGTAATGACTTTCGGAAGGCCATAAATCCTAAACCGTAACTCGGATTAAGATGAGGTCTAAACGGAAAATCATATACTCGAACCGAAATAACTGAAAATCAACTTTCCAGTAGCCCAGGTGGTCTGATCAGATACGAAAAACAGTAGGTAAGGTGCTCCGGTGGGGTTCTTAGTACTTGATGCTCATCACGGTTCTCATCCTTGATGCTTGTAGCTTCAAGTGTACAACTCGTGGATGGATTAGCATCACCTTGACCAAGATTCTACCATCAACACACAATATGTTAAGACCAAGTAAGAACACAACTCATTTAAGAGTCTTAGATGGATGATGAACCAAGGTTACATCATATTCTTAGTCTTAACACAATTACAAGTTACATTTACAACTAAAGCTACAAACTTTACATCAATCAAACAAGTATGAACATAATCGAAGTCAAATGAGGTGATGAAACCCTAAGCTAGAGACCTTGGATCCCTTTCACACAAGTTTTAAGGTCACAAAGCTAGAAAGCTTGAACCTTTAGTGTTCTTGAAGATCTTGAAGCATAAAGCTTGAATCTTTAAGTTACATGAAGACCATAAACACAAATTTTGATCTTTATAATAAAATAATGAGATCATAAGTTAGAAAACTTAGATCCATCA
Source organism: Rutidosis leptorrhynchoides (assembly GCF_046630445.1). Classification (NCBI taxonomy): domain Eukaryota; kingdom Viridiplantae; phylum Streptophyta; class Magnoliopsida; order Asterales; family Asteraceae; genus Rutidosis; species Rutidosis leptorrhynchoides. Next base: position 290,697,106 of record NC_092333.1, read on the forward strand.
AAAGATATGAAGATCCAAGCTAGAAAGCTTGCATCTTGGTTGTTCTTGAAGATCTTGAAGCATAAAGCTTGTATCTTTAAGTTACATGAAGATTACAAACACAAGTTTGAATCTTTATAATAAAATAACAAGATTAAAGTTAAAAATATATATATCTACAAAGTGGGTGAAGATTCAAAGCTAGAAAGCTTGAATCTTCCATGTTCTTGAAGGATTCAAATCCATGTTTGAATCTACAAGATATAATCAAGATCAAAAGCTAAAAAGCAAGACCCTTTGATGATGATGATGATGATCATGTGAAAGATGAAGGAAGAAGAAGAAGAAAAGCAAAAACTTACAAGTTTTAGAGTGAGAAAGACTAGAAAGGAAATAAGAGAGTAAGTGTGTGTGAAATACAAATGAGAGCAAGTGTAAAATGAGAGGAATAAAGCTTGTATTTATAGTGAAATGAGGGAGGGGGTGGTGGTGATGGCCGAAATTTTGGAGGGGGACAAGGGGGGACAAAAAGTTGCTTTTTGGTTAATGGTTATCTAAAGTTGGTGCTTATGTTAGGATCCCATGCAACATTAGTGATAATACTTGACATAAATGCTAGTATGTTCCCTCTAATAAATGGGCATTTGTCTTACTTATTATTGGGTCATTAGTAATTAATAAGTGGGCTAAATAAATGGGCTACTAGCTAGAGTAGGGCGGGCTTAAGTCCAACAAGGTAGAAAGTCCAACAAGACTAACTAGTAAGCAAAATTAAATTACTACGTGAAGCGACCCATCCTAATCCATCCGGACGAAGTTCACATCGATTACAAACGAATCACAATAGTTGATTACATCACGAGATACTTGACCTCTATATGATACATTTTACAAACATTGCATTCATTTTTAAAAGACAAACTTTCTTCACATCGAAAGTTGACAGCATGCATACCACTTCTTAATGTATCCAACTATAAATGACTTGATAATAATCTTGATGAACTCAATGACTCGAATGCAACGTCTTTTGAAATATGTCATGAATGACTCCAAGTAATATCTCTAATATGAGCAAATGCACAGCGGAAGATTTCTTTCATACCTGAGAATAAACATGCTTTAAAGTGTCAACCAAAAGGTTAGTGAGTTCATTAGTTTATCATAACAATCATTTTCATTATTTTAACAGACCACAAGATTTCATATTTTCCATTTCTCAAAAACATACGTCCCATGCATAGAGACAAAAATCATTTATATGGATTGAACCCTGGTAACTGACATTAACTTGATGCATATAAGAATATCTCCTATCATTCCTGAAAATCCTTTGGACATGATATAAAAACTCGAAGTACTAAAGCATCCGCTACAACGGATGGGGTTTTTTGGGCCCAATAGATCTATCTTTAGGATTCGCATCAATTAGTAGACTGGTTTACTAATTCTTAGGTTACCAAGTAAAAGGGGCATATTCGACTTCGATCGTTCAACCATAGAAAGTAGTTTCATGTACTTGTGTCTATTTTGTAAAACATTTATAAAGCTGCATGTGTGTTCTCATCCCAAAAATATTAGATTTTAAAAGTAGGACTATAACTCACAACATGAAAAAAGTTATAAATTATTCTTATAAATTCTAGGAATCCTCAATTGAACTTCAATTGTAACAATTAACCTGAATTTGATCGTTGGACATTATTTGACTTTTTAATTCCAAAACTTTGACTCCAAAATTCGTAATCGATATGAAGAATTGGAAGATGGAACTTTGCAGATAGTTTCTATAATGGATTCATAACAGAACTGCATTTTTACTTTTTGTAATTGATTTGAATTCGGGTTTATGAAGAAAGAGTTCAAGAACAGAGACTTTGTTCCAGTTTCTTTTATTTTCTGTTTTAATTTGATTGAATGGGAGCTGTAAAGGTGTTTGATAATTGATAATGGAAAAGTTGTGTATATATAACAGCATTAAGATTCGATCAACCTTGTTTTGTAGCAGAATTGTAGTCGACAGGTAGTACACTTCTAAACAGGAGAAGAAGAAAAATAAACCAGATAAAATTTGTTAATTCAATTCGTACGCTATTTGATTTTGATATCTAACAATATCAGATAGAAAACAAAATTATAGAAAGTTGATAGAGATATGAAACGAATTTAGCATCTGTATGTAGAATTTTTCAACTAATTAATGAATATAAATCTTATATTAATAATACTTTTAATATTAATAATCATAATTAATAATATATATAAAATAAATAATTTCTGTTAATATAAATAAAAAAAATGATAATATTTATAACAATAATAATAATACTTAAAATAATACTAAGAATGATACTAATAATAATGATATTCAATAATAATAACATTATTAATAATAATAATAAAAGTAATAATATTATAAAAAATATAATTTTTAATTTGTAATTACATTTAATTATTAATTTTATATATTATACATATTATATGATAATATAGGTTGAATATTTATTATATATATATATATATATATATATATATATATATATATATATATTACCATATAATCATTTATAAGAATCATATATATATTTATTCATTTTGATAATACTTACTTATCCTGTTTATTATTTTACATTTTTAATTTTAATTGATTAAAGTGTATTTTATTAATCACATACATATACTATCATGAACATAATATAAACGTTTAATATTTAAATAAGTAAATATCTAACATTATGAATTCATCGTGCAGTACATGAATCCTACTTTTGTTAAGGTCAATGAATGATTTAATAAGCAACAAAGTTATTCCATAATTGTACACAAACAGATAAAAGAGCATGTACTTAAAGTTGATCTATAATTGAATATAATCAATCAAACACAGTAAACTTAATCAATCTAACAAAATAATTCAATCATTAATTTGAGTTTTGATTCAGATTATGGTTAAATGTTAAATCAATTAATAACATAAATAATATAATAATGTATCGTAAATAAGGAATGTGTGATTAAACTTAAATAATTAGATCCTAAATATTTCTAATAGTTCTATAATTTAGAGAACTCATTTTCGAATCACCGTTTATTTTTACAATCATATAAGTTCATTTTTCATTTGTCTAATATCGATTGAATGATAATCGAGGTTACCCATCGTTTTCTAAATAGATTCGAAATCACTATATATATATATATATATATATATATATATATATATATATATTACTATATTTTATTTATATATATATATGTGTTTTAAATAATAATTATTATAATATCCTATTTTTATTTTATTAATTTTTAATAACAACAACATATAATGCTACAATTTATATTTCGAATTATTATTAATATATACATACACACATATCTATTTACAATTAATTGTTCGTGAATCGTTGAGAGTAGTCTGAGGTTTAAATGGATATATGAAATAGTTCAAAACTTTCGAGACTTAACATTACAGACTTTGCTTATCGTATCGAAATCATATAAAGATTAAGTTTAAATTTAGTCGGAAATTCCCGGGTCATCACAGTACCTACCCTTTAAAGAAATTTCGTCCTGAAATTTGAGTGAGGTTGTCATGGCTAATAATAAAGATGTTTTCATGACAAATATGAGTTGATAAATAGAGTTTTATCATTATTGATTAATATAGATAAAACAATTTGATTAATCGAAGCTTACGAATGAAGCTGTCACTAAATAGTGAAATGAGATAGACAAGTTTCTTCATAACTTTTCAGTAGTCATGGTTGAATTTCGGAATTCAAGGGATTTAAAGAAAATCTTCTAAATCTAAAAGATTTGATTCTTCGGCTAATAAGAAAATTAAGATTCTCTAATTAAATGCGGAGATCTACCTTGATTTTTTTTTCTATCAGATATTTCACTATAAATTAACTTCTTCCATTCCGTTACTTTTACCATTCCTATACCCAATTCCCAAATTCAAAAGTTTATGAAAATGCTAAATCCAGTCCTGATCCTTGTCCTTATTCTTACTATCACAACCATCATTCTCCTTTTCCAACTTCTACCAGAGGAATCTGTTTACTTCTACTTTGCCCTTGGGGTTATATTGCTTTTAATCCTCTCGTGTCTTTATGTTGCTATAAACATTGATATACACGGTTTGTAATTTATGTGTTGTTATCGGGTTATATATCTGCCCTTATACTTCGAAGTCCTTGCTTATGTTTTCTATAATCATTGTCATCCCCAGTTAATACTCCCCCCTATTTGCTGCGATTTATACTCCAATTTCTGTTTCGGAGCTTTGTCCATTCGTTTCTTCTTCTTGCGATTGAGCATCTCTTGTAATGGTCCAGAATTCGCAGATATAAGTTTCAGAATGAACATTGTTAATTTCCTAACAAAGAAACGGTAATAGCACAATTTGACTTGTCAAATTACCAGAATTTAAGGAAAGATAGGACTATCAAGAAAAATATGTTCTTGATATGTTTATAGATTAGACAGAATGTAATAGTCGTGTAACATGGCACATGATGACGTTATAATCTGTGAATCATCACATTCCATTTAGAAACTCAGCATGACTTACTATAATATAATCACGTTGATCAAGTGTCATTATATTATACTAACTCATGCATTAGTTTCCAACACTACTTCAAAAACATTCAAATTTTAAATTCAAAGGTTCGCAGAATGTAGAAACTAAAACAGTTTCCTTTTATGATATAATACGGATAGCGCAGAGAGATAATTAATATCGAACGAGAATATTTATGAAGATATCTTCAGAAATATTGAGGATATTAATAAAGAAAGGTACGATGATATCTCAAGATTTCAGAATCAAATTGTGATGAAGAAATTCATTCACGATGATTTAGAGTGATTAAGGAGTAAGGTATTCGCTAAAGATTTCATCAGAAACAGAATTATCTGGATTCTTTATGTACATGTTTAGTCTTTGTAATTTGTTCAGAGTCTCCTTCATGGTTTGCTCAATCCGGTTTTCAGTTCCAACTTTTCTGAGCTTTGCCAACATACTATTCTTTATCTTTATACCTTCGACGGTTAAGGTCGTGTACAATTTTTGCTGCTGTATTCAGCTTGTACAGTTTTTGCTCTGTATTCAGCTTGTACAGTTTTTGCTGCTGTATTCAGCTTTTTCAGAATTTGGAGTATTGATTTGTAGACTGGGTGCTTTTCAAAATTTCAGAGTGGAAGATCATAATTCTAAGAGATAAGGATTATATGTATACTTATAATTGTTGATGTAGACATGCTGCGGGATTTCAAAATACTGATTGCTAATTCCTGGTAGTTGGTATAGTAATTCTCGTTATAAGATGTAAATGAGTAAATTATAGGGTTTCAATGAATATAGTATTTTTTGGAAAGTCAAAGATCAACGGAGTTGTTGGTAAATTTACTGCTAATGTGCTGAGATATAACGGTTTCCCGGTATCGATGACGAAAGACAACTTATATATCAGGGTTATAATAAGCTAATCCGAGTGAAAAGTCGAAGTTGACTTGCTGGAGCTGTGACAAAACTGGCTAATTTGAAAAGGGATTTCATTGTTATTTTTGGTAGTAACAATGCCAACGAAGCTAGCACAGATATGTGTTAACCGTTTACTCAGGTTCTGAGTATTTTCATGTGCATAACTATATGCATCAATCTTTTCTTCCGTAGATGAAGTGTGGTTGATTCATCCTCTTGATTGAGGTGTTTTCAAGAATCATGAAAGTTTTGAACGCAAATTGTAATCGTTAAGATACAAATGAGGTTTAAGATGAAATCAAGTGGCAAACTTGAAGAATTGTTTAGTTTCATATGTTATAATCAATATTTTAATTCATTTTAATTGTCCAATGTTGATAGTCCATAGTTCAAAGTCCACAGTTAGCAATTCAATAATTCATATATAGTTTAATATATAACATTCGAATTAATTAATACGTATCGTGACCCGTGTACATGTCTCAGACTCGATCACAACTCAAAGTATATATATTATTGTAGAATTAATCTCAACACTGTATAGCGAACTCGAGCATTACAGCATATAGAGTGTCTATAGTTATTCCAAATAATATATATATGCGTCGATATGATATGTCAAAACTTTGTATACGTGTCTCGATATTTAAAGTGCGTAAAATAAATAACAGAAATTAAATGACGATAAATAAAATTGCGAGAATATAAATTACGATAATTAAATTGCGATAAATAAAATGTAACCAGTTAGCTAGAAACAGTTAGCTAGGAACAGTTAGCATGGATTCTTAACAAAATTCTTCTCATAGTTAATTTGTTTGTTTCTAACAAATTTTATTTTATCAAATGTTTTCTTTATTATGCCACTTGTTGGATTCTGATAGGTCAAAATACAAATATGAAATTGAATGAAAATGGTTATTCAGCGGTGATCGGATACGTATATCCGTGGATGTAAGTAGGATAGTAAATGACTGTTGGAATCAGATTCGAAGAATGTACAGTGTAACTTTTCAATGTGAAATCTAAATATTCCTCGGGTATTACCTACCCGTTAAAATATTTTCACCATTATCAGTTTGTACAAAAGAATTTTTAATTATAATCTTTATGAAAATATACTTGCATATATATTTTCTTCAGGTGTAATCATGGATTTAATGAGTTAATATGATATTAATCTCATTTGCTTTTCGTTTTGAGCTAAAATAAGTAATCTCTAAAACTTTTAGAAACCACATATTCTTCACAGAATACTTCTTCTTCACAGAATATTTCTTCAATGAAGTTATGGATCAATACTTCATCGTTAACTATTAGGAATCACATATTCTTCGCAGAATATTAATGAAGTTATGGATCAATACTTCGTCGTTCATTGTTGTTGGTACTCCTTGGTATCTATGGTGAGTATTATGTTGATGTTCGTGGAACAGATTTGTGAAGTTGAGGCTTGGATGTAGATGTTGTTTTTGGTGGTGGTGATGGTACTGTTGGTGTTGCTGATGGTGATAATGTTTATGCTGCTGGTGCTGCTGCTGGTGTTTGTAATCTTCATACCATATTCTCTAAAGCCACTACCCGAGCGCGAAGCTCGTTGACTTCTTCTATTACGCCGGGGTGATTGTCGGTTTGGACGAGCGGATGAATAAGATCTAGAATTTGATATAGTATATGATCGTGACGAGATATTCTGGAAATGAGAGAGAAAATGGTGTTTCGGACAGGTTCGCCGGTAAGTGCGTCAGGTTCTTCGTCAATAGGACAATATGGTGGATGAAAGGGATCGCCTTCTTCTTGTCTCCAATGACTAAGTAGGCTACGAACCCAGCCCCAATTCATCCAGAATAGATGATGGCTGATTGGTTGGTCCATTCCGGTCACACTGCTTTCGGAGCTTGAGTGGGACTCCATGTCAGAATTCGAGGGACTTGAACTAGTGGCGATTTCCATTTCGTACGATTGAATAAAGGATTTTTCGATATGAAATGATTTTCAGATATCGGATGATATTCTAATTACATAGAATACTATGTATAGTGCAGAAGATCCCGTAGATTACAGAGGAAATTAAGGAAACGTGTCAGGCAAAGTTTACAGTAACCGGTACGCTAAGATATGAATTAGCAGATACGCTAAGATATGAATTTTTGTCTATACACTATTCATGCAAACAATGCAGTAAGATGTGTCTAGACTAATGATGGTAAGCAGAAAATTTTTGACAAGAATGATAAGCAAAACTTTTGGCATGCGGATCAGGTTCAAGTCTAGACTCATTAATATAACCTAACAACTACTAGGTTGAAGTCCAGACTCATTAATGCATCCTAATAACTACCTGTTAGACACACTAATGCAAGACCTGGTTCGCTACGACCATCGCTCTGATACCAACTGAAGCGACCCGTCCTAATCCATCCGGACGAAGTCCACATCGATTACAAATGAATCACAATAGTTGATTACATCACGAGATACTTGACCTCTATATGATACATTTTACAAACATTGCATTCATTTTTAAAAGACAAACTTTCTTCACATCGAAAGTTGACAGCATGCATACCACTTCTTAATGTATCCAACTATAAATGACTTGATTATAATCTTGATGAACTCAATGACTCGAATGCAACGTCTTTTGAAATATGTCATGAATGACTCCAAGTAATATCTCTAATATCAGCAAATGCAACGGGGAAGATTTCTTTCATACCTGAGAATAAACATGCTTTAAAGTGTCAACCAAAAGGTTGGTGAGTTCATGAGTTTATCATAATAATCATTTTCATTATTTTAACAGACCACAAGATTTCATATTTTCCATTTCTCAAAAACATACGTCCCATGCATAGAGACAAAAATCATTCATATGAATTGAACCCTGGTAACCGACATTAACTAGATGCATATAAGAATATCCCATATCATTCCGGGAAATCCTTCGGACATGATATAAAAACTCGAAGTACTAAAGCATCCGTACAACGGATGGGGTTTGTTGGCCCCAATAGATCTACCTTTAGGATTCGCGTCAATTAGTAGATTGGTTTACTAATTCTTAGGTTACCAAGTAAAAGGGGCATAATTGGCTTCGATCGTTCAACCATAGAAAGTAGTTTCACGTACTTGTGTCTATTTTGTAAAACATTTATAAAGCTGCATGTATTCTCATCCCAAAAATATTAGATTTTAAAAGTGGGACTATAACTCACAACATGAAAAAAGTTATAAATTATTCTTATAAACTTTAGGAATCCTCAATTGAACTTCAATTGTAACAATTAACCTGATTTTGATCGTTGGACATTGTTTGACTTTTTAATTCCAAAACTTTACTCCAAAATTCGTAATCGATATGAAGAATTGGAAGATGGAACTTTGCAGATAGTTTCTATAATGGATTCATAACAGAATTGCGTTTTTACTTTTTGTAATTGATTTGAATTCGGGTTTATGAAGAAAGAGTTCAAGAACAGAGACTTTGTTCCAGTTTCTTTTATTTTCTGTTTTAATTTGATTGAATGAGAGCTGTAAAGGTGTTTGATAATTGATAATGGAAAAGTTGTGTATATATAACAGCATTAAGATTCGATCAACCTTGTTTTGTAGCAGAATTGTAGTCGACAGGTAGTACACTTCTAAACAGGAGAAGAAGAAAAATAAACCAGATAAAATTTGTTAATTCAATTTGTACGCTATTTTATTTTGATATCTAACAATATCAGATAGAAAACAAAATTATAGAAAGTTGATAGAGATATGAAACGAATTTAGCATCTGTGTGTAGAATTTTTCAACTAATTAATGAATATAAATCTTATATTAATAATACTTTTAATATTAATAATCATAATTAATAATATATATAAAATAAATAATTTCTGTTAATATAAATAAAAAAAATGATAATATTTATTACAATAATAATAATACTTAAAATAATACTAAGAATGATACTAATAATAATGATATTCAATAATAATAACATTAATAATAATAATAATAATAATAATAATAAAAGTAATAATATTATAACAAATATAATTTTTAATTTGTAATTACATTTAATTATTAATTTTATATATTATACATATTATATGATAATATAGGTTGAATATTTATTATATATATATATATATATATATATATATATATATATATTACCATATAATCATTTATAAGAATCATATATATATATATATATATATATATATATTTATTCATTTTGATAATACTTACTTATCTTGTTTATTATTTTACATTTTTAATTTTAATTGATTAAAGTGTATTTTATTAATCACATACATATACTATCATGAACATAATATAAACGTTTAATATTTAAATAAGTAAATATCTAACATTATGAATTCATCGTGCAGTACATGAATCCTACTTTTGTTAAGGTCAATGAATGATTTAATAAGCAACAAAGTTATTCCATAATTGTACACAAACAGATAAAAGAGCATGTACTTAAAGTTGATCTATAATTGAATATAATCAATCAAACACAGTAAACTTAATCAATCTAACATAATAATTCAATCATTAATTTGAGTTTTGATTCAGATTATGGTTAAATGTTAAATCAATTGAAAACATAAATAATATAATAATGTATCGTAAATAAGGAATGTGTGATTAAACTTAAATAATTAGATCCTTGTAAGACCCAAATATTATCCTTGTATATAAGCGAAGTTAAAATACTTGAAGTGGGGTTTTAGTTGTTCAAATTTAAAAAGAAATGCAGAATTCTGAACTGGGGGTGTCGCGCGCCGCGCGGCTATGTGGCGCGCCGCGCCATCTGTCTGCGACAGATTCCTCTTTTCTTTTTAATTAGATATTTTGAGGGCATTTTGGTAAAATCACTTTGGGGTCCGAATTTAATGCCTTAGATCAGTTTGGGAGCTCATTAAGTCCATTCACAACCACCTTATCCTCTCCAATTCAATTCTAGTGAGAGAGTGCATTTCTTGAGTGAGAAAGCTTCATTAAAGGGTAAAGGAGGTTGAATCGGGTCTTAGTGCGAGTTCTAAAGTCGTTCATCTAGTCGCTAGCTACGTAGTGATTGTGTTGGTAAGTTCTAAAACCTAGATGTAAGACCCAAATATTTATTGTACATAATGTATTTATGGTGTACGATGCGTGTATGAAGTGTACGTGTTGCTTGCTCGAACGTCGAAGGAAACTGGACGTTGTCCGAAGTGACAAGGTGTGTACGTATCTTTTCAACCCCAAATAAAGTTTGAGTTGATGTTTCAAAGCCTTACCATTGGATAGAATATCTTATTATGTTTCCAACGATATTTGATTCATCGAAAACGGAGTTACGGTCAAAAAGTTATGGCCAAAACAAGTTGCTGAAAAATGTTTTGGGCTCGACCACAATTTCCAGTTATTTGGAGCGGCGCTCCACCTTCTGGCGCGGCGCGCCGATTGCTGCAGAGGCAATTTTCAGCCTTTTTAAAAGGTTTAAAAGAGGGGTACTTTGGTCTTTTCAATTAGGGTCAGTTTGGGGTCATCAAGACTGACCTAGAACTCCATTGGAGCTCATTTTCACTCATCAAACACTCTCATCTTCAAACCCTAGAGTGAGAGGAGAGTTTTAGAGAGAGAGAGCTCCAATTGGAGAAGAAGAAGGGTGTTTCGGGTCAAACCTCGGGTATTAAAGTTGTTCTACTCGTCAACAGCATCATTTTGGCTGTATTGGTAAGTTCAAACTCCGAACTTCATCTTTGTAATTTGATATTCAAGTTTAGGGTTTTGAACTAGTTAGTTATAAAACCCATTTAGGAGGTGAAATGGGTAATTGTAACTACTTATTGTTGATGTCGGTGGGTTTAGGGTTGGTTAATGATTTAACCATGTTTAAGGCTTGTATGTAGTGTGTAATCTCTAGTATTAGTGATTCTAGTAGTGTTAAAACTCTTTTGGGTATGTTTGGTTGACTAACTTTGACTAGAGTCAAAGATTAGGGTTTGGTGATGATTATGACTCAATTGTCGATTTAATAAGGTTTATAAACTTAAAATGGATTAAGTTGAAGTATAAAACCAAGTTAAATATGTTTTGGTGTCAAAACTCGCTAATGGCGCGATGTTGACTCCTTTGGGTCAAAATTAGGGTTTAAGTGCCATTTTGGGCAAGATAGGTGTTTAACACCTATGATTGGGTCTAATTGGCGTATTAGGACCATTCTCACTTGTGTTAGTGATTATTGGTTAGTTTGGGCACGGTTTGTTCTTGGAAGTGCATTTGGGTCAAAATTGCACTAGTTGTCAATTTGGGTTGATTTGTAAATCCACCCTAATTGTGTTGTTGTGTTTGTGATAATGGAATAGGTACATTCCATCGGTGTGTTTTGGATTATTCGGTGGCATTTCTTCAAGGCGACAAGGTGAGTGGAATATTTATACATGTATGTATGTGGTTTATTTACTCGTACGCGATGTGGGCCTTTGGTGCCACATCGTGAGTAGTGGCGTTATATGATGGGATGGGAACTACAAGTCGGTAGTGTCTCGACAGGTTATTCACAAGTCAGTGACACCTCATAGTGGTTCACGGGGCGGTGACCCTTAGTAGTTGGTTGATGTTTCACAAGTCGGTGTCACCATAAGTCGGGGAAGTGATTCACGAGTCGGTGACACTTCATAGTGTTCACAAGCCGGTGACACTAGATGGTGCTTCACAAGTCGGTGATGCCACATGGAGGTTCACAAGTCGGTGACCCATATGTATTGATGGGGGTTCACAAGTCGGTGATACCCTTGGGTGATTCACAAGTCGGTGACACCCTATAGTGTTCACAAGTCGGTGACACTTAGTGGTGCTTCACAAGTCAGTGATGTCACATGGCGTTCACAAGTCGGTGACCCATAGATATTGGTGGGTAGTTCACAAGTCGGTGACACCCTTTGATGAGTCACAAGTCGGTGACAACATACGAGTGATACTCGAAGTTATTGGTCGTCTACAAGTCGGTAGTGCCATAGCGAGGAACGGTTTGTTATATTTATGCCTTATTGTGATTTAGTATATTATTGTGGCGATTTATATACTAACGTTGTTGCTAGTTGTATGTTTGGTGTTGCTAGCTCGTTTATGCATTTTGTTTGCATGGTATTGTAAGTGGATGCGTGTAGGTAAATTACATATGTATATGTATAAGTATTGCATTCACTAAGCGTTAGCTTACCCTCTCGTTGTTGACTTTTTTATAGATTGCATGGATGCGGAGGCTCGGGTAAGCGGGGACTAGTGGACTTGCGTAGTTACTTTAGAAGGCTTGCTTTTGGATTTATTAGGATTGGGTAGCGTATCCCCAATCGCCATGCTCGGCCTTTATTTTGTATTACAAATCATGTGGTTGAAAACTTGTATTTTCGTACGAAAGTCGTAAAACGGCCGATGTGGGCCCGGTCTTCGTAAAACTAATTTTATTAAAGGGACGTGTTAGTTCTACATATATTAATGTATGGTTAAAAGCATTTTGTCAAAATACGTCGGGAAGTGGTCAAACATTTTCGCACTTCATGACTTTTTGGACAGGCCAGTTTGGCGCGTCGCTCGGCCATATGGCGCGCCGCGCAATATGCTGTTCCAGCAAAAAAATTTTTTTTTATTATTGATATTTCCACGTGATCGTTTGTATTACGGGTTGGGATGTTACAAGTGGTATCAGAGCATGGCCTAAGGGATTTAGGTGACTTGAGATAGGTGCCTAGACTTAGACTTTTGTGTGTGCTAAATTTTGTGCGGGACTTGTAGGATTACGGGTCGGAATAGGTTATAGTTAGTGCCTTGTTTGTAGGTGGACTAACGTTTATATTAGTAATGCGGATATTATTAATATATTAATTGTGTTGTGATAAAAAAAATTCTCGCGTATGTGCATATCACGTAGAATTTTGTTTGTGTGCATATATCATCGAGCGAGGCGGTCGTTGTACTAACGAGTCGATACGGCGTGTATACGTAACAAGTACTTGCAAACCTTATTACGGGTACAAATCGTGTCTAGCAAGTGATGTACGACGAGGGTTTAGCAAGATGGGGTGGTATTGTGTGTATGCTTTATACGTTCGTGATCTAATCGCTTTGCATTCCTTAGAATGGGACGGGAAATGGGATCGAGACGAACGACGCTGAGTTTAATGCTAGAGTTACAGGTATGTTAGGCAGTTGTAGTAGTATTCGGATGTTAGAGCGTGTTCGCTTTCGTGTTGAAGTTGATGATCCATGAGGTTCGTCGGGTGGATTAAACCCCTGAGATCAAGTGTTTGACCTAGATGAATGTTGGTAATGGAGTCTACGGGACGCAACGTTAGGTGCCTCTTTCATACCAACTAGCGTGGTATTTGACTCCGATGGTGTTACGGTTACATTGAGCATAGGGTACCGGCAAGAAAACCCTTAGGTGTTTGAGTGGCGGTGTGAAAGTTACAAGCGATAGCAACTCGATGATTGCTAGAGTAATACCCGTACGGTTCGGTAAGTGCTTCGGTTGAAGTAGCAAAGGATAATCCGAAATCCTTCGTATGCTCAAGGTTGGAGCAAGGTTTGTTGACGTGCGTATTAAGAGATGCAAGACGGGTGAACCTCGTCTTTCTTTTAGGAGTTATGATAATGCGATTGGCGCATTAGTTGTCGGATTAGTGTCCGTGAGAGTGAGCATGTGTTTATCGTTGGGAGCTATTGTTGGAGACGAATTCGTGAGAATTCGAGGACTATGACCAATGAGGATATTGGTTGTGTATGTTGATGAATGGCCATTCCATGGGATGCTATTATTTCGACGATGTGTTTACGGAACGGAGTTCTAGGTGGGGGAGTTTATACTCTCGCACGAAGGTATTCTAGTGTGATGTAGTGACTAGCTAGGTCGAGTTAGTCCATTGCAGTTTGACTAACCGAGTAGGGTTAATTAATTAGATGTTAGGTGTTGACCGAGGCAGGTTAACCAAGCGAGTTTGACTAACCGAGTCGGGTTAATCAATTAGATGTTAGGTGTTGACCGAGGCGGGTTAACCAAGCGAGTTTGACTAACGTAGTCGGGTTAATCAATTAGATGTTAGGTGATGACCGAGGCGGGTTAACGAAGCGAGTTTGACTAACCGAGTCGGGTTAATCAATTAGATGTTAGGTGTTGACCGAGGCGGGTTAACCAAGTGAGTTTGACTAACCGAGTCGGGTTAATCAATTAGATGTTAGGTGTTGACCGAGGCGGGTTAACCAAGTGAGTTTGACTAACCGGGTCGGGTTAATCAATTAGATGATAGGCATTGACCGAGTCGGGTTGACCTAGGGTATTTGACTAACCGAGTCGGGTTAATCAATTTGATGTTAGGTATTGACCGAATGCATTTGACTAACCAAGTTGGGTTAATCATTTGTCGTTAGAGGTTTGACCGAGGCGGGTTAACCAAGCGAGTTTGACTAACAGAATCGGGTTAATCAATTAGATGTTAGGTGTTGACCGATTCGGGTTGACCAAGTAAATTGGACTTAACCAAGTTGGGTTAATCAATTAGGTGATAGGTGTTGATCGAGGCGGGTTGACCAAGTGTGTTTGACTAATGAGTTCGGGTTAATTGTTTTGGTGTGGAGGCTTAACCAAGTCGGGTGTAACCATGAGGTGATTAGAGGGTTACTTGTATTGTTCTCCATAATGGTTAGCGTAGAAATGGTATGCCGTTCGAGAGGCGTTTACGTTGACCAAGTATGTGTGCAAGAAGAGTCACGGATGTTGACTATCTTTGATGTGTGTAGTTTTCGGCCAGTCTTCATGATTGTTGGATGTGTGATCTATTGGTGGTTTTATACGCCGAGAGTGGGATCGTGAGGACCATGTTGTGTGATTAGTGATTGCGATAGCCGTGTTTCGCTCACGTGTTGTTACGGGTGTGACAATAGTCGATTTTGGACACCTTAGGATTAGCGTTGCCATAGTCATTTTGGGCGCTTTTGGTTTTAGTCGTTGCTTATGATGTTAGGATAGTGGCGTATTGGTTGTATTGCACACTACAAAGGATGTTTAGTGGTAAGAGTAATCCGTGAGGATTCATGTGGTTCGATCTTCAACGTTCGGATTGTTGACTTTAGGTTGAGACTTGGTCACTTTTAGCGTTGTCCGTGGTAAAGGTACGCTAAGGAATTTATATCTCGGTAATAGGTTGGTTGAGTTTTTCCCGATATGGGAAATTGAGCAGGTTTTAGTGCTCGGATTGTGGTTTTGATAAATCACGGTTGACGATTTTAGTTGTTAAAAGTGATCCATTGGGAAGAATTGTCTAGGAAAGTTCGTATTGGGACTTGAGTGAGGATCGTTGAGTAGGTCCGGATTGGTTAATTGGAGAAGATCACGAGGACGTGATCGAGTTTAAGTGGGGGAGAGTTGTAAGACCCAAATATTTATTGTACATAATGTATTTATGGTGTACGAAGCGTGTATGAAGTGTACGTGTTGCTTGCTCGAATGTCGAAGGAAACTGGACGTTGTCCGAAGTGACAAGGTGTGTACGTATCTTTTCAACCCCAAATAAAGTTTGAGTTGATGTTTCAAAGCCTTACCATTGGATAGAATATCTTATTACGTTTCCAACGATATTTGATTCATCGAAAACGGAGTTACGGTCGAAAAGTTATGGCCAAAACAAGTTGCTGAAACCTGTTTTGGGCTCGACCACAATTTCCAGTTATTTAGAGCGGCGCTCCACCTTCTGGCGCGGCGCGCCGATTGCTGCAGAGGCAATTTTCAGCCTTTTTAAAAGGTTTAAATGAGGGGTACTTTGGTCTTTTCAATTAGGGTCGGTTTGGGGTCATCAAGACTGACCTAGAACTCCATTGGAGCTCATTTTCACTCATCAAACACTCTCATCTTCAAACCCTAGAGTGAGAGGAGAGTTTTAGAGAGAGAGAGAGAGCTCCAATTGGAGAAGAAGAAGGGTGTTTCGAGTCAAACCTCGGGTATTAAAGTTGTTCTACTCGTCAACGGCATCATTTTGGCGGTATTGGTAAGTTCAAACTCCGAACTTCATCTTTGTAATTTGATATTCAAGTTTAGGGTTTTGAACTAGTTAGTTATAAAACCCATTTAGGAGGTGAAATGGGTAATTGTAACTAGTTATTGTTGATGTTGGTGGGTTTAGGGTTGGTTAATGATTTAACCATGTTTAAGGCTTGTATGTAGTGTGTAATCTCTAGTATTAGTGATTCTAGTAGTGTTGAAACTCTTTTGGGTATGTTTGGTTGACTAACTTTGACTAGAGTCAAAGATTAGGGTTTGGTGATGATTATGACTCAATTGTCGATTTAATAAGGTTTATAAACTTAAAATGGATTAAGTTGAAGTATAAAACCAAGTTAAATATGTTTTGGTGTCAAAACTCGCTAATGGCGCGATGTTGACTCCTTTGGGTCAAAATTAGGGTTTAAGTGCCATTTTGGGCAAGATAGGTGTTTAACACCTATGATTGGGTCTAATTGGCGTATTAGGACCATTCTCACTTGTGTTAGTGATTATTGGTTAGTTTGGGCACGGTTTGTGCTTGGAAGTGCATTTGGGTCGAAATTGCACTAGTTGTCAATTTGGGGTGATTTGTAAATCCACCCTAATTGTGTTGTTGTGTTTGTGATAATGGAATAGGTACATTCCATCGGTGTGTTGCGGATTATTCGGTGGCATTTCTTCAAGGAGACAAGGTGAGTGGAATATTTATACATGTATGTATGTGGTTTATTTACTCGTACGCGATGTGGGCCTTTGGTGCCACATCGTGAGTAGTGGCGTTATATGATGGGATGGGAACTACAAGTCGGTAGTGTCTCGACAGGTTATTCACAAGTCAGTGACACCTCATAGTGGTTCACGGGGCGGTGACCCTTAGTAGTTGGTTGATGTTTCACAAGTCGGTGTCACCATAAGTCGGGGAAGTGATTCACGAGTCGGTGACACTTCATAGTGTTCACAAGCCGGTGACACTAGGTGGTGCTTCACAAGTCGGTGACCCATATGTATTGATGGGGGTTCACAAGTCGGTGATACCCTTGGGTGATTCACAAGTCGGTGACACCCTATAGTGTTCACAAGTCGGTGACACTTAGTGGCGCTTCACAAGTCGGTGATGTCACATGGCGTTCACAAGTCGGTGACCCATAGATATTGGTGGGTAGTTCACAAGTCGGTGACACCCTTTGATGAGTCACAAGTCGGTGACAACATACGAGTGAGACTCGACGTTATTGGTCGTCTACAAGTCGGTAGTGCCATAGCGAGGAACGGTTTGTTATATTTATGCCTTATTGTGATTTAGTATATTATTGTGGCGATTTATATACTAACGTTGTTGCTAGTTGTATGTTTGGTGTTACTAGCTCGTTTATGCATTTTGTTTGCATGGTATTGTAAGTGGATGCGTGTAGGTAAATTACATATGTATATGTATAAGTATTGCATTCACTAAGCGTTAGCTTACCCTCTCGTTGTTGACTTTTTTATAGATTGCATGGATGCGGAGGCTCGGGTAAGCGGGGACTAGTGGACTTGCGTAGTTACTTTAGAAGGCTTGCTTTTGGATTTATTAGGATTGGGTATCGTATCCCCAATCGCCATGCTCGGCCTTTATTTTGTATTACAAATCATGTGGTTGAAAACTTGTATTTTCGTACGAAAGTCGTAAAACGGCCGATGTGGGCCCGGTCTTCGTAAAACTAATTTTATTAATGGGACATGTTAGTTCTACATATATTAATGTATGGTTAAAAGCGTTTTGTCTAAATACGTCGGGAAGTGGTCAAACATTTTCGCACTTCATGACTTTTTGGACAGGCCAGTTTGGCGCGTCGCTCGGCCATATGGCGCGCCGCGCCATATGCTGTTCCAGCAAAAAAAAAGTTTTTTATTATTGATATTTCCGCGTGATCGTTTGTATTACGGGTTGGGATGTTACAAGTGGTATTAGAGCATGGTCTAAGGGATTTAGGTGACTTGAGATAGGTGCCTAGACTTAGACTTTTGTGTGTGCTAAATTTTGTGCGGGACTTGTAGGATTACTGGTCGGAATAGGTTATAGTTAGTGCCTTGTTTGTAGGTGGACTAACATTTATATTAGTAATGCGGATATTATTAATATATTAATTGTGTTGTGATAAAAAAAATTCTCGCGTATGTGCATATCACGTAGAATTTTGTTTGTGTGCATATATCATCGAGCGAGGCGGTCGTTGTCCTAACGAGTCGATACGGCATGTATACGTAATAAGGACTTGTAAACCTTATTACGGGTACAAATCGTGTCTAGTAAGTGATGTACGACGAGTGTTTAGCAAGATGGGGTGGTATTGTGTGTATGCTTTATACGTTCGTGATCTAATCGCTTTGCATTCCTTAGAATGGCGACGGGAAATGGGATCGAGACGAACGACGCTGAGTTTAATGCTAGAGTTACACGTATGTTAGGCAGTTGTAGTAGTATTCGGATGTTAGAGCGTGTTCGCTTTCGTGTTGAAGTTGATGATCCATGAGGTTCGTCGGGTGGATGAAACCCATGAGATCAAGTGTTTGACCTAGATGAATGTATCATCTTACAAAAGTATCTCATAAATGCATTTTTTTCTCTCTATGTTTTTTAGTTATCAACAGTATGCTTTCTTGACATATTTTTTGGTCATGGAATCATCCTCAGCAATTTAATTGTCCCATTAGAGGAGATGTTCTGCCACTTTCTTGCTTAAGTTGAAAAAGTCTTCACATGTGCTGGTGAATGTAGTACATGCCGAGCTGCATGCTTAGTCCTCATATAATAATGAAAAAGGAGTAAGCATATGGATGATTAATTCGTCTAATTTTGTATGAATTTTATATTGGCTGTAATTTTTTTCTAACAATAGGTTATATAATTTTCTGACCATTGTTCACTAGCACACTATTATTCTTGATCACTCCACAACTAGATAACTCCATAACTCAATGAGCAGATGCAGTTTTGTGTTGAACATCCAGAGGTGATCAGCAAGGTTGCAGCCATTTTTGATCAGCTTTCAGAAGTAATGAGACTAATGTTCGAATATATGTCTGATTAATTTGTTATATGATGTTTTACGAAATTCTTTAGTTGTATGGTGGTTGTTTTCTATTTCCTTTGACAACTGACTTTTATTAAAGTTAACACACCTACAATCTTTCTTATACAATATTATACTTGATACCAATGTTAAAAATGTCATGTTATAAACAAGTTTGCTGCAGATTTAACTTATGCCATTTTTTTGCAATAGCTGCATTTTTGATCTTTTGTCATTAGCTTCCGTCAGTAACTTCATTAACTATAGCCCCCTTATATTCATCATTTTTTATGTAATATGGCCAAAGCTACCTATGGAGTTTGACATATGGGGGTTGAATGCAAGAAAAATCACGGTGCACATCTATTCTAATGGATGTATCTTTGGGTAATAGATAGTTTCATTCAAGTGGTATGTTTTATATATTGCTTCTCACTGCTTTCACCTCTTGTGGATTCATATCATACAGCTTTTCAAATAAAAATATTATGTAATGGCTCTTCAATAAATGATTTAAATATTCTTTTACGAGTTATATAACATTGTTATAGTTCTACTCCGTATTACTTATGCACATCCTATGACACATATTTCATTAAAATATTTGGTACTTTTTATCAAAAAAAATTTAAAAATCCCGCGAAATCGCGGGTTATAAGCAAGTTGTTAATTTAAAATAACATTTAAATCTTTCATGGGTTATACCTTTTAGTTCGACTCGAGTTGCGTTTCAACGACATCATCGTTAGCCACGAAATAATTTTACAAACTAAACGCATTAAAATATATTAAAAACCGAACCCCCGGCGCGAAACGAGGGTTCGAAAACTAGTTATATCTAAGTTTTAAAACTCTGTTGAATTAATTGCAAAGCATAAATATTTCTTTTTTGATATCGATTTTTCTTATATAATTTTGGTGTTAGTGTTATCCATGGCAACGGTTAGTTATAAATATGAAATAAATATATAAAACGTAACTCGGGATATAGTATAGAGTAGCAAGTTGTGCTACTTGATTATACTGATGTTAAATTGCCATGCTTTAGTATTATTGTTGAGATGCTACGTTGATTATACGGTTGTCTGTGCACTAGTTGGTATAACCTCGATCTGTCAGTTTAAACTCAAAAAGGTCAACCTAAACCTGTCAGGTTAGAACCATGTGTTACTGTCTGTTGAGTATAGAACTGAATGACGGTTCCGTTGTATGTGTATGGCTATACTGGAGATTCAGTAGTGGTTGCAATCACGTACTAGTCGCTAGCCCTCAAGTTGGACTTGTTTGTTGTTGTTGCTGCTGTTGTGGTTGTTCATAGTCGATGTACAAGTTGTTACTGTATACTAGATCTGTTAGGTAGCTCCATTCCCTTAGTTTCGTGTTAATCCCCCACTTCCTTCCTTGTAGGTTTTGGATCTTTTGTATGCTAGATAGAATGGAGTGGGTTTGGTGAAGAAATGTTTGACAAAACCAAACAAAGGCGGAACACTATAGAGAAAAAGGGGGTGTGACGCCCCGTACAAAACCATCGTGTGCGATTCGTCAACAACATGATCTTTACATGGTTGAATACTACATGCTTTTTGAAAACCAGTTTGCATTCATAAAAACATAGTGTTTACAAAAGATAACGTGACACATAGGTCATTACAAAGCCATTATTCAAATAACATAAGTTGCGAATGCAAAATAAAAGTTTCATGATTGAGACATCTCTAAGTTATGCAGCGGTTATCTAACACAGCAGGTCCTTAACAGCAAGACTAAACAGCATGACAGCAAGTCTAACAGCGGAAGCAACAAACCTCTAAGCACCTGAGAAAACATGCTTAAAAACGTCAACAATAATGTTGGTGAGCTATAGTTTAAATTGTAACAGTAATATAAGATTGACCATGAGATTTCAATGTTTCAAAACAGTATGAAAAGCATATGTATAACCGTGGGCACATGGTAACTAGACTTAACGTAAATATAAATATCACCCCCTAAAAGTACACCTGGCGAGTGTGTATGTCCTCGAAGTATTAAACACCCATTAAATGCTAGCGCGACTAGCCCGAGTGGGGATGTCAAACCCTATGGATCCATATCTAATATTCGCGTCTACCGGTACAAGAACCATTGTTAAACGTTACCGTACTAAGGGGAATCTTTATGCCGTTGTATAACCCACACATATGAAAAGTTTAAGTACTCGTGTCAAATAAGTAAAACATAAAAAGCGCATGTATTCTCAGTCCCAAAAATAGTATAAGTAAAAAGGGAAGCTATAACTCACAGTGAATAAGCAATACAAGTTGATACGAAAGTGCGCAAGTAGTAAGTCGGTCCGAAAGGTCGTCAACCTAAATCAAAGGTTACTAGGTCAGTAGGTTGTCTTTATAAGTTCTAATAGTGCATAAAATAAGTTTAAGTGTCATCATCATCATCATTCATCATCATAAAAGCTAAGTAAGTTTGACAAGAATAGAGATCGAAACAATAGGTTGACTTCGGTCAGCTGCTACAACCTCTACGTAAATCGAAAAGATGCAAAATCAGTGGCCATGGCTCCGTATATGAGTCCCCTAGTTGCTGACCAATTTACAGAACCAAACTCGTCTTCGTTTGACCGTGGCGACGGTTTAAGTGCCATTCGGTCAGAAATTTCAGCACAACGTTAATAGGGTGTAATGACTTTCGGAAGGCCATAAATCCTAAACCGTAACTCGGATTAAGATGAGGTCTAAACGGAAAATCATATACTCGAACCGAAATAACTGAAAATCAACTTTCCAGTAGCCCAGGTGGTCTGATCAGATACGAAAAACAGTAGGTAAGGTGCTCCGGTGGGGTTCTTAGTACTTGATGCTCATCACGGTTCTCATCCTTGATGCTTGTAGCTTCAAGTGTACAACTCGTGGATGGATTAGCATCACCTTGACCAAGATTCTACCATCAACACACAATATGTTAAGACCAAGTAAGAACACAACTCATTTAAGAGTCTTAGATGGATGATGAACCAAGGTTACATCATATTCTTAGTCTTAACACAATTACAAGTTACATTTACAACTAAAGCTACAAACTTTACATCAATCAAACAAGTATGAACATAATCGAAGTCAAATGAGGTGATGAAACCCTAAGCTAGAGACCTTGGATCCCTTTCACACAAGTTTTAAGGTCACAAAGCTAGAAAGCTTGAACCTTTAGTGTTCTTGAAGATCTTGAAGCATAAAGCTTGAATCTTTAAGTTACATGAAGACCATAAACACAAATTTTGATCTTTATAATAAAATAATGAGATCATAAGTTAGAAAACTTAGATCCATCAAAAGATATGAAGATCCAAGCTAGAAAGCTTGCATCTTGGTTGTTCTTGAAGATCTTGAAGCATAAAGCTTGTATCTTTAAGTTACATGAAGATTACAAACACAAGTTTGAATCTTTATAATAAAATAACAAGATTAAAGTTAAAAATATATATATCTACAAAGTGGGTGAAGATTCAAAGCTAGAAAGCTTGAATCTTCCATGTTCTTGAAGGATTCAAATCCATGTTTGAATCTACAAGATATAATCAAGATCAAAAGCTAAAAAGCAAGACCCTTTGATGATGATGATGATGATCATGTGAAAGATGAAGGAAGAAGAAGAAGAAAAGCAAAAACTTACAAGTTTTAGAGTGAGAAAGACTAGAAAGGAAATAAGAGAGTAAGTGTGTGTGAAATACAAATGAGAGCAAGTGTAAAATGAGAGGAATAAAGCTTGTATTTATAGTGAAATGAGGGAGGGGGTGGTGGTGATGGCCGAAATTTTGGAGGGGGACAAGGGGGGACAAAAAGTTGCTTTTTGGTTAATGGTTATCTAAAGTTGGTGCTTATGTTAGGATCCCATGCAACATTAGTGATAATACTTGACATAAATGCTAGTATGTTCCCTCTAATAAATGGGCATTTGTCTTACTTATTATTGGGTCATTAGTAATTAATAAGTGGGCTAAATAAATGGGCTACTAGCTAGAGTAGGGCGGGCTTAAGTCCAACAAGGTAGAAAGTCCAACAAGACTAACTAGTAAGCAAAATTAAATTACTACGTGAAGCGACCCATCCTAATCCATCCGGACGAAGTTCACATCGATTACAAACGAATCACAATAGTTGATTACATCACGAGATACTTGACCTCTATATGATACATTTTACAAACATTGCATTCATTTTTAAAAGACAAACTTTCTTCACATCGAAAGTTGACAGCATGCATACCACTTCTTAATGTATCCAACTATAAATGACTTGATAATAATCTTGATGAACTCAATGACTCGAATGCAACGTCTTTTGAAATATGTCATGAATGACTCCAAGTAATATCTCTAATATGAGCAAATGCACAGCGGAAGATTTCTTTCATACCTGAGAATAAACATGCTTTAAAGTGTCAACCAAAAGGTTAGTGAGTTCATTAGTTTATCATAACAATCATTTTCATTATTTTAACAGACCACAAGATTTCATATTTTCCATTTCTCAAAAACATACGTCCCATGCATAGAGACAAAAATCATTTATATGGATTGAACCCTGGTAACTGACATTAACTTGATGCATATAAGAATATCTCCTATCATTCCTGAAAATCCTTTGGACATGATATAAAAACTCGAAGTACTAAAGCATCCGCTACAACGGATGGGGTTTTTTGGGCCCAATAGATCTATCTTTAGGATTCGCATCAATTAGTAGACTGGTTTACTAATTCTTAGGTTACCAAGTAAAAGGGGCATATTCGACTTCGATCGTTCAACCATAGAAAGTAGTTTCATGTACTTGTGTCTATTTTGTAAAACATTTATAAAGCTGCATGTGTGTTCTCATCCCAAAAATATTAGATTTTAAAAGTAGGACTATAACTCACAACATGAAAAAAGTTATAAATTATTCTTATAAATTCTAGGAATCCTCAATTGAACTTCAATTGTAACAATTAACCTGAATTTGATCGTTGGACATTATTTGACTTTTTAATTCCAAAACTTTGACTCCAAAATTCGTAATCGATATGAAGAATTGGAAGATGGAACTTTGCAGATAGTTTCTATAATGGATTCATAACAGAACTGCATTTTTACTTTTTGTAATTGATTTGAATTCGGGTTTATGAAGAAAGAGTTCAAGAACAGAGACTTTGTTCCAGTTTCTTTTATTTTCTGTTTTAATTTGATTGAATGGGAGCTGTAAAGGTGTTTGATAATTGATAATGGAAAAGTTGTGTATATATAACAGCATTAAGATTCGATCAACCTTGTTTTGTAGCAGAATTGTAGTCGACAGGTAGTACACTTCTAAACAGGAGAAGAAGAAAAATAAACCAGATAAAATTTGTTAATTCAATTCGTACGCTATTTGATTTTGATATCTAACAATATCAGATAGAAAACAAAATTATAGAAAGTTGATAGAGATATGAAACGAATTTAGCATCTGTATGTAGAATTTTTCAACTAATTAATGAATATAAATCTTATATTAATAATACTTTTAATATTAATAATCATAATTAATAATATATATAAAATAAATAATTTCTGTTAATATAAATAAAAAAAATGATAATATTTATAACAATAATAATAATACTTAAAATAATACTAAGAATGATACTAATAATAATGATATTCAATAATAATAACATTATTAATAATAATAATAAAAGTAATAATATTATAAAAAATATAATTTTTAATTTGTAATTACATTTAATTATTAATTTTATATATTATACATATTATATGATAATATAGGTTGAATATTTATTATATATATATATATATATATATATATATATATATATATATATATTACCATATAATCATTTATAAGAATCATATATATATTTATTCATTTTGATAATACTTACTTATCCTGTTTATTATTTTACATTTTTAATTTTAATTGATTAAAGTGTATTTTATTAATCACATACATATACTATCATGAACATAATATAAACGTTTAATATTTAAATAAGTAAATATCTAACATTATGAATTCATCGTGCAGTACATGAATCCTACTTTTGTTAAGGTCAATGAATGATTTAATAAGCAACAAAGTTATTCCATAATTGTACACAAACAGATAAAAGAGCATGTACTTAAAGTTGATCTATAATTGAATATAATCAATCAAACACAGTAAACTTAATCAATCTAACAAAATAATTCAATCATTAATTTGAGTTTTGATTCAGATTATGGTTAAATGTTAAATCAATTAATAACATAAATAATATAATAATGTATCGTAAATAAGGAATGTGTGATTAAACTTAAATAATTAGATCCTAAATATTTCTAATAGTTCTATAATTTAGAGAACTCATTTTCGAATCACCGTTTATTTTTACAATCATATAAGTTCATTTTTCATTTGTCTAATATCGATTGAATGATAATCGAGGTTACCCATCGTTTTCTAAATAGATTCGAAATCACTATATATATATATATATATATATATATATATATATATATATATATATATATATATATATATATATATATATATATATTTACTATATTTTATTTATATATATATATGTGTTTTAAATAATAATTATTATAATATCCTATTTTTATTTTATTAATTTTTAATAACAACAACATATAATGCTACAATTTATATTTCGAATTATTATTAATATATACATACACACATATCTATTTACAATTAATTGTTCGTGAATCGTTGAGAGTAGTCTGAGGTTTAAATGGATATATGAAATAGTTCAAAACTTTCGAGACTTAACATTACAGACTTTGCTTATCGTATCGAAATCATATAAAGATTAAGTTTAAATTTAGTCGGAAATTCCCGGGTCATCACAGTACCTACCCTTTAAAGAAATTTCGTCCTGAAATTTGAGTGAGGTTGTCATGGCTAATAATAAAGATGTTTTCATGACAAATATGAGTTGATAAATAGAGTTTTATCATTATTGATTAATATAGATAAAACAATTTGATTAATCGAAGCTTACGAATGAAGCTGTCACTAAATAGTGAAATGAGATAGACAAGTTTCTTCATAACTTTTCAGTAGTCATGGTTGAATTTCGGAATTCAAGGGATTTAAAGAAAATCTTCTAAATCTAAAAGATTTGATTCTTCGGCTAATAAGAAAATTAAGATTCTCTAATTAAATGCGGAGATCTACCTTGATTTTTTTTTCTATCAGATATTTCACTATAAATTAACTTCTTCCATTCCGTTACTTTTACCATTCCTATACCCAATTCCCAAATTCAAAAGTTTATGAAAATGCTAAATCCAGTCCTGATCCTTGTCCTTATTCTTACTATCACAACCATCATTCTCCTTTTCCAACTTCTACCAGAGGAATCTGTTTACTTCTACTTTGCCCTTGGGGTTATATTGCTTTTAATCCTCTCGTGTCTTTATGTTGCTATAAACATTGATATACACGGTTTGTAATTTATGTGTTGTTATCGGGTTATATATCTGCCCTTATACTTCGAAGTCCTTGCTTATGTTTTCTATAATCATTGTCATCCCCAGTTAATACTCCCCCCTATTTGCTGCGATTTATACTCCAATTTCTGTTTCGGAGCTTTGTCCATTCGTTTCTTCTTCTTGCGATTGAGCATCTCTTGTAATGGTCCAGAATTCGCAGATATAAGTTTCAGAATGAACATTGTTAATGTCCTAACAAAGAAACGGTAATAGCACAATTTTACTTGTCAAATTACCAGAATTTAAGGAAAGATAGGACTATCAAGAAAAATATGTTCTTGATATGTTTATAGATTAGACAGAATGTAATAGTCGTGTAACATGGCACATGATGACGTTATAATCTGTGAATCATCACATTCCATTTAGAAACTCAGCATGACTTACTATAATATAATCACGTTGATCAAGTGTCATTATATTATACTAACTCATGCATTAGTTTCCAACACTACTTCAAAAACATTCAAATTTTAAATTCAAAGGTTCGCAGAATGTAGAAACTAAAACAGTTTCCTTTTATGATATAATACGGATAGCGCAGAGAGATAATTAATATCGAACGAGAATATTTATGAAGATATCTTCAGAAATATTGAGGATATTAATAAAGAAAGGTACGATGATATCTCAAGATTTCAGAATCAAATTGTGATGAAGAAATTCATTCACGATGATTTAGAGTGATTAAGGAGTAAGGTATTCGCTAAAGATTTCATCAGAAACAGAATTATCTGGATTCTTTATGTACATGTTTAGTCTTTGTAATTTGTTCAGAGTCTCCTTCATGGTTTGCTCAATCCGGTTTTCAGTTCCAACTTTTCTGAGCTTTGCCAACATACTATTCTTTATCTTTATACCTTCGACGGTTAAGGTCGTGTACAATTTTTGCTGCTGTATTCAGCTTGTACAGTTTTTGCTCTGTATTCAGCTTGTACAGTTTTTGCTGCTGTATTCAGCTTTTTCAGAATTTGGAGTATTGATTTGTAGACTGGGTGCTTTTCAAAATTTCAGAGTGGAAGATCATAATTCTAAGAGATAAGGATTATATGTATACTTATAATTGTTGATGTAGACATGCTGCGGGATTTCAAAATACTGATTGCTAATTCCTGGTAGTTGGTATAGTAATTCTCGTTATAAGATGTAAATGAGTAAATTATAGGGTTTCAATGAATATAGTATTTTTTGGAAAGTCAAAGATCAACGGAGTTGTTGGTAAATTTACTGCTAATGTGCTGAGATATAACGGTTTCCCGGTATCGATGACGAAAGACAACTTATATATCAGGGTTATAATAAGCTAATCCGAGTGAAAAGTCGAAGTTGACTTGCTGGAGCTGTGACAAAACTGGCTAATTTGAAAAGGGATTTCATTGTTATTTTTGGTAGTAACAATGCCAACGAAGCTAGCACAGATATGTGTTAACCGTTTACTCAGGTTCTGAGTATTTTCATGTGCATAACTATATGCATCAATCTTTTCTTCCGTAGATGAAGTGTGGTTGATTCATCCTCTTGATTGAGGTGTTTTCAAGAATCATGAAAGTTTTGAACGCAAATTGTAATCGTTAAGATACAAATGAGGTTTAAGATGAAATCAAGTGGCAAACTTGAAGAATTGTTTAGTTTCATATGTTATAATCAATATTTTAATTCATTTTAATTGTCCAATGTTGATAGTCCATAGTTCAAAGTCCACAGTTAGCAATTCAATAATTCATATATAGTTTAATATATAACATTCGAATTAATTAATACGTATCGTGACCCGTGTACATGTCTCAGACTCGATCACAACTCAAAGTATATATATTATTGTAGAATTAATCTCAACACTGTATAGCGAACTCGAGCATTACAGCATATAGAGTGTCTATAGTTATTCCAAATAATATATATATGCGTCGATATGATATGTCAAAACTTTGTATACGTGTCTCGATATTTAAAGTGCGTAAAATAAATAACAGAAATTAAATGACGATAAATAAAATTGCGAGAATATAAATTACGATAATTAAATTGCGATAAATAAAATGTAACCAGTTAGCTAGGAACAG
This sequence comes from Rutidosis leptorrhynchoides, assembly GCF_046630445.1. Classification (NCBI taxonomy): domain Eukaryota; kingdom Viridiplantae; phylum Streptophyta; class Magnoliopsida; order Asterales; family Asteraceae; genus Rutidosis; species Rutidosis leptorrhynchoides. The sequence continues at coordinate 290,726,240 of NC_092333.1, forward strand.
TTAGCTAGGAACAGTTAGCATGGATTCTTAACAAAATTCTTCTCATAGTTAATTTGTTTGTTTCTAACAAATTTTATTTTATCAAATGTTTTCTTTATTATGCCACTTGTTGGATTCTGATAGGTCAAAATACAAATATGAAATTGAATGAAAATGGTTATTCAGCGGTGATCGGATACGTATATCCGTGGATGTAAGTAGGATAGTAAATGACTGTTGGAATCAGATTCGAAGAATGTACAGTGTAACTTTTCAATGTGAAATCTAAATATTCCTCGGGTATTACCTACCCGTTAAAATATTTTCACCATTATCAGTTTGTACAAAAGAATTTTTAATTATAATCTTTATGAAAATATACTTGCATATATATTTTCTTCAGGTGTAATCATGGATTTAATGAGTTAATATGATATTAATCTCATTTGCTTTTCGTTTTGAGCTAAAATAAGTAATCTCTAAAACTTTTAGAAACCACATATTCTTCACAGAATACTTCTTCTTCACAGAATATTTCTTCAATGAAGTTATGGATCAATACTTCATCGTTAACTATTAGGAATCACATATTCTTCGCAGAATATTAATGAAGTTATGGATCAATACTTCGTCGTTCATTGTTGTTGGTACTCCTTGGTATCTATGGTGAGTATTATGTTGATGTTCGTGGAACAGATTTGTGAAGTTGAGGCTTGGATGTAGATGTTGTTTTTGGTGGTGGTGATGGTACTGTTGGTGTTGCTGATGGTGATAATGTTTATGCTGCTGGTGCTGCTGCTGGTGTTTGTAATCTTCATACCATATTCTCTAAAGCCACTACCCGAGCGCGAAGCTCGTTGACTTCTTCTATTACGCCGGGGTGATTGTCGGTTTGGACGAGCGGATGAATAAGATCTAGAATTTGATATAGTATATGATCGTGACGAGATATTCTGGAAATGAGAGAGAAAATGGTGTTTCGGACAGGTTCGCCGGTAAGTGCGTCAGGTTCTTCGTCAATAGGACAATATGGTGGATGAAAGGGATCGCCTTCTTCTTGTCTCCAATGACTAAGTAGGCTACGAACCCAGCCCCAATTCATCCAGAATAGATGATGGCTGATTGGTTGGTCCATTCCGGTCACACTGCTTTCGGAGCTTGAGTGGGACTCCATGTCAGAATTCGAGGGACTTGAACTAGTGGCGATTTCCATTTCGTACGATTGAATAAAGGATTTTTCGATATGAAATGATTTTCAGATATCGGATGATATTCTAATTACATAGAATACTATGTATAGTGCAGAAGATCCCGTAGATTACAGAGGAAATTAAGGAAACGTGTCAGGCAAAGTTTACAGTAACCGGTACGCTAAGATATGAATTAGCAGATACGCTAAGATATGAATTTTTGTCTATACACTATTCATGCAAACAATGCAGTAAGATGTGTCTAGACTAATGATGGTAAGCAGAAAATTTTTGACAAGAATGATAAGCAAAACTTTTGGCATGCGGACCAGGTTCAAGTCTAGACTCATTAATATAACCTAACAACTACTAGGTTGAAGTCCAGACTCATTAATGCATCCTAATAACTACCTGTTAGACACACTAATGCAAGACCTGGTTCGCTACGACCATCGCTCTGATACCAACTGAAGCGACCCGTCCTAATCCATCCGGACGAAGTCCACATCGATTACAAATGAATCACAATAGTTGATTACATCACGAGATACTTGACCTCTATATGATACATTTTACAAACATTGCATTCATTTTTAAAAGACAAACTTTCTTCACATCGAAAGTTGACAGCATGCATACCACTTCTTAATGTATCCAACTATAAATGACTTGATTATAATCTTGATGAACTCAATGACTCGAATGCAACGTCTTTTGAAATATGTCATGAATGACTCCAAGTAATATCTCTAATATCAGCAAATGCAACGGGGAAGATTTCTTTCATACCTGAGAATAAACATGCTTTAAAGTGTCAACCAAAAGGTTGGTGAGTTCATGAGTTTATCATAATAATCATTTTCATTATTTTAACAGACCACAAGATTTCATATTTTCCATTTCTCAAAAACATACGTCCCATGCATAGAGACAAAAATCATTCATATGAATTGAACCCTGGTAACCGACATTAACTAGATGCATATAAGAATATCCCATATCATTCCGGGAAATCCTTCGGACATGATATAAAAACTCGAAGTACTAAAGCATCCGTACAACGGATGGGGTTTGTTGGCCCCAATAGATCTACCTTTAGGATTCGCGTCAATTAGTAGATTGGTTTACTAATTCTTAGGTTACCAAGTAAAAGGGGCATAATTGGCTTCGATCGTTCAACCATAGAAAGTAGTTTCACGTACTTGTGTCTATTTTGTAAAACATTTATAAAGCTGCATGTATTCTCATCCCAAAAATATTAGATTTTAAAAGTGGGACTATAACTCACAACATGAAAAAAGTTATAAATTATTCTTATAAACTTTAGGAATCCTCAATTGAACTTCAATTGTAACAATTAACCTGATTTTGATCGTTGGACATTGTTTGACTTTTTAATTCCAAAACTTTACTCCAAAATTCGTAATCGATATGAAGAATTGGAAGATGGAACTTTGCAGATAGTTTCTATAATGGATTCATAACAGAACTGCGTTTTTACTTTTTGTAATTGATTTGAATTCGGGTTTATGAAGAAAGAGTTCAAGAACAGAGACTTTGTTCCAGTTTCTTTTATTTTCTGTTTTAATTTGATTGAATGAGAGCTGTAAAGGTGTTTGATAATTGATAATGGAAAAGTTGTGTATATATAACAGCATTAAGATTCGATCAACCTTGTTTTGTAGCAGAATTGTAGTCGACAGGTAGTACACTTCTAAACAGGAGAAGAAGAAAAATAAACCAGATAAAATTTGTTAATTCAATTTGTACGCTATTTTATTTTGATATCTAACAATATCAGATAGAAAACAAAATTATAGAAAGTTGATAGAGATATGAAACGAATTTAGCATCTGTGTGTAGAATTTTTCAACTAATTAATGAATATAAATCTTATATTAATAATACTTTTAATATTAATAATCATAATTAATAATATATATAAAATAAATAATTTCTGTTAATATAAATAAAAAAAATGATAATATTTATAACAATAATAATAATACTTAAAATAATACTAAGAATGATACTAATAATAATGATATTCAATAATAATAACATTAATAATAATAATAATAATAATAATAATAATAATAATAAAAGTAATAATATTATAACAAATATAATTTTTAATTTGTAATTACATTTAATTATTAATTTTATATATTATACATATTATATGATAATATAGGTTGAATATTTATTATATATATATATATATATATATATATATATATATATATATATATATATATTACCATATAATCATTTATAAGAATCATATATATATATATATATATATATATATTTATTCATTTTGATAATACTTACTTATCTTGTTTATTATTTTACATTTTTAATTTTAATTGATTAAAGTGTATTTTATTAATCACATACATATACTATCATGAACATAATATAAACGTTTAATATTTAAATAAGTAAATATCTAACATTATGAATTCATCGTGCAGTACATGAATCCTACTTTTGTTAAGGTCAATGAATGATTTAATAAGCAACAAAGTTATTCCATAATTGTACACAAACAGATAAAAGAGCATGTACTTAAAGTTGATCTATAATTGAATATAATCAATCAAACACAGTAAACTTAATCAATCTAACATAATAATTCAATCATTAATTTGAGTTTTGATTCAGATTATGGTTAAATGTTAAATCAATTGAAAACATAAATAATATAATAATGTATCGTAAATAAGGAATGTGTGATTAAACTTAAATAATTAGATCCTTGTAAGACCCAAATATTATCCTTGTATATAAGCGAAGTTAAAATACTTGAAGTGGGGTTTTAGTTGTTCAAATTTAAAAAGAAATGCAGAATTCTGAACTGGGGGTGTCGCGCGCCGCGCGGCTATGTGGCGCGCCGCGCCATCTGTCTGCGACAGATTCCTCTTTTCTTTTTAATTAGATATTTTGAGGGCATTTTGGTAAAATCACTTTGGGGTCCGAATTTAATGCCTTAGATCAGTTTGGGAGCTCATTAAGTCCATTCACAACCACCTTATCCTCTCCAATTCAATTCTAGTGAGAGAGTGCATTTCTTGAGTGAGAAAGCTTCATTAAAGGGTAAAGGAGGTTGAATCGGGTCTTAGTGCGAGTTCTAAAGTCGTTCATCTAGTCGCTAGCTACGTAGTGATTGTGTTGGTAAGTTCTAAAACCTAGATGTAAGACCCAAATATTTATTGTACATAATGTATTTATGGTGTACGATGCGTGTATGAAGTGTACGTGTTGCTTGCTCGAACGTCGAAGGAAACTGGACGTTGTCCGAAGTGACAAGGTGTGTACGTATCTTTTCAACCCCAAATAAAGTTTGAGTTGATGTTTCAAAGCCTTACCATTGGATAGAATATCTTATTATGTTTCCAACGATATTTGATTCATCGAAAACGGAGTTACGGTCAAAAAGTTATGGCCAAAACAAGTTGCTGAAAAATGTTTTGGGCTCGACCACAATTTCCAGTTATTTGGAGCGGCGCTCCACCTTCTGGCGCTGCGCGCCGATTGCTGCAGAGGCAATTTTCAGCCTTTTTAAAAGGTTTAAAAGAGGGGTACTTTGGTCTTTTCAATTAGGGTCAGTTTGGGGTCATCAAGACTGACCTAGAACTCCATTGGAGCTCATTTTCACTCATCAAACACTCTCATCTTCAAACCTTAGAGTGAGAGGAGAGTTTTAGAGAGAGAGAGCTCCAATTGGAGAAGAAGAAGGGTGTTTCGGGTCAAACCTCGGGTATTAAAGTTGTTCTACTCGTCAACAGCATCATTTTGGCTGTATTGGTAAGTTCAAACTCCGAACTTCATCTTTGTAATTTGATATTCAAGTTTAGGGTTTTGAACTAGTTAGTTATAAAACCCATTTAGGAGGTGAAATGGGTAATTGTAACTACTTATTGTTGATGTCGGTGGGTTTAGGGTTGGTTAATGATTTAACCATGTTTAAGGCTTGTATGTAGTGTGTAATCTCTAGTATTAGTGATTCTAGTAGTGTTAAAACTCTTTTGGGTATGTTTGGTTGACTAACTTTGACTAGAGTCAAAGATTAGGGTTTGGTGATGATTATGACTCAATTGTCGATTTAATAAGGTTTATAAACTTAAAATGGATTAAGTTGAAGTATAAAACCAAGTTAAATATGTTTTGGTGTCAAAACTCGCTAATGGCGCGATGTTGACTCCTTTGGGTCAAAATTAGGGTTTAAGTGCCATTTTGGGCAAGATAGGTGTTTAACACCTATGATTGGGTCTAATTGGCGTATTAGGACCATTCTCACTTGTGTTAGTGATTATTGGTTAGTTTGGGCACGGTTTGTTCTTGGAAGTGCATTTGGGTCAAAATTGCACTAGTTGTCAATTTGGGTTGATTTGTAAATCCACCCTAATTGTGTTGTTGTGTTTGTGATAATGGAATAGGTACATTCCATCGGTGTGTTTTGGATTATTCGGTGGCATTTCTTCAAGGCGACAAGGTGAGTGGAATATTTATACATGTATGTATGTGGTTTATTTACTCGTACGCGATGTGGGCCTTTGGTGCCACATCGTGAGTAGTGGCGTTATATGATGGGATGGGAACTACAAGTCGGTAGTGTCTCGACAGGTTATTCACAAGTCAGTGACACCTCATAGTGGTTCACGGGGCGGTGACCCTTAGTAGTTGGTTGATGTTTCACAAGTCGGTGTCACCATAAGTCGGGGAAGTGATTCACGAGTCGGTGACACTTCATAGTGTTCACAAGCCGGTGACACTAGATGGTGCTTCACAAGTCGGTGATGCCACATGGAGGTTCACAAGTCGGTGACCCATATGTATTGATGGGGGTTCACAAGTCGGTGATACCCTTGGGTGATTCACAAGTCGGTGACACCCTATAGTGTTCACAAGTCGGTGACACTTAGTGGTGCTTCACAAGTCAGTGATGTCACATGGCGTTCACAAGTCGGTGACCCATAGATATTGGTGGGTAGTTCACAAGTCGGTGACACCCTTTGATGAGTCACAAGTCGGTGACAACATACGAGTGATACTCGAAGTTATTGGTCGTCTACAAGTCGGTAGTGCCATAGCGAGGAACGGTTTGTTATATTTATGCCTTATTGTGATTTAGTATATTATTGTGGCGATTTATATACTAACGTTGTTGCTAGTTGTATGTTTGGTGTTGCTAGCTCGTTTATGCATTTTGTTTGCATGGTATTGTAAGTGGATGCGTGTAGGTAAATTACATATGTATATGTATAAGTATTGCATTCACTAAGCGTTAGCTTACCCTCTCGTTGTTGACTTTTTTATAGATTGCATGGATGCGGAGGCTCGGGTAAGCGGGGACTAGTGGACTTGCGTAGTTACTTTAGAAGGCTTGCTTTTGGATTTATTAGGATTGGGTAGCGTATCCCCAATCGCCATGCTCGGCCTTTATTTTGTATTACAAATCATGTGGTTGAAAACTTGTATTTTCGTACGAAAGTCGTAAAACGGCCGATGTGGGCCCGGTCTTCGTAAAACTAATTTTATTAAAGGGACGTGTTAGTTCTACATATATTAATGTATGGTTAAAAGCATTTTGTCTAAATACGTCGGGAAGTGGTCAAACATTTTCGCACTTCATGACTTTTTGGACAGGCCAGTTTGGCGCGTCGCTCGGCCATATGGCGCGCCGCGCAATATGCTGTTCCAGCAAAAAAATTTTTTTTTATTATTGATATTTCCACGTGATCGTTTGTATTACGGGTTGGGATGTTACAAGTGGTATCAGAGCATGGTCTAAGGGATTTAGGTGACTTGAGATAGGTGCCTAGACTTAGACTTTTGTGTGTGCTAAATTTTGTGCGGGACTTGTAGGATTACGGGTCGGAATAGGTTATAGTTAGTGCCTTGTTTGTAGGTGGACTAACGTTTATATTAGTAATGCGGATATTATTAATATATTAATTGTGTTGTGATAAAAAAAATTCTCGCGTATGTGCATATCACGTAGAATTTTGTTTGTGTGCATATATCATCGAGCGAGGCGGTCGTTGTACTAACGAGTCGATACGGCGTGTATACGTAACAAGTACTTGCAAACCTTATTACGGGTACAAATCGTGTCTAGCAAGTGATGTACGACGAGGGTTTAGCAAGATGGGGTGGTATTGTGTGTATGCTTTATACGTTCGTGATCTAATCGCTTTGCATTCCTTAGAATGGGACGGGAAATGGGATCGAGACGAACGACGCTGAGTTTAATGCTAGAGTTACAGGTATGTTAGGCAGTTGTAGTAGTATTCGGATGTTAGAGCGTGTTCGCTTTCGTGTTGAAGTTAATGATCCATGAGGTTCGTCGGGTGGATTAAACCCCTGAGATCAAGTGTTTGACCTAGATGAATGTTGGTAATGGAGTCTACGGGACGCAACGTTAGGTGCCTCTTTCATACCAACTAGCGTGGTATTTGACTCCGATGGTGTTACGGTTACATTGAGCATAGGGTACCGGCAAGAAAACCCTTAGGTGTTTGAGTGGCGGTGTGAAAGTTACAAGCGATAGCAACTCGATGATTGCTAGAGTAATACCCGTACGGTTCGGTAAGTGCTTCGGTTGAAGTAGCAAAGGATAATCCGAAATCCTTCGTATGCTCAAGGTTGGAGCAAGGTTTGTTGACGTGCGTATTAAGAGATGCAAGACGGGTGAACCTCGTCTTTCTTTTAGGAGTTATGATAATGCGATTGGCGCATTAGTTGTCGGATTAGTGTCCGTGAGAGTGAGCATGTGTTTATCGTTGGGAGCTATTGTTGGAGACGAATTCGTGAGAATTCGAGGACTATGACCAACGAGGATATTGGTTGTGTATGTTGATGAATGGCCATTCCATGGGATGCTATTATTTCGACGATGTGTTTACGGAACGGAGTTCTAGGTGGGGGAGTTTATACTCTCGCACGAAGGTATTCTAGTGTGATGTAGTGACTAGCTAGGTCGAGTTAGTCCATTGCAGTTTGACTAACCGAGTAGGGTTAATTAATTAGATGTTAGGTGTTGACCGAGGCAGGTTAACCAAGCGAGTTTGACTAACCGAGTCGGGTTAATCAATTAGATGTTAGGTGTTGACCGAGGCGGGTTAACCAAGCGAGTTTGACTAACGTAGTCGGGTTAATCAATTAGATGTTAGGTGATGACCGAGGCGGGTTAACGAAGCGAGTTTGACTAACCGAGTCGGGTTAATCAATTAGATGTTAGGTGTTGACCGAGGCGGGTTAACCAAGTGAGTTTGACTAACCGAGTCGGGTTAATCAATTAGATGTTAGGTGTTGACCGAGGCGGGTTAACCAAGTGAGTTTGACTAACCGGGTCGGGTTAATCAATTAGATGATAGGCATTGACCGAGTCGGGTTGACCTAGGGTATTTGACTAACCGAGTCGGGTTAATCAATTTGATGTTAGGTATTGACCGAATGCATTTGACTAACCAAGTTGGGTTAATCATTTGTCGTTAGAGGTTTGACCGAGGCGGGTTAACCAAGCGAGTTTGACTAACAGAATCGGGTTAATCAATTAGATGTTAGGTGTTGACCGATTCGGGTTGACCAAGTAAATTGGACTTAACCAAGTTGGGTTAATCAATTAGGTGATAGGTGTTGATCGAGGCGGGTTGACCAAGTGTGTTTGACTAATGAGTTCGGGTTAATTGTTTTGGTGTGGAGGCTTAACCAAGTCGGGTGTAACCATGAGGTGATTAGAGGGTTACTTGTATTGTTCTCCATAATGGTTAGCGTAGAAATGGTATGCCGTTCGAGAGGCGTTTACGTTGACCAAGTATGTGTGCAAGAAGAGTCACGGATGTTGACTATCTTTGATGTGTGTAGTTTTCGGCCAGTCTTCATGATTGTTGGATGTGTGATCTATTGGTGGTTTTATACGCCGAGAGTGGGATCGTGAGGACCATGTTGTGTGATTAGTGATTGCGATAGCCGTGTTTCGCTCACGTGTTGTTACGGGTGTGACAATAGTCGATTTTGGACACCTTAGGATTAGCGTTGCCATAGTCATTTTGGGCGCTTTTGGTTTTAGTCGTTGCTTATGATGTTAGGATAGTGGCGTATTGGTTGTATTGCACACTACAAAGGATGTTTAGTGGTAAGAGTAATCCGTGAGGATTCATGTGGTTCGATCTTCAACGTTCGGATTGTTGACTTTAGGTTGAGACTTGGTCACTTTTAGCGTTGTCCGTGGTAAAGGTACGCTAAGGAATTTATATCTCGGTAATAGGTTGGTTGAGTTTTTCCCGATATGGGAAATTGAGCAGGTTTTAGTGCTCGGATTGTGGTTTTGATAAATCACGGTTGACGATTTTAGTTGTTAAAAGTGATCCATTGGGAAGAATTGTCTAGGAAAGTTCGTATTGGGACTTGAGTGAGGATCGTTGAGTAGGTCCGGATTGGTTAATTGGAGAAGATCACGAGGACGTGATCGAGTTTAAGTGGGGGAGAGTTGTAAGACCCAAATATTTATTGTACATAATGTATTTATGGTGTACGAAGCGTGTATGAAGTGTACGTGTTGCTTGCTCGAATGTCGAAGGAAACTGGACGTTGTCCGAAGTGACAAGGTGTGTACGTATCTTTTCAACCCCAAATAAAGTTTGAGTTGATGTTTCAAAGCCTTACCATTGGATAGAATATCTTATTACGTTTCCAACGATATTTGATTCATCGAAAACGGAGTTACGGTCGAAAAGTTATGGCCAAAACAAGTTGCTGAAACCTGTTTTGGGCTCGACCACAATTTCCAGTTATTTAGAGCGGCGCTCCACCTTCTGGCGCGGCGCGCCGATTGCTGCAGAGGCAATTTTCAGCCTTTTTAAAAGGTTTAAATGAGGGGTACTTTGGTCTTTTCAATTAGGGTCGGTTTGGGGTCATCAAGACTGACCTAGAACTCCATTGGAGCTCATTTTCACTCATCAAACACTCTCATCTTCAAACCCTAGAGTGAGAGGAGAGTTTTAGAGAGAGAGAGAGAGCTCCAATTGGAGAAGAAGAAGGGTGTTTCGAGTCAAACCTCGGGTATTAAAGTTGTTCTACTCGTCAACGGCATCATTTTGGCGGTATTGGTAAGTTCAAACTCCGAACTTCATCTTTGTAATTTGATATTCAAGTTTAGGGTTTTGAACTAGTTAGTTATAAAACCCATTTAGGAGGTGAAATGGGTAATTGTAACTAGTTATTGTTGATGTTGGTGGGTTTAGGGTTGGTTAATGATTTAACCATGTTTAAGGCTTGTATGTAGTGTGTAATCTCTAGTATTAGTGATTCTAGTAGTGTTGAAACTCTTTTGGGTATGTTTGGTTGACTAACTTTGACTAGAGTCAAAGATTAGGGTTTGGTGATGATTATGACTCAATTGTCGATTTAATAAGGTTTATAAACTTAAAATGGATTAAGTTGAAGTATAAAACCAAGTTAAATATGTTTTGGTGTCAAAACTCGCTAATGGCGCGATGTTGACTCCTTTGGGTCAAAATTAGGGTTTAAGTGCCATTTTGGGCAAGATAGGTGTTTAACACCTATGATTGGGTCTAATTGGCGTATTAGGACCATTCTCACTTGTGTTAGTGATTATTGGTTAGTTTGGGCACGGTTTGTGCTTGGAAGTGCATTTGGGTCGAAATTGCACTAGTTGTCAATTTGGGTTGATTTGTAAATCCACCCTAATTGTGTTGTTGTGTTTGTGATAATGGAATAGGTACATTCCATCGGTGTGTTGCGGATTATTCGGTGGCATTTCTTCAAGGAGACAAGGTGAGTGGAATATTTATACATGTATGTATGTGGTTTATTTACTCGTACGCGATGTGGGCCTTTGGTGCCACATCGTGAGTAGTGGCGTTATATGATGGGATGGGAACTACAAGTCGGTAGTGTCTCGACAGGTTATTCACAAGTCAGTGACACCTCATAGTGGTTCACGGGGCGGTGACCCTTAGTAGTTGGTTGATGTTTCACAAGTCGGTGTCACCATAAGTCGGGGAAGTGATTCACGAGTCGGTGACACTTCATAGTGTTCACAAGCCGGTGACACTAGGTGGTGCTTCACAAGTCGGTGATGCCACATGGAGGTTCACAAGTCGGTGACCCATATGTATTGATGGGGGTTCACAAGTCGGTGATACCCTTGGGTGATTCACAAGTCGGTGACACCCTATAGTGTTCACAAGTCGGTGACACTTAGTGGCGCTTCACAAGTCGGTGATGTCACATGGCGTTCACAAGTCGGTGACCCATAGATATTGGTGGGTAGTTCACAAGTCGGTGACACCCTTTGATGAGTCACAAGTCGGTGACAACATACGAGTGAGACTCGACGTTATTGGTCGTCTACAAGTCGGTAGTGCCATAGCGAGGAACGGTTTGTTATATTTATGCCTTATTGTGATTTAGTATATTATTGTGGCGATTTATATACTAACGTTGTTGCTAGTTGTATGTTTGGTGTTACTAGCTCGTTTATGCATTTTGTTTGCATGGTATTGTAAGTGGATGCGTGTAGGTAAATTACATATGTATATGTATAAGTATTGCATTCACTAAGCGTTAGCTTACCCTCTCGTTGTTGACTTTTTTATAGATTGCATGGATGCGGAGGCTCGGGTAAGCGGGGACTAGTGGACTTGCGTAGTTACTTTAGAAGGCTTGCTTTTGGATTTATTAGGATTGGGTATCGTATCCCCAATCGCCATGCTCGGCCTTTATTTTGTATTACAAATCATGTGGTTGAAAACTTGTATTTTCGTACGAAAGTCGTAAAACGGCCGATGTGGGCCCGGTCTTCGTAAAACTAATTTTATTAATGGGACGTGTTAGTTCTACATATATTAATGTATGGTTAAAAGCGTTTTGTCTAAATACGTCGGGAAGTGGTCAAACATTTTCGCACTTCATGACTTTTTGGACAGGCCAGTTTGGCGCGTCGCTCGGCCATATGGCGCGCCGCGCCATATGCTGTTCCAGCAAAAAAAAAGTTTTTTATTATTGATATTTCCGCGTGATCGTTTGTATTACGGGTTGGGATGTTACAAGTGGTATTAGAGCATGGTCTAAGGGATTTAGGTGACTTGAGATAGGTGCCTAGACTTAGACTTTTGTGTGTGCTAAATTTTGTGCGGGACTTGTAGGATTACTGGTCGGAATAGGTTATAGTTAGTGCCTTGTTTGTAGGTGGACTAACATTTATATTAGTAATGCGGATATTATTAATATATTAATTGTGTTGTGATAAAAAAAATTCTCGCGTATGTGCATATCACGTAGAATTTTGTTTGTGTGCATATATCATCGAGCGAGGCGGTCGTTGTCCTAACGAGTCGATACGGCATGTATACGTAATAAGGACTTGTAAACCTTATTACGGGTACAAATCGTGTCTAGTAAGTGATGTACGACGAGTGTTTAGCAAGATGGGGTGGTATTGTGTGTATGCTTTATACGTTCGTGATCTAATCGCTTTGCATTCCTTAGAATGGCGACGGGAAATGGGATCGAGACGAACGACGCTGAGTTTAATGCTAGAGTTACACGTATGTTAGGCAGTTGTAGTAGTATTCGGATGTTAGAGCGTGTTCGCTTTCGTGTTGAAGTTGATGATCCATGAGGTTCGTCGGGTGGATGAAACCCATGAGATCAAGTGTTTGACCTAGATGAATGTTGGTAATGGAGTCTACGGGACGTAACGTTAGGTGCCTCTTTCATACCTACTAGCGTGGTATTCGACTCCGATGGTGTTACGGTTACATTGAGCATAGGGTACCGGCAAGAAAACCCTTAGGTGTTTGAGTGGCGGTGTGAAAGTTACAAGCGATAGAAACTCGATGATTGCTAGAGTAATACCCGTACGGTTCGGTAAGTGCTTCGGTTGAAGTAGCAAAGGATAATCCGAAATCCTTCGTATGCTCAAGGTTGGAGCAAGGTTTGTTGACGTGCGTATTAAGAGATGCAAGACGGGTGAACCTCGTCTTTCTTTTAAGAGTTATGATAATGCGATTGGCGCATTAGTTGTCGGATTAGTGTCCCTGAGAGTGAGCATGTGTTTATCGTCGGGAGCTATTGTTGGAGACGAATTCGTGAGGATTCGAGGACTATGACCAATGAGGATATTGGTTGTGTATGTTGATGAGTGGCCATTCCATGGGATGCTATTATTTCGACGATGTGTTTACGGAACGGAGTTCTAGGTGGGGGAGTTTATACTCTCGCATGAAGGTATTCTAGTGTGATGTAGTGACTAGCTAGGTCGAGTTAGTCCATTGCAGTTTGACTAACCGAGCCGGGTTAATTAATTAGATGTTAGGTGTTGACCGAGGCGGGTTAACCAAGCGAGTTTGACTAACCGAGTCGGGTTAATCAATTAGATGTTAGGTGTTGACCGAGGCGGGTTAACCAAGCAAGTTTGACTAACCGAGTCGGGTTAATCAATTTGATGTTAGGTGTTGACCGAGGCGGGTTAACCAAGTGAGTTTGACTAACCGAGTCGGGTTAATCAATTAGATGTTAGGTGTTGACCGAGGCGGGTTAACCAAGTGAGTTTTACTAACCGAGTCGGGTTAATCAATTAGATGTTAGGTGTTGACCGAGGCGGGTTAACCAAGTGAGTTTGACTAACCGGGTCGGGTTAATCAATTAGATGATAGGCATTGACCGAGTCGGGTTGACCTAGGGTATTTGACTAACCGAGTCGGGTTAATCAATTTGATGTTAGGTATTGACCGAATGCGTTTGACTAACCAAGTTGGGTTAATCATTTGTCGTTAGAGGTTTGACCGAGGCGGGTTAACCAAGCGAGTTTGACTAACAGAGTCGGGTTAATCAATTAGATGTTAGGTGTTGACCGATTCGGGTTGACCAAGTAAATTTGACTTAACCAAGTTGGGTTAATCAATTAGGTGATAGGTGTTGATCGAGGCGGGTTGACCAAGTGTGTTTGACTAACGAGTTCGGGTTAATTGTTTAGGTGTGGAGGCTTAACCAAGTCGGGTGTAACCATGAGGTGATTAGAGGGTTACTTGTATTGTTCTCCATAATGGTTAGCGTACAAATTGTATGCCGTTCGAGAGGCGTTTACGTTGACCAAGTATGTGTGCAAGAAGAGTCACGGATGTTGACTATCTTTGATGTGTGTAGTTTTTGGCCAGTCTTCATGATTGTTGGATGTGTGATCTATTGGTGGTTTTATACGCCGAGAGTGGGATCGTGAGGACCATGTTGTGTGATTAGTGATTGCGATAGCCATGTTTCGCTCACGTGTTGTTACGGGTGTGACAATAGTCGATTTTGGACACCTTAGGATTAGCGTTGCCATAGTCGTTTTGGGCGCTTTTGGTTTTAGTCGTTGCTTATGATGTTAGGATAGTGGCGTATTGGTTGTATTGCACACTACAAAGGATGTTTAGTGGTAAGAGTAATCCGTGAGGATTCATGTGGTTCGATCTTCAACGTTCGGATTGTTGACTTTAGGTTGAGACTTGGTCACTTTTAGCGTTGTCCGTGGTAAAGGTACGCTAAGGAATTTATATCTCGGTACGAGGTTGGTTGAGTTTTTCCCGATATGGGAAATTGAGCAGGTTTTAGTGCTCGGATTGTGGTTTTGATAAATCACGGTTGACGATTTTAGTTGTTAAAAGTGATCCATTGGGAAGAATTGTCTAGAAAAGTTCGTATTGGGACTTGAGTGAGGATCGTTGAGTAGGTCCGGATTGGTTAAGTGGAGAAGATCACGAGGACATGATCGAGTTTAAGTGGGGGAGAGTTGTAAGACCCAAATATTTATTGTACATAATGTATTTATGGTGTACGATGCGTGTATGAAGTGTACGTGTTGCTTGCTCGAACGTCGAAGGAAACTGGACGTTGTCCGAAGTGACAAGGTGTGTACGTATCTTTTCAACCCCAAATAAAGTTTGAGTTGATATTTCAAAGCCTTACCATTGGATAGAATATCTTATTACATTTCCAACGATATTTGATTCATCGAAAACGGAGTTACGGTCGAAAAGGTATGGCCAAAACAAGTTGCTGAAACCTGTTTTGGGCTCGACCACAATTTCCAGTTATTTAGAGCGGCGATCCACCTTCTGGCGCGGCGCGCCGATTGCTGCAGAGGCAATTTTCAGCCTTTTTAAAAGGTTTAAATGAGGGGTACTTTGGTCTTTTCAATTAGGGTCGGTTTGGGGTCATCAAGACTGACCTAGAACTCCATTGGAGCTCATTTTCACTCATCAAACACTCTCATCTTCAAACCCTAGAGTGAGAGGAGAGTTTTAGAGGGAGAGAGAGAGATCCAATTGGAGAAGAAGAAGGGTGTTTCGAATCAAACCTCGGGTATTAAAGTTGTTCTACTCGTCAACGACATCATTTTGGCGTATTGGTAAGTTCAAACTCCGAACTTCATCTTTGTAATTTGATATTCAAGTTTAGGGTTTTGAACTAGTTAGTTATAAAACCCATTTAGGAGGTGAAATGGGTAATTGTAACTAGTTATTGTTGATGTTGGTGGGTTTAGGGTTGGTTAATGATTTAACCATGTTTAAGGCTTGTATGTAGTGTGTAATCTCTAGTATTAGTGATTCTAGTAGTGTTGAAACTCTTTTGGGTATGTTTGGTTGACTAACTTTGACTAGAGTCAAAGATTAGGGTTTGGTGATGATTATGACTCAATTGTCGATTTAATAAGGTTTATAAACTTAAAATGGATTAAGTTGAAGTATAAAACCAAGTTAAATATGTTTTGGTGTCAAAACTCGCTAATGGCGCGATGTTGAATCCTTTGGGTCAAAATTAGGGTTTAAGTGCCATTTTGGGCAAGATAGGTGTTTAACACCTATGATTGGGTCTAATTGGCGTATTAGGACCATTCTCACTTGTGTTAGTGATTATTGGTTAGTTTGGGCACGGTTTGTGCTTGGAAGTGCATTTGGGTCGAAATTGCACTAGTTGTCAATTTGGGTTGATTTGTAAATCTACCCTAATTGTGTTGTTGTGTTTGTGATAA
Source organism: Rutidosis leptorrhynchoides (assembly GCF_046630445.1). NCBI lineage: Eukaryota > Viridiplantae > Streptophyta > Magnoliopsida > Asterales > Asteraceae > Rutidosis > Rutidosis leptorrhynchoides. The sequence goes on from NC_092333.1 coordinate 290,742,455, forward strand.
TGGAATAGGTACATTCCATCGGTGTGTTGCGGATTATTCGGTGGCATTTCTTCAAGGAGACAAGGTGAGTGGAATATTTATACATGTATGTATATGGTTTATTTACTCGTACGCGATGTGGGCCTTTGGTGCCACATCGTGAGTAGTGGCGTTATATGATGGGATGGGAACTACAAGTCGGTAGTGTCTCGACAGGTTATTCACAAGTCAGTGACACCTCATAGTGGTTCACGGGGCGGTGACCCTTAGTAGTTGGTTGATGTTTCACAAGTCGGTGTCACCATAAGTCGGGGAAGTGATTCACGAGTCGGTGACACTTCATAGTGTTCACAAGCCGGTGACACTAGGTGGTGCTTCACAAGTCGGTGATGCCACATGGAGGTTCACAAGTCGGTGACCCATATGTATTGATGGGAGTTCACAAGTCGGTGATACCCTTGGGTGATTCACAAGTCGGTGACACCCTATAGTGTTCACAAGTCGGTGACACTTAGTGGCGCTTCACAAGTCAGTGATGTCACATGGCGTTCACAAGTCGGTGACCCATAGATATTGGTGGGTAGTTCACAAGTCGGTGACACCCTTTGATGAGTCACAAGTCGGTGACAACATACGAGTGAGACTCGACGTTATTGGTCGTCTACAAGTCGGTAGTGCCATAGCGAGGAACGGTTTGTTATATTTATGCCTTATTGTGATTTAGTATATTATTGTGGCGATTTATATACTAACGTTGTTGCTAGTTGTATGTTTGGTGTTGCTAGCTCGTTTATGCATTTTGTTTGCATGGTATTGTAAGTGGATGTGTGTAGGTAAATTACATATGTATATGTATAAGTATTGCATTCACTAAGCGTTAGCTTACCCTCTCGTTGTTGACTTTTTTATAGATTGCATGGATGCGGAGGCTCGGGTAAGCGGGGACTAGTAGACTTGCGTAGTTACTTTAGAAGGCTTGCTTTTGGATTTATTAGGATTGGGTAGCGTATCCCCAATTGCCATGCTCGGCTTTTATTTTGTATTACAAATCATGTGGTTGAAAACTTGTATTTTCGTACGAAAGTCGTAAAACGGCCGATGTGGGCCCGGTCTTCGTAAAACTAATTTTATTAATGGGACGTGTTAGTTCTACATATATTAATGTATGGTTAAAAGCGTTTTGTCTAAATACGTCGGGAAGTGGTCAAACATTTTCGCACTTCATGACTTTTTGGACAGGCCAGTTTGGCGCGTCGCTCGGCCATATGGCGCGCCACGCCATATGCTGTTCCAGCAAAAAAAAAAATTTATTATTGATATTTCCGCGTGATCGTTTGTATTACGGGTTGGGATGTTACACTAGATTCTTACTTTAATTGCATTAAGGGTTAGGGTTTGGGTTAGTGATGCACACAAAACCTACTTGCTAGTAATTTGGGGGTTTTGGGTGAATTTGGGTCATGTAGACTCAAAGGTAACTAATTAGGGTTTTCAAAGTGTTAATTTATGTTTATGAACCTAATTAGTTAGTTAAAGTACTAGAACACTTCAATGATATGTAAATGGGTGTTAATTGGGCATGGATGACCCAAATGGGTGTGTTGACCTTGAAATGGGTCAAATGGGTCTTTAATGACCTAAGTGGTCTTGCATGTGTGAAAATGAGTTAAATTGGTGATTTAAAAATGTAATAAGACCATATTTGACTAGAGTTAGGGTTTTTGGTGAAGTTGACCCATTATTAGGGTTAATGGTGCAAAATGGGTCGGGATTGCACTTTGGGTCAAAATGACTTAGGAATGGTGAAAGAATTGGTTGACCGACTTGAGTTTGCGTTTGATAATATGTATAATGTGATAGGTACGTTACTTTGAGGTTTCGCAAGCTCGGGTATCTTTTCACAGGACTTTGAGGTGAGTGGAATAATTATATGCGTAGGTATATAATGTATCTATTTGTTGTAGCGTGAAATGTGTAGTGTCGAGGTGTTAAGACACCACGTTTCACGTGAAAAGTGTAGCATCGAGGTGTTAAGATGCCACTCGGGTGTAGCATAGAGGTGTTAAGATGCCACCTAGGAGTGTAGTGTCGAGGTGTTAAGATACCACTCCGTAAAATAATGAGTGAAGCATCGAGGTGTTAAGATGCCACTCGGGGTGAAGTGCCGAGGTGTTAAGGTGCCACGCTAGGGGTTAGTGGTGCGAGGTGTTAAGTGCCCTAACGGATGTTGTGAACACCGATGGCGTTTTCACGAGCGCCGTTCCCTTGTACTATTGGTTAACCATGGTTATTTGTGTTGTAAGTATATTATATTATTCGAGTTATATTTATATGCGGTTGTTATGCTAGCTTGGGGGTATTGGTGAATTATAGCTTGTTATTGCGACGATAAGCTAATGTTGTTCGCTAGCATGTTTGCGGTTGTGTAAGTGTATGCAAGTAGGTATAATTATATATGTATTCGTATAATTATTGCATTCACTAAGCTTTGCTTACCCTCTCGTTGTTTACTATTTTTATAGGTTCGGTTGTGGACAAGGGTAAGGGCATTATCATGGAATAGAGATCCCGCTTTGTTGATTAGGGGACGCTTTTTGGAAGTTTAGTTCTTGGAGTTTGACCGAGACTTGGGTAGTTTAATCCCAAACGCCATGCTCGTAGTGTAGTTTGGTACTTAAACTTTTTGGCGGTCGAAACTCATATTTTGTATTAAACTCGTAAAACGGCCGAAGTGGGCCCCGCTTTGTAAAACTCATTTTACGTTTGAATTGTGTTAGTTTTACATATTTGAATGTGTGGTTAAAAGCGTGTCGTCTAAAAATGTCGGGAACTAGTCGATCTTTTTCGCATTTTGAGACTTTTCGGACAGTTCAGAATTTTTTATTTTATTTTGTATTTTTCACGTGGTTTGCTTGCGGGTTGGTTTGGGATGTTACAAGTGGTATCAGAGCATGGTCTAAGGGATTTAGGTGACTTGAGATAGGCGCCTAGACTTAGACTTTTTGTGTGTGCGTTATGCGGGACTTGTAGGACTTTGGGTCGGATCGGGATTGGTTAGTGCATAGGTTTATGCAAACTAATCATGCGCTATTTGTTATGAATGTTTAGCGAGCATCGAGTGAGATGGACGTTGTACTAGCAAGTTAATGTGACGTGCTCGCGTAGTAATGACTAGCTACCATTATTACGAGCGCAAATCGTGCCAAACAAGTAATGTACGACGATTGTCGAGCGAGATGGGATAGTGTGGTATATATGTACGTACGTATGTGTTGTGTCTTTTCGTGTCGTTGCTTAACCTCTTCCGTTTTATAGAATGAAGACGAGAAACGGACCCGATCATGATAACGGAAGTACAAGCGAGGACGCCGAGTTTTCGGCCAAGGTTGAGGCCGTCTTTAAAAAGTTAAAAGCGGATTTTCTTACGGACGTCCGAAAGGTCTTTCAAGATTCGATCGATGGGCAGGTGACCGATTTGATAAATGAACGAATGAAGGCCACTATCGAAGAGGCCCTTGATGCTAGAAACATTTATCCTCGCGGTGAAGGAGGTGAAGGAAGGCGGGACTTCCATTATAAGAATTTCAAGGACACTCAACCCCCGATGTTTAATGGGGTGCGAGATCCTTTGAAGAGTACATGTTGGATCTCCGATATCGAGGGAGCTTTCCGTACCGCGGAATGCCCTCCTGAGAAGAAAACAAGGTTTGGTTCAAGCATGTTGCGGAAGGAAGCTAAGTTGTGGTCGGACGATAAGATCAACTTGTATGGTGAAGAACAATGTATGGGCTTGACATGGGAGGAATTCAAGAAAGAATTTTTCAAAGAATACCAAACTTCATTCGACCTCGATAGAATCCAGGACGAGTTGCACCATTTGCAACAAGGGTCAATGGACTTGGTTACACTCAAGTCTACCTTCTTGGAAAAGACTCGTTTTTGCCCGAAATATGTGGGTGATGATCACAAGTTAATGAAGGATTTCTACCGTACCTTGAATGATGAGTACAAGGGTAAGATTAGTCGGGGAATGGCTAAGACTTTTGAAGAACTATTCGAGTTGGCTCGGGGTTTTGAACTGGAGGTTCCGAGGAAGAGTGATTTCACTTTTTCAAAGAGAAAGTTTGAAGGTTTTAGTTACTCTAACTCTTCAAACAAGAAGAACAAGAACAAGAAGGGTTCTGAAAGTGTCAATAGCGTGAAGAAGGGTGCTACCGGTGGTTTTTCTTATGCGTGCTACAATTGTGGGCAACCGGGTCATATGGCTCGTGAATGTCCGAAACCATTTTCCGGAAACAAAATCACTTGTTTTAATTGCGGAAAAGAAGGGCATAAGAAGCCGGAGTGTCCCGACTTGCGAAACGATAATGTGAAGCGGTTAGAGAAGGCGGCGGGTACGGCTAGGGGTCGCAACTATTTGATGACCAATGATGAAGCCAAACAATCGCACGAAGTTGTCTCAGGTACTTGCATGGTTAATTCTAATCCGGCAAGGATTCTTTTCGATAGCGGTGCAAATTTGTCGTTTGTGTCTCCTAAATTTGTGGCTAAACTTAATAGACCGTTAGCTAAGTTAAGTCGTCTGGTAAAAGTCGAAATAGCGAACGGCAAGACGGTGCTAGTGGTCGATGTGTGCAAAAATTATGATGTTGTGTTTGATGCCGAAAACTTTAAGATAGATCTCATTCCGATGACTTTGGGCGACTTTGATATCGTTGTGGGTATGGATTAGCTTGATCGTAATAGAGCCGATATTGCATGCCATGAAAAATTTATTCGTGTGAAGACCCCAGGTGGGGGAGAGTTAATTATTCATGGTGATAAGTGAAGGAGACCGGTGCCGATATGCTCTTTTGCACGGGCACGTCGTTTTGTTGTTAGTGGTGGCATGGCTTTCCTTGCTCATGTTGTCGATACTCGAAATGAGCCGCCACCCATTCGTGAAATTCCGGTTGTTAGTGAATTCGAAGACGTTTTTTCGGATGAATTACCGGGTGTTCCGGCGGAAAGACAAGTTGAATTTCGCATTGAGTTGGTTCCGGGAGCTACTCCCATTGCTAAAACTCCTTATTGTTTAGCAACAACGGAAATGCAAGAGTTGTTAAATCTAACCCAAGAGTTGCTTGAGAAGGGTTTTATTCGACCGAGTGCTTCTCCATGGGGCGCTCCGGTTTTATTCGTGAAAAAGAAGGATGGTAGTATGCGGATGTGCATCGATTACCGGGAGTTGAATAAAGTGACGATCAAGAATCGTTATCCATTGCCTCGGATTGACGATTTGTTTGACCAACTTCAAGGTGCGATGTATTTCTCTAAGATCGACCTACGGTCCGGCTATCACCAAATGCGGGTCCGTGAGGAAGATATTGAGAAAACGGCTTTTCGAACACGTTATGGGCATTTTGAGTTCGTGGTTATGCCTTTTGGTCTTACGGATGCACCGGCGGCATTCATGGATCTTATAAACCGAGTGTGCCAACCTATGTTGGACAAGTCGGTAATAGTGTTCATTGACGACATACTAGTCTATTCGAAAAGTATGAACGAACATGAACGTCATTTGCGTGAGGTATTGAAGACGTTACGAAAGGAGAAGTTGTACGCAAAGTTCTCCAAATGTGAATTTTGGCTAAGGGAAGTCCAATTCCTTGGTCATATTGTGAACAAAGATGGTATTCAAGTAGATCCGGGGAAGTTCGAGACGGTGAAGAGTTAGGGACGACTGACTACGCCTACGGAAATCCGAAGTTTTCTCGGATTGGCCGATTATTATCGTCGGTTTATCCAAGACTTTTCTAAGATCGCTTCTTCGTTAACGAAGTTGACGAGAAAGAATGCTAAGTTTAATTGGGAGAACGAGCAAGAAATTGCTTTTCAATTGCTAAAAGGGAAGTTGTGTCAAGCTCCGGTGTTAGTATTGTCGGAAGGTGTGGAAGACATGACGGTTTATTGTGATGCTTCACTAAATGGGCTCGGGTGTTGTGATGACCCGGGAATTTCCGACCAAATTTAAACTTAATCTTAATATGATTTCGACACGATAAGCAAAGTCTGTAATGTTGAGTCTCGAAAATTTTGGAACTATATTCGTATAACCAATTACCCTCTGACTGTGCCCGATGATTCACGAACAATTTTTTTTAAATAAATATGTATACATTATATAAATATAAACATTAGAATATATAATATTTTGATTTAATAAATTATACTTTCAACAATTAGAATTTTAAATGAAAAATAACAATTAGAATAATGAAGTATTGTTAATAGATATAAATATATATATATATATTATTATAATTTTATAATTAAATAGATATAACAATATATTTGTTATAATTGCTTTAATTATCACTAATATCAATATCTGTACTAATAATATTATGGAAACATGAAACTTGTTATATCTTCTTTATGATTAGATTTTATTAAAGATAAAATAAATAATACTCATTACTATATAATATATTATATAGTTACAGTATATAATCTATAAATTGTAATACTAATATATTAATTATAATTGTTATAACAATATTATCATTACTTTTAATAATAATATCGATACTAGTGTTATAAATATAACTATGTTACAAATATTATATATAGAACTAATACATCAAATTTGTTATATCATTATAATTAATAATAAAATTAAAATTTTAAGTTATTATTATAATTGATATTATTATTATTAAAAACTATCATCTTTATTTAAAAATTATCATTTTCATTGTATTCTATTATTTTTACCATTATTCTTATTGTTATTACATTATTGGATTTGATATTATTATTAATTATTAATAGTATTATTATTATTACTATAATTTTTAATTATTAAAATAAATTATAATATATAGATATAGATATGTACACCACGTAGTGAAGGAATATTTTCCCTATTTTATTTTTTTTTTTGTTTCTTCTCCACCCGTGAAAAACCTCTGTCGACACCCTCTTCATACAAACAAATTTGATAAACTACTTTTTGACTATTTCGTTCATTCAATCACTCGTACAAAAATTAGGCTCGTTCTACTATTCGAAAAGGAGAAGAGCAAACAGAATTCAAAAGAAATAGGTAGAACTTTATTTTTTTTTTTAAACTAAAAACCCATTTAACCTCTAGTTTGATTAAAAACAAATTGAAGAAAAGTGTAAATGCAGAAGTGTTCTAAATCACATCGTGATTGTTTCTTCAAATTCTCAGGTTTTAATTCGCTAAATCGAACTCGAATTCAAAGAGTCAAGTTTTAAATTTAAAAAGTCAACAAATTTTTTGTGATCGAATTCGAGTTTGTATTTAAGTTTTAGGATCAACTGATTGTTCCAAAAGTTTATATGAAGGATTTAATACAAATTTCGTGTTGTAACAATTATCTATAACGATCTCAAAATGTAAATCAATTTTTTTTTTCTTTCTTCATCTCGTCGAACAGCAGGCAGACATGCTTTTATTTATATATTTTTTTTCAATTACCTTTTTAATTAATTACAACACTTATTAGTTTTTCTAATTATTGCAAGTCCTAAATCTTGATTGGAAATTCGATGAATGGACTGAGATGTTTGGTCGATTACAGATATTGAGAAAGAGATGAAAGGGAAATAGTTGAAATAAGGGTTAAATATTATTGAATACGGTATAAATCAGAAAAACCGGCAATAGCCGGATGGTCATGGGTGTTGGTTGGGAAGCAGGAGGTCTCGGGTTCGATCCTTGCTTGGTGCATTCTTTTTGTTTCTAAGGTAGTTTTATTTTTCTATTATTATTATTATATTTATTATTATTATTATTATTATTATTATTATTAATAATAAAAGTACTAGTTATCTTTATTATTAGTAATACGAATTACGATTATAGTCACCAATATGAAAATATTATTATTATTAGAATTACTGACTAATCATTTTTGTAATTATTAGTATTGTTGTTATTATTAACCTAAGTATCATTTTAAATCATAACATTACTATTATTAGTATTATTATTATCAATAAGATTATTAATATTATTATGAGTAAATCATTGTTATCAAAACCATCATTTTAACATATAAATATTTTGTACGTAAAATATACTATTTATATATACTAAAAGTACATTAATATTTTATATACAATATATCAAACAAATTATTAGTAATTATATAAATACTTACATATAATCAACTAATGATTTTAAATATAATACTAACCATATATATATATATATATATATATATATATATATATATATATATATATATATATATATATATATATATATATATATATATATATATATATATATATATATATATATATATATATATATATATATATTAATATAACTAAATATATAAATATAAAGCATTTTAAAGATATACACGAACTAAATAAGTATAAGGTATAATTTAAGATATAATATATAAACTTGTTTGATTACGATTATACATTTTAATTTATATACAAATGATATAGGTTCGTGAATCCGAGGCCAACCCTGCATTGTTCAATATTGTCATATGTATTTTTACTACAAAATACATTAGGTGAGTTCATTTGCTCCCTTTTTACTCATTACATTTTTGGGCAGAGAATACATGCAAATGTTTTAGTAACTGTTTTATAATATTTATATGCGTGAATTTCATTTGCCTTTTTACCCTTTATATTTTTGGGCTGAGAATACATGCGCAATTTTTATAAATGTTTTACGAAATAGACACAAGTAATCGAAACTACATTATATGGTTGAATTATCGAAATCGAATATGCCCCTTTTTATTAAGTCTGGTAATCTAAGAATTAGGGAACAGACACCCTAATTGACGCGAACTCTAAAGATAGATCTATCGGGCCCAACGAGCCCCATCCAAAGTACCGGATGCTTTAGTACTTCGAAATTTATATCATGTCCGAAGGAGGATCCCGGAATGATGGGGATATTCTTATATACATATTGTGAATGTCGGTTACCAGGTGTTCAATCCATATGAATGATATTTTGTCTCTATGCATGGGACGTATATTTATGAGCACTGAAAATGAAAATCTTGTGGTCTATTAAAATGATGAAATGATTATTTATGATAAACTAATGAACTCACCAACCTTTTGGTTGACACTTGAAAGCATGTTTATTCTCAGGTACGAAAGAAATCTTCCGCTGTGCATTTGCTCATTTTAAAGATATTACTTGGAGTCATTCATGACATATTTCAAAAGACGTTGCATTTGAGTCGTTGAGTTCATCAAGATTATTATTAAGACAATTATAGTTAGATATATTATGAAATGGTATGCATGCTGTCAGCTTTCGATGTAATGAAAGATTGTCTTTTCAAAAATGAATGCAATGTTTGTAAAATGTATCATATAGAGGTCAAGTACCTCGCGATGTAATCAACTGTTGTGAATCGTTTATAATCGATATGGACTTCGTCCAGATGGATTAGGACGGGTCATTTCAGTTGGTATCAGAGCGGTGGTCTTAGTGAACTAGGTCTTGCATTAGTGTGCCTAACTGATAGTCATTAGGATGCTTTAGTAAGTCTGGACTTCGACCGTGTCTGCATGTCAAAAGTTTTGCTTATCATTTTTGTCGGAAATCATCTGTTTATCATTCTTAGGAAATTACCTGCTTATCATTCTTAGTCTAGACACATATTACTGCAATGATTGCATGAATAGTGTATAGACAAAATTCGTATCTTAGTGCATCTGCTAATTCATATCTTAGCATATCAGTTACTGTAGACTTTGCCTGACAACTTCCGTAGATTCCTCTGTAACTTATGGGATTTTAGTATTATATATACATATGTAAATTATGTATTGCATGGTACTGATCTATATCCTATAATCTATTTCTTATCGAAAATCCTTCATCTGATCGTACGAGATGAATCCCTCAACAAGTTCGAGCCCCTCAGATTTCGATAGCTATTCCGATAGTCATTCCGACAGCTATTCCGACATGGATGTTCACCTAAGCTTCGAAAGCAGTGTCACCAGAATGAATCAATCAATCATCCATCCCCAATTCATCTGATGAGTTCGTAATCGACTTAATCCATGGAGACGCGAAGAAGGCGATCCTTTCCATCAACCAAATTCACCTCTTGGTGAAGAACCTGAAGCACTTATCGGCGAACCTGTTCGAGACACCATTTTCAGTCTCATTTCCAGGGTAACTCGACAAGATCATATTCTACCCACGATTCTGAACCTTATTCATCCGCTCGTTCCGACCGACAATCATCCTGGAGTAATAAGTCAACGAACTTCGCGCTCGAATAATCAATTCGGAGAATATGGTGCAAAATGTACCAGCTTCAACAACATCACCGGCACCAACAGTACAATCAATAACATCACCAGTACCATCAACAATCCATGCTTCAATATCATCACATGTACTTTGAGTATGATCTTCGTTCTACGTATCGTTCTACCTCATTTATCTTCGTACGACATAGCGAATATGTAACCTCTAAAGTTTTAGAGATTATTTATTCTAGTTCCAACCGAAAAGCAAATGAGTTTAATATCATATTAACTCATTAAATCCATGAATACATCTGAAGACAATATATATGTATATATGTTTTCATAAAGATTGTAATTAAAAATTCTCTTGTACAAACTGTTAATGGTGAAAATATTTTAACGGGTAGGTAATACCCGAGGACTATTTAAATTTCACATTAATAAGTTACATTGTACGTTCTTCGAATCTGTTTCAATAAGTCATATACTATCCTACTTACATCCACCGATATACAAATCCGTTCACCACAGAATAATCATATTCATCCAATTACATATTTGGATTTTGACCTATCTGAATCCAACAAGTGGCATAACGAAGAAATAATGGACACAATAAAAATTGATTAGAAACAGATTAATTAACAATATGATATTCTATTAAGAATCCACGCTAACAAAATCCTAGCTAACTGTTCCTAGCTAACTATTAATTCCGTATTACCATTTAATTATCGCAATTTATTTATCGCAATTTCATTTAATTTTTGTTATTTACTTTACGCACTTTATTATTCGTCATTTAAATTTTTGTTATTTATTTTTACGCACTTTAAATATCAGGACATGTATACAAGGTTTTGACATATCATATCGACGCATTTATATATGTTATTTGGAATAACCATAGACACTCTATATGCATTAATGAACGAGTTCTCTATACAGGGTTGAGGTTGATTCTACAATAATATATATAATTTGAGTTGTGATCGAGTCTGAGACATGTATACGGGTCACGATACGTATTAATTAATTCGAATATTATATATATGAATAATTGGACTGTCAACTGTGGACAATCGACTGTGGACTAATAACATTGGACAATTAAAATGAATTAAAATATTGAATATAACATATGAAACTAAACATTTCTTCAAGTTGCCACTTGATTTCATTTTAAACCCCATTCGTATCATCACGATTACAATCTGCGTTCAAACCTTTCATGATTCTTGAAAACACCTCAATCGATAGGATGAATCAACCGCACTTCATCTACGGAAGGAAAGATTTATGCATATAGTTATGCATCTGAGAAACTCTCGGCAATTGAGTAAAAGTTTAACACGTAGCCGCGTCAGATCCTTTGGCATTTATTAGCAAAAATAACTTTGCGATCCCTTTTCAAAGTAGCCAATTTTGTCACAGCTCCAGCAAATCAACTTCGACTTTTCGTTCGAAACAACCTTATTACCACCTTGATTTATATGTATGCTCTTTTATTGTTACCAGGGAATCTTTTATATTCCACTAAATTACCAGCAGACGTACCAGCAACCTCATTGCTCCTTGGTTTAAATCCCTCCGACAAATCATTATATTTATCTATTGAAGTCTCATCATGTACTCATCCGCATCTTGTAACCAGAATTTCCATACCAAATATCGGGAATCAGTAAATCTGTATTGTGAGTCTCGCAACATTTCCACATCAACAGTTATATGTATTCATATAACATTTATCTCTTAGAATTATGATTTTTCATTCTGAAATTCTGAAAAGCACCTAGTCTGCAAATCAATACTCTAAATGTTGAAAAAGCTGAATGAAGCAGTAGAAACTGTAGACAACCGTAAATGACATTAACCGTTGGAAGTTTGATGATAAAGAATAGTATGTTGGCAAAGATCAGAAAAGTTGGAACTGGAAAACGGATTGAGCAAACCATGAAAGAGGCCGTGGACAAATCACAAGGGCTAAACTTGTACATTAAGAATCCTGATGATTCTGTTTCTGATGAAATCTTTAGCGAATACCTTGCTTCTGACACCAAACTCTGGCGGACAAATTTTCTTCACCATCCTTCGATATTAGAAATTCCAAGATATCATCGTATCTTTCATTATAAATATCCTCCATATTTCTGAAGATATTTTCATAACTATTCATATCTAAAATCATTAATCTCTTCATGCTATCAGTATTACATCATATAGAAACTGTTAGTTTCTATATTCTGTAAACTTTCGAGTTTAGAATATGAATGTTATTGAAGTAATGTTGAGAACTGATGCATGAGTTAGTATAATATAATGACACTTGATCAACGTGATTATATTATAGTAAGTCATGCTGAGTTTCTAAATGGAAAATGATGATTCACATATTATAACGTCATCATGTGTCATGTTACATAACTCTTTCATTCTGATTAACTTCTGAACATATCAAAAAAAAATATATTCTTGATAGTTCTATTCTCAGTGATTCTGGTAATTTGACAAATCAAATCGTGCTATTACGTTCTTTCCCGTTTAGAACATTAAGTTCATTCGAAGCTCCATACTTACGAATTCTGGACCGTTACTTGCTTTACTAGAAATCGGGAGGATAATAAAAAGGCAAAGAGCTCCAAAATATAAGAGAAAATATAAAGCCCAATAACAACACGGAAGTTACAAACCGTGAATATTAATACGAATAGCAATATAAAGACACGGTAGGATTAAGAATAGTGTCATCCCAAGGTAATAGGAGAAGTAAACAGATTCTTCTGGAGGAAGATCAAAAAGAAGGATGACAGAAATGATAATTAGGAAAATATCAAGGATTAGAATGGGATTAAGTATTTTCACAATCTTTTAGATGTAAGAATTAAGAAAGAAAGTATCGGAATGGTGAGAATAATGGAACGGAAGAGTTTAATTTATAATGAAAATATCAGACATAGTAATCGAGGCAGATCATCGTATTTAAGTGTCGAGATCTTAATTTCCTTACTCACCGAAGAATCAAATCTTTTAGATTTCGAAGATTTTCTTTAAATTCCTTGAATTCCGGAATTCAACCCTGACTATGTCAAAAGTTATGACGAAACTTTATTTATTCATTTCACTCTTTTGTGATAGCTTCATTCGTATTCTTAGAATAATCGAATCATTTTATCATTATTATTCAAGGGTGATAAACCTCTAATTATCAACTCATATTGGTCATGAAAACATTTTTATTGTCAGCAATGACCACCTCACTCAAATTTTGGGACGAAATTTCTTTAACGGGTAGGTACTGTGATGACCCGGGAATTTCCGACCAAATTTAAACTTAATCTTAATATGATTTCGACACGATAAGCAAAGTCTGTAATGTTGAGTCTCGAAAATTTTGGAACTATATTCGTATAACCAATTACCCTCTGACTGTGCCCGATGATTCACGAACAATTTTTTTTAAATAAATATGTATACATTATATAAATATAAACATTAGAATATATAATATTTTGATTTAATAAATTATACTTTAAACAATTAGAATTTTAAATGAAAAATAACAATTAGAATAATGAAGTATTGTTAATAGATATAAATATATATATATATATTATTATAATTTTATAATTAAATAGATATAACAATATATTTGTTATAATTGCTTTAATTATCACTAATATCAATATCTGTACTAATAATATTATGGAAACATGAAACTTGTTATATCTTCTTTATGATTAGATTTTATTAATGATAAAATAAATAATACTCATTACTATATAATATATTATATAGTTACAGTATATAATCTATAAATTGTAATACTAATATATTAATTATAATTGTTATAACAATATTATCATTACTTTTAATAATAATATCGATACTAGTGTTATAAATATAACTATGTTACAAATATTATATATAGAACTAATACATCAAATTTGTTATATCATTATAATTAATAATAAAATTAAAATTTTAAGTTATTATTATAATTGATATTATTATTATTAAAAACTATCATCTTTATTTAAAAATTATCATTTTCATTGTATTCTATTATTTTTACCATTATTCTTATTGTTATTACATTATTGGATTTGATATTATTATTAATTATTAATAGTATTATTATTATTACTATAATTTTTAATTATTAAAATAAATTATAATATATAGATATAGATATGTACACCACGTAGTGAAGGAATATTTTCCCTATTTTATATTTTTTTTTGTTTCTTCTCCACCTGTGAAAAACCTCTGTCGACACCCTCTTCATACAAACAAATTTGATAAACTCCTTTTTGACTATTTCGTTCATTCAATCACTCGTACAGAAATTAGGCTCGTTCTACTATTCGAAAAGGAGAAGAGCAAACAGAATTCAAAAGAAATAGGTAGAACTTTATTTTTTTTTTTTTAAACTAAAAACCCATTTAACCTCTAGTTTGATTAAAAACAAATTGAAGAAAAGTGTAAATGCAGAAGTGTTCTAAATCACATCGTGATTGTTTCTTCAAATTCTCAGGTTTTAATTCGCTAAATCGAACTCGAATTCAAAGAGTCAAGTTTTAAATTTAAAAAGTCAACAAATTTTTTGTGATAGAATTCGAGTTTGTATTTAAGTTTTAGGATCAACTGATTGTTCCAAAAGTTTATATGAAGGATTTAATACAAATTTCGTGTTGTAACAATTATCTATAACGATCTCAAAATGTTAATAAATTTTTTTTTCTTTCTTCATCTCGTCGAACAGCAGGCAGACCTGCTTTTATTTATATATATATATTTTTTTTCGATTACCTTTTTAATTAATTACAACACTTATTAGTTTTTCTAATTATTGCAAGTCCTAAATCTTGATTGGAAATTCGATGAATGGACTGAGATGTTTGGTCGATTACAGATATTGAGAAAGAGATGAAAGGGAAATAGTTGAAATAAGGGTTAAATATTATTGGATACGGTATAAATCAGAAAAACCGGCAATAGCCGGATGGTCATGGGTGTTGGTTGGGAAGCAGGAGGTCTCGGGTTCGATCCTTGCTTGGTGCATTCTTTTTGTTTCTAAGGTAGTTTTATTTTTCTATTATTATTATTATATTTATTATTATTATTATTATTATTATTATTATTATTATTATTATTATTAATAATAAAAGTACTAGTTATCTTTATTATTAGTAATACGAATTACGATTATAGTCACCAATATGAAAATATTATTATTATTAGAATTACTGACTAATCATTTTGTAATTATTAGTATTGTTGTTATTATTAACCTAAGTATCATTTTAAATCATAACATTACTATTATTAGTATTATTATTATCAATAAGATTATTAATATTATTATGAGTAAATCATTGTTATCAAAACCATCATTTTAACATATAAATATTTTGTACGTAAAATATACTATTTATATATACTAAAAGTACATTAATATTTTATATACAATATATCAAACAAATTATTAGTAATTATATAAATACTTACATATAATCAACTAATGATTTTAAATATAATACTAACCATATATATATATATATATATATATATATATATATATATATATATATATATATATATATATTAATATAACTAAATATATAAATATTAAGCATTTTAAAGATATACACGAACTAAATAAGTATAAGGTATAATTTAAGATATAATATATAAACTTGTTTGATTACGATTATACATTTTAATTTATATACAAATGATATAGGTTCGTGAATCCGAGGCCAACCCTGCATTGTTCAATATTGTCATATGTATTTTTACTACAAAATACATTAGGTGAGTTCATTTGCTCCCTTTTTACTCATTACATTTTTGGGTAGAGAATACATGCAAATGTTTTAGTAACTGTTTTATAATATTTATATGCTTGAATTTCATTTGCCTTTTTACCCTTTATATTTTTGGGCTGAGAATACATGCGCAATTTTTATAAATGTTTTACGAAATAGACACAAGTAATCGAAACTACATTATATGGTTGAATTATCGAAATCGAATATGCCCCTTTTTATTAAGTCTGGTAATCTAAGAATTAGGGAACAGACACCCTAATTGACGCGAACTCTAAAGATAGATCTATCGGGCCCAACGAGCCCCATCCAAAGTACCGGATGCTTTAGTACTTCGAAATTTATATCATGTCCGAAGGAGGATCCCGGAATGATGGGGATATTCTTATATACATATTGTGAATGTCGGTTACCAGGTGTTCAATCCATATGAATGATATTTTGTCTCTATGCATGGGACGTATATTTATGAGCACTGAAAATGAAAATCTTGTGGTCTATTAAAATGATGAAATGATTATTTATGATAAACTAATGAACTCACCAACCTTTTGGTTGACACTTGAAAGCATGTTTATTCTCAGGTACGAAAGAAATCTTCCGCTGTGCATTTGCTCATTTTAAAGATATTACTTGGAGTCATTCATGACATATTTCAAAAGACGTTGCATTCGAGTCATTGAGTTCATCAAGATTATTATTAAGACACTTATAGTTAGATATATTATGAAATGGTATGCATGCTGTCAGCTTTCGATGTAATGAAAGATGGTCTTTTCAAAAATGAATGCAATGTTTGTAAAATGTATCATATAGAGGTCAAGTACCTCGCGATGTAATCAACTGTTGTGAATCATTTATAATCGATATGGACTTCGTCCAGATGGATTAGGACGGGTCATTTCAGGTGTGTTCTAATGCAAAGAGGTAAAGTCATCGCTTATGCCTTACGACAATTAAAGGAACACGAAACAAGATACCCGACTCATGATCTTGAGTTGGCGGCGGTTGTGCATGCGTTGAAAATTTGGCGCCATTACTTGTATGGTGTCAAGTGTAAGATTTATTCGGATCATAAGAGTTTAAAACATCTCTTTAATCAACGAGATTTGAATTATCGCCAACGTAGGTGGATGGATGTGGTGAAAGATTATGATTGTGAGATACTTTATCATCCGGGTAAGGCGAATGTTGTCGCAGATGCGTTGAGTCGAAAGAGTCAACATCCGGCGATAAAAGTGGGATCGTTACGTTTGATTATTTCCAACGATTTTCTTGAGAGGCTTGGCGAGATTCAAATAGAGTCTTACGTTCACAACAAGCATGCGGAATGAATCGTGGGCCAATCGGAGTTCATTACTATGGGCTCGCGTGATTTGTTGTCTTTTCAAGGAAGGGTGTGGGTGCCTAAGATGGGTGATTACCGGCGGGTGCTACTTGATGAAGCACATAAGTCCTAATATTCCATTCATCCGGGTGCGACGAAAATGTATCATGACTTGAAGAAAGATTATTGGTGGCCGGACATGAAACGTGATGTTGTGAAGTATGTTGAGCAATGCGTCACGTGTTTGCAAGTAAAAGTCGAACACCAAAAGCCGTATGGTAAATTGCAACAATTAGAAATCCCGAAATGGAAATGGGAGCACATTACCATGGATTTCATCACAAAGTTACCTAAAACGGCGAGAACCCAATTTGATTCGAATTGGGTTATAGTTGATCGATTGACGAAAAGTGCTTTGTTTCTTCCCATTAAAGTAGCAATATCGTCGGAGGTCTTGGCTAAGTTGTTTATCAAGGAAGTGGTCTCGCGACATGGGGTTCCTATATCTATTATTTTGGATCGAGATACCCGTTTTACATCTCGGTTTTGGGAAAAGTTTCATGAAGATATGGGTACACAATTAAAGTTGAGCACGGCGTATCATCCTCAAACGGACGGTCAAACCGAACGTATGAATCAAACTTTGGAAGATATGTTACGGGCGTGCATTATTGATTTCGGTGGTAGTTGGGATGAGCATTTGCCTTTGGTGGAATTCTCGTATAATAATAGTTACCATACTAGTATCGGGATGCCACCTTACGAAATGCTATATGGGCGAAGGTGTCGAACTCCCATTTGTTGGGGAGAAGTGGGTCAAAAAGAAATCGGGAGCATCGATTTGGTTTTAGAAACGAATAACAAGATTGATATTATTCGGGATCATTTGAAGAAGGCTCAAGATAGACAAAAGTCGTATGCCGACAAACATAGACGGACGATCGAATTTCAAGAAGGTGACAAGGTGATGCTTAGGGTTTCGCCATGGAAAGGTATTATTCGATTTCGAAAACGGGGAAAGTTAGCTCCTCGGTTTATTGGGCCATTCAAAGTTTTAGCTCGTGTTGGTGAAGTTGCGTATCGCTTGGAATTACCCGAAGAGCTTGCGGGGATCCATAACACGTTTCATGTTTCCCATCTCCGTAAGTGTCTTGCGGATGATTCTTCATGGATGCCATTAGACGAAATCGAACTAAACAACAAGTTAGAGTATGTTGAAGAGCCGATTGCTATACTAGATGAGAAGGTGAAAATGTTGAGGAATAAAGAGGTGAGGACCTTTAAGGTTCAATGGCGACGGAGTAAAGGTTCCGAGTTCACTTGGGAGCCCGAAGAATTCGTGTTGGTTTATCTTCCCTCTTGTCATGCGGCTTGGATTGCGAGGACGCAATCCGAATAAGTGGGGGAGAGTTGTAAGACCCAAATATTATCCTTGTATATAAGCGAAGTTAAAATACTTGAAGTGGGGTTTTGGTTGTTCAAATTTAAAAAGAAATGCAGAATTCTGAACTGGGGGTGTCAGGCGCCGCGCGGCTATATGGCGCGCCGCGCCATCTGTTTGCGACAGATTCCCCTTTTCTTTTTAATTAGATTTTTTGAGGGCATTTTGGTAAAATCACTTTGGGGTCCGAATTTAATGCCTTAGATCAGTTTGGGAGCTCATTAAGTCCATTCACAACCACCTTATCCTCTCCAATTCAATTCTAGTGAGAGAGTGCATTTCTTGAGTGAGAAAGCTTCATTAAAGGGTAAAGGAGGTTGAATCTGAAATGTCCCGTTCTTATTGATTAAAAACGTTCCATATTAATTGATTTCGTTGCGAGGTTTTGACCTCTATATGAGACGTTTTTCAAAGACTGCATTCATTTTAAAACAAACCATAACCTTTTATTTCATCAATAAAGGTTTAAAAAGCTTTACGTAGATTATCAAATAATGATAATCTAAAATATCCTGTTTACACACGACCATTACATAATAGTTTACAATACAAATATGTTACAACAAAATAAGTTTCTTGAATGCAGTTTTTACACAATATCATACAAGCATGGACTCCAAATCTCGTCCTTATTTAAGTATGCGACAGCGGAAGCTCTTAATAATCACCTGAGAATAAACATGCTTAAAACGTCAACAAAAATGTTGGTGAGTTATAGGTTTAACCTATATATATCAAATCATAATAATAGACCACAAGATTTCATATTTCAATACACATCCCATACATAGAGATAAAAATCATTCAAATGGTGAACACCTGGTAACCGACATTAACAAGATGCATATATAAGAATATCCCCATCATTCCGGGACACCCTTCGGATATGATATAAATTTCGAAGTACTAAAGCATCCGGTACTTTGGATGGGGTTTGTTAGGCCCAATAGATCTATCTTTAGGATTCGCGTCAATTAGGGTGTTTGTTCCCTAATTCTTAGATTACCAGACTTAATAAAAAGGGGCATATTCGATTTCGATAATTCAACCATAGAATGTAGTTTCACGTACTTGTGTCTATTTTGTAAATCATTTATAAAACCTGCATGTATTCTCATCCCAAAAATATTAGATTTTAAAAGTGGGACTATAACTCACTTTCACATATTTTTACTTCGTCGGGAAGTAAGACTTGGCCACTGGTTGATTCACGAACCTATAACAATATATACATATATATCAAAGTATGTTCAAAATATATTTACAACACTTTTAATATATTTTGATGTTTTAAGTTTATTAAGTCAGCTGTCCTCGTTAGTAACCTACAACTAGTTGTCCACAGTTAGATGTACAGAAATAAATCGATAAATATTATCTTGAATCAATCCACGACCCAGTGTATACGTATCTCAGTATTGATCACAACTCAAACTATATATATTTTGGAATCAACCTCAACCCTGTATAGCTAACTCCAACATTCACATATAGAGTGTCTATGGTTGTTCCGAAATATATATAGATGTGTCGACATGATAGGTCGAAACATTGTATATGTGTCTATGGTATCTCAAAATTACATAATATACAATACAAGTTGATTAAGTTATGGTTGGAATAGATTTGTTACCAATTTTCACGTAGCTAAAATGAGAAAAATTATCCAATCTTGTTTTACCCATAACTTCTTCATTTTAAATCCGTTTTGAGTGAATCAAATTGCTATGGTTTCATATTGAACTCTATTTTATGAATCTAAACAGAAAAATTATAGGTTTATAGATGGAAAAATAAGTTACAAGTCATTTTTGTAAAGGTAGTCATTTCAGTCGAAAGAACGACGTCTAGATGACCATTTTAGAAAACATACTTCCACTTTGAGTTTAACCATAATTTTTGGATATAGTTTCATGTTCATAATAAAAATCATTTTCTCAGAATAACAACTTTTAAATCAAAGTTTATCATAGTTTTTAATTAACTAACCCAAAACAGCCCGCGGTGTTACTACGACGGCGTAAATCCAGTTTTACGGTGTTTTTCGTGTCTCCAGGTTTTAAATCATTAAGTTAGAATATCATATAGATATAGAACATGTGTTTAGTTGATTTTAAAAGTCAAGTTAGAAGGATTAACTTTTGTTTGCGAACAAGTTTAGAATTAACTAAACTATGTTCTAGTGATTCCAAGTTTAAACCTTCGAATAAGATAGCTTTATATGTATGAATCGAATGATGTTATGAACATCATTACTACCTTAATTTCCTTGGATAAACCTACTGGAAAAGAGAAAAATGGATCTAGCTTCAACGGATCCTTGGATGGCTCGAAGTTCTTGAAGCAGAATCATGACACGAAAACAAGTTCAAGTAAGATCATCACTTGAAATAAGATTGTTATAGTTATAGAAATTGAACCAAAGTTTGAATATTATTATTACCTTGTATTAGAATGATAACCTACTGTAAGAAACAAAGATTTCTTGAGGTTGAATGATCACCTTACAAGATTGGAAGTGAGCTAGCAAACTTGAAAGTATTCTTGATTTTATGTAACTAGAACTTGTAGAATATATGAAGAACACTTAGAACTTGAAGATAGAACTTGAGAGAGATCAATTAGATGAAGAAAATTGAAGAATGAAAGTGTTTGTAGGTGTTTTTGGTCGTTGGTGTATGGATTAGATATAAAGGATATGTAATTTTGTTTTCATGTAAATAAGTCATGAATGATTACTCATATTTTTGTAATTTTATGAGATATTTCATACTAGTTGCCAAATGATGGTTCCCAAATGTGTTAGAGGACTCACATGGGCTGCTAATAGCTGATCATTGGAGTGTATATACCAATAGTACATACATCTAAAAGCTGTGTATTGTACGAGTACGAATACGGGTGCATACGAGTAGAATTGTTGATGAAACTGAACGAGGATGTAATTGTAAGCATTTTTGTTAAGTAGAAGTATTTTGATAAGTGTATTGAAGTCTTTCAAAAGTGTATAAATACATATTAAAACACTACATGTATATACATTTTAACTGAGTCGTTAAGTCATCGTTAGTCGTTACATGTAAGTGTTGTTTTGAAACCTTTAGGTTAACGATCTTGTTAAATGTTGTTAACCCAATGTTTATAATATCAAATGAGATTTTAAATTATTATATTATCATGATATTATCATGTATGAATATCTCTTAATATGATATATATATATATATACATTAAATGTCTTTACAACGATAATCGTTACATATATGTCTCGTTTAAAAATCATTAAGTTAGTAGTCTTGTTTTTACATATGTAGTTCATTGTTAATATACTTTATGATATGTTTTATTATCATAGTATCATGTTAACTATATATATATATATCCATATATATGTCATCATATAGTTTTTACAAGTTTTAACGTTCGTGAATCACCGATCAACTTGGGTGGTCAATTGTCTATATGAAACATATTTCAATTAATCAAGTCTTAACAAGTTTGATTGCTTAACATGTTGGAAACATTTAATCATGTAAATATCAATCTCAATTAATATATATAAACATGGAAAAGTTCGGGTCACTACAGTACCTACCCGTTAAATAAATTTCGTCCCAAAATTTTAAGCTGTTGAAGGTGTTGACGAATCTTCTGGAAATAGATGCGGGTATTTCTTCTTCATCTGATCTTCACGCTCCCAGGTGAACTCGGGTCCTCTACGAGCATTCCATCGAACCTTAACAATTGGTATCTTGTTTTGCTTAAGTCTTTTAACCTCACGATCCATTATTTCGACGGGTTCTTCGATGAATTGGAGTTTTTCGTTGATTTGGATTTCATCTAACGGAATAGTAAGATCTTCTTTAGCAAAACATTTCTTCAAATTCGAGACGTGGAAAGTGTTATGTACAGCCGCGAGTTGTTGAGGTAACTCAAGTCGGTAAGCTACTGGTCCGACACGATCAATAATCTTGAATGGTCCAATATACCTTGGATTTAATTTCCCTCGTTTACCAAATCGAACAACGCCTTTCTAAGGTGCAACTTTAAGCATGACCATCTCTCCAATTTCAAATTCTATATCTTTTCTTTTAATGTCAGCGTAGCTCTTTTGTCGACTTTGGGCGGTTTTCAATCGTTGTTGAATTTGGATGATCTTCTCGGTAGTTTCTTGTATAATCTCCGGACCCGTAATCTGTCTATCCCCCACTTCACTCCAACAAATCGGAGACCTGCACTTTCTAACATAAAGTGCTTCAAACGGCGCCATCTCAATGCTTGAATGGTAGCTGTTGTTGTAGGAAAATTCTGCTAACGGTAGATGTCGATCCCAACTGTTTCCGAAATCAATAACACATGCTCGTAGCATGTCTTCAAGCGTTTGTATCGTCCTTTCGCTCTGCCCATCAGTTTGTGGATGATAGGCAGTACTCATGTCTAGACGAGTTCCTAATGCTTGCTGTAATGTCTGCCAGAATCTTGAAATAAATCTGCCATCCCTATCAGAGATAATAGAGATTGGTATTCCATGTCTGGAGACGACTTCCTTCAAATACAGTCGTGCTAACTTCTCCATCTTGTCATCTTCTCTTATTGGCAAGAAGTGTGTTGATTTGGTGAGACGATCAACTATTACCCAAATAGTATCAAAACCACTTGCAGTCCTTGGCAATTTAGTGATGAAATCCATGGTAATGTTTTCCCATTTCCATTCTGGGATTTCGGGTTGTTGAAGTAGACCTAATGGTTTCTGATGCTCAGCTTTGACCTTAGAACACGTCAAACATTCTCCTACGTATTTAGCAACATCGGCTTTCATACCCGGCCACCAAAAATGTTTCTTGAGATCCTTGTACATCTTCCCCGTTCCAGGATGTATTGAGTATCTGGTTTTATGAGCTTCTCTAAGTACCATTTCTCTCATATCTCCAAATTTTGGTACCCAAATCCTTTCAGCCCTATACTGGGTTCCGTCTTCCCGAATATTAAGATGCTTCTCCGATACTTTGGGTATTTCATCCTTTAAATTTCCCTCTTTTAAAACTCCTTGTTGCGCCTCCTTTATTTGAGTAGTAAGGTTATTATGAATCATTATATTCATAGATTTTACTCGAATGGGTTCTCTGTCCTTCCTGCTCAAGGCATCGGCTACCACATTTGCCTTCCCCGGGTGGTAACGAATCTCAAAGTCGTAATCATTCAATAATTCAATCCACCTACGCTGCCTCATATTCAGTTGTTTCTGATTAAATATGTGTTGAAGACTTTTGTGGTCGGTATATATAATACTTTTGACCCCATATAAGTAGTGCCTCCAAGTCTTTAATGCAAAAACAACCGCGCCTAATTCCAAATCATGCGTCGTATAATTTTGTTCGTGAATCTTCAATTGTCTTGACGCATAAGCAATCACCTTCGTTCGTTGCATTAATACACAACCGAGACCTTGCTTTGATGCGTCACAATAAATCACAAAATCATCATTCCCTTCAGGCAATGACAATATAGGTGCCGTAGTTAGCTTTTTCTTCAATAACTGAAACACTTTCTCTTGTTCATCATTCCATTCAAATTTCTTCCCTTTATGCGTTAATGCAGTCAAGGGTTTTGCTATTCTGGAAAAGTCTTGGATGAACCTTCTGTAGTAACCAGCTAGTCCTAAAAACTGGCGTATGTGTTTCGGAGTTTTCGGGGTTTCCCACTTTTCAACAGTTTCTATCTTTGCCGGATCCACCTTAATACCTTCTTTGTTCACTATGTGACCGAGGAATTGAACTTCTTCCAACCAAAATGCACACTTTGAAAACTTAGCGTACAATTCTTTCTTCCTCAATACTTCTAACACCTTTCTCAAATGTTCACCGTATTCTTGGTCATTCTTTGAGTAAATAAGTATGTCATCAATGAAAACAATGACAAACTTGTCAAGGTATGGTCCACACACTCGGTTCATAAGGTCCATGAACACAGCTGGTGCATTAGTTAAACCAAATGGCATGACCATAAACTCATAATGACCGTAACGTGTTCTGAAAGCAGTCTTTGGAATATCATCTTCTTTCACCCGCATTTGATGATACCCGGAACGTAAGTCAATCTTTGAATAAACAGACGAGCCTTGTAGTTGATCAAATAAGTCGTCGATTCTCGGTAGTGGGTAGCGGTTCTTGATGGTAAGTTTGTTCAACTCTCGGTAGTCGATACACAACCTGAATGTACCATCTTTCTTCTTGACAAACAAAACAGGAGCTCCCCACGGTGATGTGCTTGGTCGAATGAAACCACGCTCTAAAAGTTCTTGTAATTGGCTTTGCAGTTCTTTCATCTCGCTGGGTGCGAGTCTGTAAGGAGCACGAGCTATTGGTGCAGCTCCTGGTACAAGATCTATTTGAAATTCAACGGATCGATGTGGGGTAATCCCGGTAATTCTTTCGGAAATACATCGGGAAATTCTTTTGCAATGGGAACATCATTGATGCTCTTTTCTTCAGTTGATACTTTCTCGACGTGTGCTAGAACAGCATAGCAACCTTTTCTTATTAGTTTTTGTGCCTTCAAATTACTAATAAGATGTAGCTTCGTGTTGCCCTTTTCTCCGTACACCATTAAGGGTTTTCCTTTTTCTCGTATAATGCGAATTGCATTTTTGTAACAAACGATCTCTGCTTTCACTTCTTTCAACCAGTCCATACCGATTATCACATCAAAACTCCCTAACTCTACTGGTATCAAATCAATCTTAAATGTTTCGCTAACCAGTTTAATTTCTCGATTCCGACATATATTATCTGCTGAAATTAATTTACCATTTGCTAATTCGAGTAAAAATTTACTATCCAAAGGCGTCAATGGACAACTTAATTTAGCACAAAAATCTCTACTCATATAGCTTCTATCCGCACCCGAATCAAATAAAATGTAAGCAGATTTATTGTCAATAAGAAACGTACCCGTAACAAGCTCCGGGTCTTCCTGTGCCTCTGCCGCATTAATATTGAAAACTCTTCCGCGGCCTTGTCCATTCGTGTTCTCCTGGTTCGGGCAATTTCTAATGATGTGGCCCGGTTTTTCACATTTATAACAAACTACATTGGCATAACTTGCTCCGACACTACTTGCTCCGCCATTACTCGTTCCGACACCATTTGTTCCTTTCGTTCTATTAACCCCTGGTCCGTAGACCTCACACTTCGCTGCGCTATAAGCATTTCTTTTACACTTGTTGCAAAATTTGGTGCAGAACCCCGAGTGATACTTTTCACACCTTTGGCATAGCTGTTTCTGATTGTTGTTGTTGTTGCGGTTATTATTGTTGTTGGGATGATTGTTGTAGTTGTTGTTGTTGTTGTTGTTGGGCCGTTTGTTGTAGTTGCGATTGATGTTGCGATTGTTGGGATAATTGTTGCGATTGCTGTTGTTGTTGTATTGGTGATTCTTATCACCATTTTCCTCCCACTTTCTTTTGACTTGCTTCACATTGGTCTCTTCAGCAGTCTGTTCTTTAATTCTTTCTTCAATCTGGTTCACTAGTTTGTGAGCCATTCTACATGCCTGTTGTATGGAGGCGGGCTCGTGTGAACTTATATCTTCTTGGATTCTTTCCGGTAATCCTTTCACAAACGCGTCGATCTTCTCTTCCTCATCTTCGAATGCTCCCGGACACAATAGGCACAATTCTGTGAATCGTCTTTCGTACGTGGTAATATCAAATCCTTGGGTTCGTAACCCTCTAAGTTCTGTCTTGAGCTTATTGACCTCGGTTCTGGGACGGTACTTCTCGTTCATCAAGTGCTTGAATGCTGACCACGGTAGTGCGTAAGCATCGTCTTGTCCCACTTGCTCTAGATAGGTATTCCACCATGTTAACGCAGAACCTGTGAAGGTATGCGTAGCGTACTTCACTTTGTCCTCTTCAGTACACTTACTTATGGCAAACACCGATTCGACCTTCTCAGTCCACCGTTTCAATCCGATCGGTCCTTCGGTTCCATCAAATTCCAAAGGTTTGCAGGCAGTGAATTCTTTGTAGGTGCATCCTACACGATTTCCTGTACTGCTAGATCCAAGGTTATTGTTGGTATGTAGCGCAGCCTGTACTGCGGCTATGTTTGAAGCTAGAAAAGTACGGAATTCCTCTTCATTCATATTCACTGTGTGTCGAGTAGTCGGTGCCATTTCCTTCAAAATAGTCAAATGGAACAAGTTAATCATACAGAATATTAAGAGTAGTTAATAGTATTTCGTACCATAATATGAACTCATTTATAAAAGCTTTTTCTTCATATTAGCGTTTTATAAGTTTAAATTCGGGTAGTACCTACCCGTTAAGTTCATACTTAGTAGCTAATATACAATTCAACTACTACAATTCTATATGAAAAACTGATTATAATAATATTTCGCGTTCAAACTTTTACACAATATTTTACAAACTTACAATACCGCTTATTTTACATATAGCATGAAATATAGCACACAATAAATTTGATACAAGATGGTTGTGAAGATAATTCTAGCTAGTACACAAGTCGTTCAGCAAAGGCAATAAAGACACGTAATTCATACGTCCAGAAACAAGTCATGCATTCTGGTTTTACTAGGATTACTTCCCATCCTTGGTCTTGTGGAACATAGCCATTATGGCCATTGATAAGACAGCGTGTTGTAACGTCGTCAAAGGGACGAGGGTTACGTAATGTCCAACAGTCCCGTAACAATCTAAAAACCTCATTTCTTACCCCAATTACCGACTCCGTCACTTGTGGGAACGTTTTGTTTAATAGTTGTAGCCCGATGTTCTTGTTCTCACTTTGGTGAGAAGTGAACATTACTAATCCGTAAGCATAACATGCTTCTTTATGTTACATGTTAGTCGCTTTTTCTAAATCACGAAGTTCAATATTCGGATATATTGAGTCAAAATAATTTCTTAACCCATTGCGTAAAATAGCATTTGGGTTCCCCGCAATATATGCGTCAAAGTAAACACATCGTAACTTATGGATTTCCCAATGTGATATCCCCCATCTTTCGAACGAAAGCCTTTTATAAACCAAGGCATTCTTGGAACGTTCTTCGAATGTCTTACAAACTGATCTCGTCTTAAATAGTTGTGCCGAAGAATCCTGACCGACTCTAGACAAGATTTAATCAATCATGTCTCCGGGTAGGTCTCTTAAAATATTGGGTTGTCTATCCATTTTGTATTTTTATACTGTAAAATAGACAAGAGTTAGATTCATAAAAAAAATACTTATTAATACAAGCAATTTTTACATATATCATAAAGCATAAGCACACTATATTACTTATATTACACCACACGAATACAACTATCTTATTCCGACTCGCTTGTTTCTTCTTCTTCGGTTTTGGTTCGTTTTGCCAAGTTGCTAGGGATATATGATGTTCCCCTAATACGAGCCGTCGTTATCCACATTGGTTTAGAAAAACCTGGTGGTTTAGAGGTTCCCGGGTCATTGTTACAACTTAAGGACTTCGGGGGTTGACGATACATATAAAGTTCATCAGGGTTGGAATTAGATTTCTCTATTTTTATGCCCTTTCCCTTATTATTTTCTTTTGCCTTTTTAAATTCAGTTGGGGTAATTTCTATAACATCATCGGAATTCTCGTCGGAATCTGATTCATCGGAGAATTGGTAATCCTCCCAATATTTTGCTTCCTTGGCGGAAACACCATTGACCATAATTAACCTTGGTCGGTTGGTTGAGGATTTTCTTTTACTTAACCGTTTTATTATTTCCCCCACCGGTTCTATTTCTTCATCCGGTTCCGATTCTTCTTCCGGTTCCGATTCTTCTTCCGGTTCCGACTCTTCTTCCGGTTCCTCTTCGGGAACTTGTGAATCAGTCCACGAATCATTCCAATTTACATTTGACTCTTCATTATTATTAGGTGAGTCAATGGGACTTGTTCTAGAGGTATACATCTATCACATAATATCAAACGCGTTAAGAGATTAATATATCACATAATATTCACATGTTAAAAATATATAGTTTCCAACAAAATTTGTTAAGCAATCATTTTTCAAGTAAACACGGTCGAAGTCCAGACTCACTAATGCATCCTAACAAACTCGATAAGACACACTAATGCAAAATTCTGGTTCTCTAAGACCAACGCTCGGATACCAACTGAAATGTCCCGTTCTTATTGATTAAAAACGTTCCATATTAATTGATTTCGTTGCGAGGTTTGACCTCTATATGAGACGTTTTTCAAAGACTGCATTCATTTTAAAACAAACCATAACCTTTTATTTCATCAATAAAGGTTTAAAAAGCTTTACGTAGATTATCAAATAATGATAATCTAAAATATCCTGTTTACACACGACCATTACATAATGGTTTACAATACAAATATGTTACAACAAAATAAGTTTCTTGAATGCAGTTTTTACACAATATCATACAAGCATGGACTCCAAATCTCGTCCTTATTTAAGTATGCGACAATGGAAGCTCTTAATAATCACCTGAGAATAAACATGCTTAAAACGTCAACAAAAATGTTGGTGAGTTATAGGTTTAACCTATATATATCAAATCATAATAATAGACCACAAGATTTCATATTTCAATACACATCCCATACATAGAGATAAAAATCATTCAAATGGTGAACACCTGGTAACCGACATTAACAAGATGCATATATAAGAATATCCCCATCATTCCGGGACACCCTTCGGATATGATATAAATTTCGAAGTACTAAAGCATCCAGTACTTTGGATGGGGTTTGTTAGGCCCAATAGATCTATCTTTAGGATTCGCGTCAATTAGGGTGTCTGTTCCCTAATTCTTAGATTACCAGACTTAATAAAAAGGGGCATATTCGATTTCGATAATTCAACCATAGAATGTAGTTTCACGTACTTGTGTCTATTTTGTAAATCATTTATAAAACCTGCATGTATTCTCATCCCAAAAATATTAAATTTTAAAAGTGGGACTATAACTCACTTTCACAGATTTTTACTTCATCGGGAAGTAAGACTTGGCCACTGGTTGATTCACGAACCTATAACAATATATACATATATATCAAAGTATGTTCAAAATATATTTACAACACTTTTAATATATTTTGATGTTTTAAGTTTATTAAGTCAGCTGTCCTCGTTAGTAACCTACAACTAGTTGTCCACAGTTAGATGTACAGAAATAAATCGATAAATATTATCTTGAATCAATCCACGACCCAGTGTATACGTATCTCAGTATTGATCACAACTCAAACTATATATATTTTGGAATCAACCTCAACCCTGTATAGCTAACTCCAACATTCACATATAGAGTGTCTATGGTTGTTCCGAAATATATATAGATGTGTCGACATGATAGGTCGAAACATTGTATACGTGTCTATGGTATCTCAAGATTATATAATATACAATACAAGTTGATTAAGTTATGGTTGGAATAGATTTGTTACCAATTTTCACGTAGCTAAAATGAGAAAAATTATCCAATCTTGTTTTACCCATAACTTCTTCATTTTAAATCCGTTTTGAGTGAATCAAATTGCTATGGTTTCATATTGAACTCTATTTTATGAATCTAAACATAAAAATTATAGGTTTATAGTCGGAAAAATAAGTTACAAGTCGTTTTTGTAAAGGTAGTCATTTCAGTCGAAAGAACGACGTCTAGATGACCATTTTAGAAAACATACTTCCACTTTGAGTTTAACCATAATTTTTGGATATAGTTTCATGTTCATAATAAAAATCATTTTCTCAGAATAACAACTTTTAAATCAAAGTTTATCATAGTTTTTAATTAACTAACCCAAAACAGCCCGCGGTGTTACTACGACGGCGTAAATCCGGTTTTACGGTGTTTTTCGTGTCTCCAGGTTTTAAATCATTAAGTTAGCATATCATATAGATATAGAACATGTGTTTAGTTGATTTTAAAAGTCAAGTTAGAAGGATTAACTTTTGTTTGCGAACAAGTTTAGAATTAACTAAACTATGTTCTAGTGATTACAAGTTTAAACCTTCGAATAAGATAGCTTTATATGTATGAATCGAATGATGTTATGAACATCATTACTACCTTAATTTCCTTGGATAAACTTACTGGAAAAGAGAAAAATGGATCTAGCTTCAACGGATCCTTGGATGGCTCGAAGTTCTTGAAGCAGAATCATGACACGAAAATAAGTTCAAGTAAGATCATCACTTGAAATAAGATTGTTATAGTTATAGAAATTGAACCAAAGTTTGAATATGATTATTACCTTGTATTAGAATGATAACCTACTGTAAGAAACAAAGATTTCTTGAGGTTGGATGATCACCTTACAAGATTGGAAGTGAGCTAGCAAACTTGAAAGTATTCTTGATTTTATGTAACTAGAACTTGTAGAATATATGAAGAACACTTAGAACTTGAAGATAGAACTTGAGAGAGATCAATTAGATGAAGAAAATTGAAGAATTAAAGTGTTTTTAGGTGTTTTTGGTCGTTGGTTTATGGATTAGATATAAAGGATATGTAATTTTGTTTTCATGTAAATAAGTCATGAATGATTACTCATATTTTTGTAATTTTATGAGATATTTCATGCTAGTTGCCAAATGATGGTTCCCACATGTGTTAGGTGACTCACATAGGCTGCTAAGAGCTGATCATTGGAGTGTATATACCAATAGTACATACATCTAAAAGCTGTGTATTGTACGAGTACGAATACGGGTGCATACAAGTAGAATTGTTGATGAAACTGAACGAGGATGTAATTGTAAGCATTTTTGTTAAGTAGAAGTATTTTGATAAGTGTATTGAAGTCTTTCAAAAGTGTATAAATACATATTAAAACACTACATGTATATACATTTTAACTGAGTCGTTAAGTCATCGTTAGTCGTTACATGTAAGTGTTGTTTTGAAACCTTTAGGTTAACGATCTTGTTAAATGTTGTTAATCCAATGTTTATAATATCAAATGAGATTTTAAATTATTATATTATCATGATATTATCATGTATGAATATCTCTTAATATGATATATATATATATATACATTAAATGTCTTTACAACGATAATCGTTACATATATGTCTCGTTTAAAAATCATTAAGTTAGTAGTCTTGTTTTTACATATGTAGTTCATTGTTAATATACTTTATGATATGTTTTCTTATCATAGTATCATGTTAACTATATATATATATATCCATATATATGTCATCATATAGTTTTTACAAGTTTTAACGTTCGTGAATCACCGATCAACTTGGGTGGTCAATTGTCTATATGAAACATATTTCAATTAATCAAGTCTTAACAAGTTTGATTGCTTAACATGTTGGAAACATTTAATCATGTAAATATCAATCTCAATTAATATATATAAACATGGAAAAATTCGGGTCACTACAGAATCGGGTCTTAGTGCGAGTTCTAAAGTCGTTCATCTAGTCGCTAGCTACGTAGTGATTGTGTTGGTAAGTTCTAAAACCTAGATTCTTACTTTAATTGCATTAAGGGTTAGGGTTTGGGTTAGTGATGCACACAAAACCCACTTGCTAGTAATTTGGGGATTTTGGGTGAATTTGGGTCATGTAGACTCAAAGGTAACTAATTAGGGTTTTCAAAGTGTTAATTTATGTTTATGAACCTAATTAGTTAGTTAAAGTACTAGAACACTTCAATGATATGTAAATGGGTGTTAATTGGGCATGGATGACCCAAATGGGTGTGTTGACCTTGAAATGGGTCAAATGGGTCTTTAATGACCTAAGTGGTCTTGCATGTGTGAAAATGAGTTAAATTGGTGATTTAAAAATGTAATAAGACCATATTTGACTAGAGTTAGGGTTTTTGGTGAAGGTGACCCATTATTAGGGTTAATGGTGCAAAATGGGTCGGGATTGCACTTTGGGTCAAAATGACTTAGGAATGGTGAAAGAATTGGTTGACCGACTTGAGTTTGCGTTTGATAATATGTATAATGTGATAGGTACGTTACTTTGAGGTTTCGCAAGCTCGGGTATCTTTTCACAGGACTTTGAGGTGAGTGGAATAATTATATGCGTAGGTATATAATGTATCTATTTGTTGTAGCGTGAAATGTGTAGTGTCGAGGTGTTAAGACACCACGTTTCACGTAAAGAGTGTAGCATCGAGGTGTTAAGATGCCACTCGGGTGTAGCATCGAGGTGTTAAGATGCCACCTAGGAGTGTAGTGTCGAGGTGTTAAGATACCACTCCGTAAAATAATGAGTGAAGCATCGAGGTGTTAAGATGCCACTCGGGGTGAAGTGCCGAGGTGTTAAGGTGCCACCCTAGGGGTTAGTGGTGCGAGGTGTTAAGTGCCCTAACGGATGTTGTGAACACCGATGGCGTTTTCGCGAGCGCCGTTCCCTTGTACTGTTGGTTAACCATGGTTATTTGTGTTGTAAGCATATTATATTATTCGAGTTATATTTATTTGCGGTTGTTATGCTAGCTTGGGGGTATTGGTGAATTATAGCTTGTTATTGCGACGATAAGCTAATGTTGTTTGTTAGCATGTTTGCGGTTGTGTAAGTGTATGCAAGTAGGTATAATTATATATGTATTCGTATAATTATTGCATTCACTAAGCTTTGCTTACCCTCTCGTTGTTTACTATTTTTATAGGTTCGGTTGTGGACAAGGGTAAGGGCATTATCATGGAATAGAGATCCCGCTTTGTTGATTAGGGGACGCTTTTTGGAAGTTTAGTTCTTGGAGTTTGACCGAGACTTGGGTAGTTTAATCCCAAACGCCATGCTCGTAGTATAGTTTGGTACTTAAACTTTTTGGCGGTCGAAACTCATATTTTGTATTAAACTCGTAAAACGGCCGAAGTGGGCCCCGCTTTGTAAAACTCATTTTACGTTTGAATTGTGTTAGTTTTACATATTTGAATGTGTGGTTAAAAGCGTGTCGTCTAAAAATGTCGGGAACTAGTCGATCTTTTTCGCATTTTGAGACTTTCCGGACAGACCCGAATGGCGCGCCGCGCGGCCATCCTGGCGCGCCGCGCCAATTCACTGTGCATATTTTTTTTTTTTTTTTTGTATTTTTCACGTGGTTTGCTCGCGGGTTGGTTTGGGATGTTACAATCCTAAATATTTCTAATAGTTCTATAATTTAGAGAACTCATTTTCGAATCACCGTTTATTTTTACAATCATATAAGTTCGTTTTTCATTTGTCGAATATCGATTGAATGATAATCGAGGTTACCCATCGTTTTCTAAATAGATTCGAAATCACTATATATATATATATTTACTATATTTTATTTATATATATATATATATATATGTGTTTTAAATAATAATTATTACAATATCCTATTTTTATTTTATTAATTTTTAATAACAACAACATATAATGCTACAATTTATATTTCGAATTATTATTAATATATACATACACACATATCTATTTACAATTAATTGTTCGTGAATCGTTGAGAGTAGTCTGAGGTTTAAATGGGTATATGAAATAGTTTAAAACTTTCGAGACTTAACATTACAGACTTTGCTTATCGTATCGAAATCATATAAAGATTAACTTTAAATTTAGTCGGAAATTTTCGGATTGTCACACTACGCATAATTAAGCATCCATAAACCCAAGTAATTATTATTATAAAATAATAATTAATATTTCGTAGTCATAATATTCCGATTACGATAAAAGTTAAACGTGCGCGCAGTTCGCGGTTTATTCGAAACGTTAAGTGACACTAACGGTCATAAAGCATCCGGTGATCAAGTTAAGTATCCTACGTACTCTAAGGCACGTTTTAACATATAAATGAAAGTAAACCATGTATATAAAGGTTCCAGAGTATAAAGTAGCACAGTACGCACAAATACGCAGTTTCGCTAAAACACAAGGCACAAAAGCAAGTCGAAAAAGTCGGGTCGTTACAGGGGGCATTGGCTACCCTAAAATTTTGGGTAAAACTGTAAATACCGTAACATTCGAGTTTAAATCTATTGCTTGTATTTTGGTGCCCCGTCATACATTTTCACGCTCCCATTTTTTGTTGTATAAATTCTCATTTCTGGTTTTTTATTTTCTTTTTAATTTAATTACTTTCTTACAGTTTAGTTGTATTAATATAATTGGAAGTAATCTCTGAAACTATTTTAACAAATTTGAATTTCTTTTGAATAACGGAGATTTTACTAAACCAATTGTCAATACGCTAAAACTTTATACACTTTAGGATTAAGAATTCCAGTTATTTGACATTTATGTTTTCAACTTAGTTGTATAAATTCTTTTGAAATCTATTTTTAATTTACCGTGTTTAAATTGCTTAGAGCACAGGTGTCGAGTTCTCAAAATAATTAAGGATTTAATTATGAAAAAACAGCAATTATGTACACTAAAATGTTATGTGCAGCCAGCATATGTTTATTTATGTATAGACAACATTTGTTGCTATGTCGAGTGTTCTCGTATGCTGTCTGGTCTACTAGCACAAGGTAGACAGTATTCTTCATTTAGCACAAGATGAGTGCCCAAAAAATCATGAAGATCAAGTGAACCAATATAGAAGAACCAGCATAGCTGGTAGCAACATACAACACTTAGACAACTATGCTCCATTTAGCTTCTTGAGTGGTCTACATCAATTGTACTATTCAACAGAGGTCGAAGACCAAGTTGAACAGAAAAGAACACATCTCGGCAGCTGACAAGTGACCTTACAAGACCACTTGGGAATGCAGAAGTTTAACGCATGTGCAGACATGTGTAATACTTTGTCAACACCTAGGGAACCCAACATTCTATTTGTTTATTCAAATAGTGGTGCCAAACCGAATTGGAGTGTTCCTGCAAATAGCTACCAAAGAGGAAAGAAGAGAGCACGCTTTCTGATGCAATTGTCCCCACAAGTACAGACATCCTATGTACCAGTAGACAATAGATCAATTACACGAATAAAAGAACTACTATAAATAGAAGTATTCACTATTGTAATATTTAGTGGTGTGGATTTATATAAATAGTTACCAGACGTGTAATAGCTTAAGATATCCTCTCTAGCTATAACTTAGGTGAATCTGTAATCAACCAACTATTATTCCGCCAAAAACAGTTGTGATTCTTTGTGATTTATATCAATAAATAATAACCGTTGAAAATTACATTTGACTCTTATTTAAATTGTCTGTTTGAATACTTAACTGTTACAATGCTAAAGTTAATCAAAAGAATTGTATTCACCCCCCCTCTACAATACTCCTGTTGTTAATCAAGAGACCAACAAATAGGGTGTCCGTAGTCCATTTCGGTGTCCATTTTCAGTGTCAAAATGGAAGTCGAAATTGACTGACAGTGACATGGGTGGAGGTGTCCACAGTGTCCATTTTTTATTTTTTATAATTAATTTTTAATATGTTTTTTATTAATTATTGTTTTATATTATTCATAATACCTTTTTATTATATATATATATATTTTTATAAATAACGACATTAAATTAAATAAATAAACAAACATGAAATACTCCAACAATTAAATTAAATGTGTTTAGCCCAGATTTTTAATATCTTTGACCCACTTTCTATTTTAAGCTTATTTGAAACCCATAATTTTTATTTTAAGGCCCAAAAAACGATAATAAAAAACACCACCTCTATCATCTTCTTCAACTTTCTTTTTCATCTTCCATAAAACTTGCAAAAAAATTACAACAAAACTGCACATAAATTATTAAAACAGCAAAAAAGAAAGAAAAAAAGAAAGAAAAAATAAAAGAAGTCGAGATTTGAATATAACGGTAAAAAATGGGATGTGTTTTCACCGTACGGGCCTCGGCCTTGGGTGGCCGACTCCAACATCGACGCTGCAGTGGTGTCCACCGACGCTGGAAAGTCGGCGTCGGTGATCGACGACGGTGAGACCGACGACAGACACCGTGTGCTCTTACAACTTCATGACTTCACTGATAACGTGATAACTAATACTTTAAGTGTTTAATTTGATTTATGATTTCCTTATGATTCAAGTGATAATGGCACATACGAGTTTATACTAGTACAATTAAAAAATCAAAATTATTTTACCCCCTAACATATATGCTCAAGTTCCACCACTGAATTCGAACTCTGATTTCTAGTCTTTTGTATATGTAAACATTTGCAAACGTAACACCTGTTTTGTAAGATTGTAAATAAGAAAAGATTTATATTAAATTCAATTAATAAAATGTGGTTTGTGTAATTATGTCTTCTGGTGTGATAGTAATATGTACGGTATTACACTGATTCTAAATTCATTGTGTATTATCATGTTGATGGTATTGTATGTCTTTTGCACGTTCCTACATTGGCTCGACAGTGAGTGCTGTTTCTTTTTTCTCCTTTAGCTCTTTGCCAAGGAGTTATATTTTTTTTTTATAAAATTTGTGTCGTTCCAAAAAAAAAAAATATATGTTTTTTGTACTTGGTAATTATTTACAATAAAACGTATATGGTAATTATCTTTTTATTATTGGTCGAAGGTCTTTATCGAAGCAATCTCTTTACCATGGAGTAGTGAGGGGAATGAGTTTCTCTCTCTGTAAGTGGATATTCTTTCTTTACACGTGGGTGGCGAAACAACTTCTCTCCTATTTTAGGGTAGAGGAAAGATTTTCTACATCTCACCTCCCTCATATTTCGCGACTGCAGAATTGGGTATAATTTTTGTTGTATTTCATGGATCCTAAACTAGTTTTCATTAAATAAAAAAACAAACATATTGTGAATTCAAAATCAAACAGGGCGTGACTTGTTTAAAAGAGTAAACGAGGCCCAGCTATTAAGCTCATTTGAGTCTTATCTATTTA
Source organism: Rutidosis leptorrhynchoides (assembly GCF_046630445.1). NCBI lineage: Eukaryota > Viridiplantae > Streptophyta > Magnoliopsida > Asterales > Asteraceae > Rutidosis > Rutidosis leptorrhynchoides. The sequence goes on from NC_092333.1 coordinate 290,780,159, forward strand.
AAACTTTACATAGCCCCATTAAGCCCATAAGTACCGGGAAGAAGCTGTAGAAAATGGGCAGATGGTTGATGATGGCTTGCGCGCCATTGTTCAGACCTTCGTATACTTGACGCTCTCAGAACTACCCTGTGGTCAATCAATCCTTCTAGAAAATTAAAGTGATTATCATCCACAATTTTGTTCTTCATGGCATCAATCCGTCGTCTTACTCGAACAATTCATACTTTCCGTACAATTGCACTTCGTAAAACCCTAACCACTTCAAATCCTCCTCCACGCTACTTACCTTACCGTACGTCTGCACAGTTGCTTGTTTCTATTTAATTTCTGTTAGTTTTGTTTGTCGCTTATAGATATTATTAGTTGATCATACTGATACACTGCTTACTACTCTCCAATTTAACTATTTGTATATTTATTTAATTTCATGATTAGAATTAGTGCTTGCAATGTAATATAAGTATTAGCTCCTGCAGGTACTTTAATTCCCAACAGTCGTTCGTACCATGATAAGTCGTCTGGTTTCACCAATGTTGATGGATTAAACTATCTTCCTGCTATGGTAGCTGGGCTATTTGGACTTGGACTAGTAGACGTAGCGTTTGCGGATGCACCTGAGGTCCTCTCTTTTTAGCTTCTTTTAAGTGACCTAATGTGTAGTTGTGTATATTGTGTCTTAAGTTTGTTTTTGCGTAGCTCTGTAGTGGTTTATTAAGATGTGCTTGTGTATAGGCTGAGGCTAAAACACCTTTGCCACCTGAATCACCTGCAACACATGTTGATATGGAGGCTATTGCTAAAAATGAACGAGTGCGGTTAGAAGCGCTACTGAAAAGCAAAGGAATGCAATATGGTTCTTATCCTCGGTTTACTGTTGCTGTGAAGGGCCAAAAGGTTGTTCAGTTACTTTCTATTTCACTGCACTTGATAACACTTTGAAGTTTTTTTTTTTTTTTAACTCAAATTTTTGCAGCAAGTCATATAAAAGTTGCGCATCACCATTTTTTAGATTGTGGTTTTATCGACCAAGGTAGGATCATAAATTTATTGTCTCAGTATTTGTTGCTCTGTTTCATTTTTAATGGAAGCTAAAACAGTTCCAGTTAGACCCCCTTCTATCATTGTGATCTATGCAAAAAGTACTAGTTACCGACTTGTTGGAGTCTTCATGAGAACCATTTATCTGGGAACTATTTAATGGGTTCCACATCATATATTATACTACTCTACTACCATTTGAACAGTTCTCGACCTCACTGGTTTACTTATAAATAACATATATTTTAGAAGTCATGATAAGATGTTTAGTTTGATTATTAGGAGTTGGGAGAGTTGGTCAATATTTGGGTAATAACATAAAAGGTACTGCACTAACATATAGCGTAGCGGTTAAGGTCTGATATTCTCACAAGAGGTCTCGGGTCCAAACATCACTAGAAGCATATCTTGGATGGCCAAGGAAAGGGTCGGAAATGGTCACGGGTCAACCCAAAATTTTGGATGTTGCCGCCTTATTCATTTTTTTATGCTAACATATTGTGATCATTCTAGGGAATCTTTCATTGTTGGTTTACTCTATGTTTAGCCTTATGTTATGTTTCTGAAATGGTTGGGCATAGCTTAGTAGGCTACAGGTTCCATGTGTACGTGTCTCCCATGCTTTTATAGATTATTATCCGCCGTAGTCTACATTTACAAAGTTCTCTTAATGTCATTGAAAGTGTTCTTATTTGAAACTTATTTGATGTATTGTAGGTTACAATCAAGTTCCAAATTCCTCCTACCTGTGAAATTGCACTTCTGATTTCAAACATTGTTGCAAATCTTGGTGTCAAAGTTGAAGAGCGAGCTACAGGTTCAGATATGAGTTTACGTGCTTGGGATAGGTAAGTTTGAAGGCTTTGTATTGCACTGCCCTTTCATACACTTCTTTTATTTCCTGGAGGATTATGAACTACATTCCTAATTTTGTGATTAATTAATGTTACTTATATTAAAAACTTATGTCCCGGTACTGGGTCGTTATGCGATATAGTTGGGAGTGAATGGTGATGAACTCGTCCACACCAGCATTAACTTTACGTTCTTTAAACTTGTGAATATCCTATAAGTTGTGCCCAAAACTTATGATGGTATGTTTTTTTTTTTTTTTTTTTTTTTTTTTTTTTTTTTTTTTTTTCATTCAGTGGTGTTGCCTGGCAGCTAACTCTCAAACGGCCGGTAGTGCAGAAGGAAGTTGTCCCTGATAATGAAAATTCTGGTTCGAATACAAATGATGGAGATTTTTGCATTTTGCTGTTCCGATCACTTATCAGTTCCGATAAACCAGTTATCTCCGCTTCCTCTAAGCTTTAACTTATGTTTTCATCTATCTATTTTATTATTCTATTTACTCTAATCGCAGTCAAGGGCATTTGATTATTCTATTTACTCTAATTACACCAGACAATTTAACATGTTCTTGACTCTTGAGGATATCACATATGACATAACTATGTTGCATATTAAACTTATGTAGGAAATGGAGTTCATAAAAGAAGGGAGCTTTACTAGTGAAGAGCTTGATGCTTTAGTATCTGTGTTAAAATTGGCTGGAGTGGGACAGAGTAGGACTGTGGATAGGAGAGGAGATAGTAGTACACGTGCACCATCCATGGATAAATCAGTCGCCAGTCTAGAAGGCATGGGAGTCAAGATTTATGGGCTTAAGGAGCCCAAATTAGAGTACTCAAAATCTGAGATATCATGGGAAAACATTGCTGGTTATAACCAGCAGAAGAGGTATGAAACTTACTAAATATTATCTAGTGTTATAGCAAGAAGCGTGCCTGTTATAACTATTGACATAAAATGAATATGTTTCAACCAGCAGAAACGGGATTGGTTTAGGCAGCACTCACGAGCTCTCATGTAACCACTGTTGTAAAAGTCGGCCGAGTTGGCCAATGCGTCGGTTTGGGGACTAGCGTGTCTGGAGTCGCCCACAAACGCCTTAAAAGTCAGTCAACGCTAAAAAGTTGGCTCAAACGCTAAAAATCATTATATGTTTAATATATATATTACTAATAACTGGAATGTGATCAAGCATGAAATTTCACATCCCAAGTATCTAATACACTAACATTTAGCTATAGCAAGGAAAATCATAACCAATAACGGTTTTGTGTTAAACCTCAGAAGATGCATCCGAATAAGCTATACACACCCCAGTCATGTCTTAGTGAACATCTTAGTACAACACTTTAGCAGGAACAAAATTTGATTCGGGTCCTTTGTTGATCCCCATGACTTATCAATGGTGAGGGTGACAGTTGTGATCATGGTTGCAAAAAGCGGTTGCGGCAGTTTGGTGACCAGCCCATCCCGTTTCGCTCAAAATCTTCTAATTAGTTGGTCAACGGTAAAATGTCAGTTCAAAGTCGGGTCAAAGTCGTTTAAAAGTCGACTTTTTGTGTGGTCTTGTTCTAGTGTAAACAAAAATCGTTAAAATAGTTGGGAAAACACATAGTATCCCTTAAAGATAAATTAATAAATAAAATATAATTATAGAAAACATTATAAAAAACCTACTGTATATATTTTTTAAACTAACACAACATAATCTTATTTGTAATAATTTATTTTATAATATTTATGCTTGAAATATTTTTATTTTATTTATTTATAGTTAAATAGTTAATGTCAGCGTTGGTCTCCGTCTCGACCCGTCTTGACCTACTCGACCTTTCAAGGTCCTGACCGACTTTCTAATATTACCTTCCTTTCCTGAATTATACATTTATCCTTTCATGACTCCAAACAGGTAACAGATTCACTTTTAAGTAAATTGATTAGCCTATGCATTTGATTTATAATGCAGAGATATAGAAGATACAATACTGCTGGCTTTGCAGAGTCCCGAGGTTTATGATGAAATTGCTCGTGGAACCCGGTGCAAGTTTGAGACAAATAGACCCCGTGCTGTATTATTTGAAGGTCCACCAGGTTTATTTCTTTACCTTATATATGCTAGATACTGTAACTATTATAAATACTTAGAAGCTGCCTAATGCAGTAAAAACATAGTGTATAACTCGAATTCTGCTCATTTGAAGTTAATTTACTTGAATCAAATTAGAGGATACCATTTGAAGTTAAGATCTCTTTTAAAATGCCCTTTTGTTGGAAGTCATCAACCTTAAAGCCTGGCTGAGATCCCTCAGGTGACCCAATTGTAGAGTTAGGTTGGATTTAAAGGGCAAAATAATAAATTACTTTGCAGCTTGCACCCAACGCCGAAGTCGGTAGCTTGACTTTAAGATGCCTCAGTTGAAGACTAAACCTAATTTTATTAACTTCATGTTTTGTTTGAATACTAGGTACTGGGAAGACTTCATGTGCACGTGTTATTGCTAATCAAGCGGTAATTTATTTCTCTCGTTATTTCTGATTCAGTAATCATTTCTTAAGTTTGTTGGTTTATGTTACTCCTAAACTATGCATTTGAATCTCTATATAATTTTTTAATCAATACCATTTATGTACCAAGTGAATGCACATATAATCTTTCTTTCTTTTTTTTTTTTAAATTGAAACAACATGTGAGAATTTTTTATAAGATGCTTTTTTAAAAAGATAATCAAATGGAATGGCCAACTAAAATGATGTTGCAGGGTGCCCCATTGTTGTATGTGCCATTGGAGGTTATTATGTCAAAATATTTTGGCGAAAGTGAGAGGTTGTTGGGAAAAGTGTTTACGCTTGCCAATGAAATTCCTAACGGTGCAATCATATTTCTCGACGAGGTATTCATGCATCAAGATTTTTTTATTTCTATTATCTTTCACCTTTTTCCCCTGAAAAAATATATATCCAGAAATGGAGTCTTATTCGTGTTTAATCTTATTTTATAATAAACAGGTTGATTCCTTTGCTACTTCTCGTGATAGTGAAACTCACGAAGCTACCCGTAGAATTCTGTCAGTCATATTACGTCAGGTGACATTTCTTTTGTTCACGGGTCAACCTTCGTTGGTAAGACCATATACAACCATTTATGATAACACTTGTTTTGCAGATTGATGGCTTTGAGCAGGACAAAAAAGTAGTGGTCATAGCCGCAACCAATAGGAAACAAGACCTTGATCCTGCTTTATTAAGGTGCATAAGTTGCCTGTTTTTTTTTATTCTTATATTTATTGAGACATAAAATAAACTTTATAGCTACTTTTTTTTGGAGTTTTTTTTTTTTTTTTTTTAATCTATTGTGAACTTTTTGTCAGTCGCTTTGACTCGATGATTACTTTTGGGCTACCTGATCAGCAAACTCGTCAGGAGATAGCAGCTCAATATGCAAAACATCTGGCAAAGAACGAGTTAGCTGAATTATCTGCAGCTACTGAAGAGTAAACACTCTTCCTTGTAACTTAATTCCGCTTTCAGCTTTTTGCAAATGAAAACCACCTCCATAATGCTTTAACAAATATCCTGATTTTAGTTCAAACATTTAACTAATTCTCAACTTCAGATCGATACGGATATGCTGATCAGCTGATCTAAGTTTGTGTTCAACCACCACGTAAAATGTATGATAGAATAATAATGAGAAAAATTGACTATATTTTTTTGGAAAATATTAATGTAATAAACAAATTTAAGATGTACCATATAAAAACCGGAAGTAGACAGTTGCTATGGAATATATATCATAACTGTTTTAGGGTAAATGTTTTCTCTCAAGTTTATTGAATGTAACTAACAAATATATGATTCAGGATGTCTGGACGAGATATTAGAGATGTGTGTCAACAGGCAGAGAGGCGTTGGGCGTCAAAGGTAACTAATGTGAACTTTTCTAGATGCTTTAATAATGTTATATTTATTAAATTTGGTTTCTATACTTGTTTAGTTCTATGACCTACCATGTGTTCAATACAGTAGTAATTTGGTTTCTATACTGTTGTTTTCACGATGTACAAAAAACTCCCCGATGGGTTACACTAAATTCATGGTATTGGTATCTCCATGTGAATGGTAGGTTATAAGAGGCCAAGCACACAAAGATGAAGGCGGTACTTCTCTTCCACCACTCCAAGAGTACGTCGACAGCGCTGTTGAACGACATAAAGTTCTACTCGCCTCTGCAACCCAGAAACGTGACAACGCTATGTATAAGAAGCCTGAGGTAGCGTTTGGTTAAATTTTCTAAATAATAGTAGGCATTTAAAATACCCAAGGATTTGAAATCAGAAGGATTTAGTAGTATGGTATTCTTATACATATTTGGTTTACATAAATGCAACATGATTAAATTTAATCTAATTTTACTTTTACAAAGTTTATGCAAACATCAGTGATGGAAGAAACTGAAATTTGAAACCCATTAAAATCTGTCATCTCTTCACGTGGGTTTCATTTCATATGCCCAAATTGAAATGTAGTAGGCTTAGTAGCATTGCTCCTTCCCTGTGTGTGTTGCATAACAAAACCTTTTTAGCGCAATTTCATCTGTTACCTAAATATCACAATCTCGTATAGTATACTTAGTTATGAAAAGGTCTCACCTTTGAACCGACGATTGACTGCCACCATCTCCTTCATCACGCTTTCGTTTATGATGACTAGTCGGTGAAGATGATAAAACCGATGCAATCTGCGACTGTGTGTTTAACATCATCTCCGTCAACTGAGTTTCCATCTCCAGTCTCCGATTCTCGGCCTGAATCCTGGCCGCTTCTCTAGCCTTCAATATCTCCAGCTCCACCACTTCCCTTTTCATCATACTCTCGGCTATATCACGTAAACTCGCCACCACACTCCGCCTTGATGTGCTGGAACTCCATCCTTCTTCTTCATCATCATCATCATCATCATCATCATCATCATCATCATCGGAGCTCAATCCAACCTCAACTGCCTGTTTTAGCCGGCGATCTTCATCGTTGTTGTTACTTGAACTCATGTTGGAGTTGGATTTATTTGCATCCACCAATGATATATTGATATATACTGTAAATTGTAAATTCAATAATGCAAATGATTGATTGATTGATCGGATTTGGCTTAAAAACGATGATGCAAAAAGTGGAATGAGTGAATAGGATTCCACCAACTACAAATTCGGAGTCCATTATGAGTTATGATGCGAGTTTGGTTCCACTTTCATTTATTCCATCTTTTCAAGAAAGTCCAATAGTTTATCTAACAATGTCAGTTGCATTTCATTGACGAATATAATAATAATACAATACTCCGTAATAAAATATTATTAGGCTACTTTTGTAACTTCAACATCAAGTCATCAACTACCTAACTGAAAGTTGAAACCCAATGTAGACGTATTTTTAAGGCTGATCGATGTCCATTCACTACTAATTCCTAATTTTCATTCCTACATCATTAAATATGAAATATGTTTAGTAATACAAACGAATATTGTTGTAATAATTACAGATAACTCTCCATTTTATAATGTCAACATGTCAATCATTGATTTATTTCCGTCTCCATTTCCATAGTTAAGATATAACATGTATTAAGATATAACATGTATTAACGAATACTGATACAAGTAACATTTAATTAAATAATCCAAATATGTACCTACTATTCACTCTTTTTTAAGCTTCGTTGAGCATTTAATATAGAGTGAGATAATTTCTTTTTTAATACTCACGTTTCTATATCTATTCCGGAGATTATGAGTTTTAAGAATTATGGTCAAGAGATCTAGAAACAAATAATTATAAAACTTCTCAAACTTCATGTCACCTTCGATTTTAAAAGAAAAAATTACGTCCATAGTACTTGTTTTTTCACCACAGCACATAAACTTTGTTTTTAACTTCAGTGGTACCTCAAATATGTTGGAGTAACGTGGATAGTACCTAAGACTAACCATGGTCAAGATTTAAGAGGTTATCCCTCACATGTGCCATGCATGTGAGGGCACTTTTGTCCATTTAAATTATTTATTATAACTTTTAATATATATTTATAAATTATTAATGATCGAGTGAATAATCAGTTTACATTCATTACATGTAAGTAGTAAATTTGATTCATGACATATATACACTTTACATTTGTGCTACAAATATTACATTCATTAAAAGGAAATCATGGGTTCTATCTTTATTCACAAACAATCAACACCTAGTTCTTTGTATTCGTCACCCTTATCCAAGTGTAAGTAAATGAAAAGGATGATGAAAACTATAAACTAATTTATTAAATAACAACCAACGTACTCAAACGTAGGAAGCAACTGAGGCCTGCCTGGCGGTGAGATAGTCCAACATATTAGAGGTATCACCGAAGTTAAAAACAAAGTTTAGGTGATGTGGTGAAAAACTTGACAAACCACAGGTACTATGGACGTAATTTTTTTATTTTAAAAACACAAGACTTTGGAGTGTATTTGAGTTATTGAAAATGTATAGTCGGAAGATTTGAGATGTCTCGCAAATGCTATGTAGATATCCGATCTTCGATTTGGATCAAGTAAATTTCCACGACAGGGAGCGTCCTGATTAGCCGTTATTCAATTTTCTCCAAGGATAAGCGTAAATAGGATCGGGTATTTGCAGATAGTAGGATTCTTCCCGTCTTTCATCTTCCATATGCAAGAGTTTTTTTAAGGTTGAACCCTCCTCTAGGAGCATGAAAGAGATCAAATCCTGGTTTGTTTGAATAATATTTTTCTAAAAGCGGGGATATCTCAAAGTCGGACGAAGTTATCCGGCTTCTTGGACTACAAGGATCAGAAGTATATTCCTTTCGACGAGACTCTCCAGGGTTCAGATTTGTTTTTAGATGAATCGAACTTCTTGACTCGTTGCTTTTCAAGAAGAAAACTTCTCCGGTTTCTGAAGTCATGGGAGAGCTGATGCTTTCTACATTTTATTCATAATCGGTTGACGAGGAATCTAAAGAAATTGATACCATGATTAATATTTTAGGTTATTTTAAAATTTGGCTTTTTCTAAAGGCGATTTTAATCTTATACTGACAAATTTCCTGATAAATAAGTAATAATGCTTCACATGGTTTATCTTTCAAACCAAGTGGTCAGGCCAACTAGCGGTAAAGCAGGATCCTTTTGGTTCCAATAAATTGAGATTGTTCGGATTATCCAACAACCAAGTACGAGACTAGTTTTTTTAGATACCACTATAATTATCATATGTCCTGATAGTGACAGTAATTACTTGATGAAGCAGTAAATTTCGGGGCAGCGACGCAAAAAACGTAGCTCACTACTAATATGACTTAAATGGATGGTTTATTTTAATGTGATGTCATTAGGTCGCAGAACGTCATATCAAGGTACCAGAGAGACTAATGGTTTACATTTATATTTAGCTAGGACTCTAGCTATAATACACCTACTTACTTCATTCAATAACGAGTAAGTGATAAGTATAAACCGAGGTCATATATTTTTATATTTGTCAATAATGTGGGATTAAAGTGTTGTCTTTAGTCAACCCAGTCGCAAGTAAGTTGTCTTTAGGATAAATATAATAACAATATATAGTAGAAAACGGTAAATAAATAGATAAAATAAAGTTGTGGATATAAGAGCTGATGAAGTATCACTAACTAAGATGAAATCTAAACCTAAATTAAATAGGTTGAAGCCTTTATGATTTGTCACTAAGGGTTAGGTTTTGAAGATTCTAGTCAAAACAATATGTCCACTCCCAACGCTAAACTTATCATTTAAATGACCATATGGATTAAATCCTAAGTTCATGAATAAAGTGATATATCATAGAAAGTTTCCGGCTTTGCTTAATCCTAGATAGTTCAACTTCTACTGGGATTTCTACTTAATACCTAGCTAAACTTTAACATTAATAGATGTGTAATATTCGAGATCCTAAGGTGCTGTTAAATAGACTAGAGGTCTCTCCTTTTTTATACAATTACACAATCCCGAATCATTCACAACATATCAAGGATCCTGCTTCTGACGAGAACCATATTTTCGGTAAGATGGTATTCAATGAGTACATTTAGTTCTTACACTAACCACGAACTTAGATTGGACAACTCTTCTAGATACATGGCCACTATATAATTTACAAATGTTATCTATACGTATGTGCTGAATCCTATCATGGCGTTAAACACATATAACTACTTACCCGGTAATTTAGAATTGATCAGGTCCTAATACTAGGTTACAACCACGCGGGTAATTGGAAAGGATGATCAATAAATTAGCTCCTAAGTCGGACAAAGTTTCATTATAGTAACAGTATAAAGTTTTCTGATATACATATTCAGCATACGAACAATTATAACAGATAGACATATATATGATGAAAGCGGATTAAAATAACATAACCATAATGGTAATTTAAAAAAAGCGTTCACCGTATACAGACGAGCTCTTGACTGTTACAAATGTTGACAGTCTGTAGACATACCCTTTCTTCTGTTACAATCTTCGACGTTCGCCTATAAGTGCGTTTTACGCTAGAGGTGAGAAGGCCTCAAAAGTAACCCACTTTCTAGTGAGAGTAAGTATTTTAGTTAGAGAAGTAAAGTGTAAGTGTGTTGAGAGTTGTATTTGAAATGGGATGCAAATGGCCCTATTTATAAATTTTTGGCTTGGCAGGCATGGAAGGGGGCCGGGCAGACCAAGCAGCCCGTGTATGGAGGTCACGTAAGCCAAACGTGTGTTGGTTTGCCCATGAATGGCAGCCGTGTATGCAGACCATGTGGGCAGCCTGGGTATGCCACCCGTGTGGTTGGTTACCCTGTGTATGGAGGCTGGGTACATGGTTCTTTGGTTGTTTTGCCTTATTTCCGGGCTCGATTCTTGATTTTCAAGGTCATAACTTGTCTTTCACCATTTTTGCTCTATTTTCTCTGTATTAAGTCCTTTTTATTTGATTTTTTGCATCGTGTTCGTAATTGTAGCGACCCCGACAAATCGTCAAGTGACGGCGTCGACTACGTGGGTCCCATTACCTGATTATAAGTCTTTAAGATAACGTTTGACCAAAATATGTCGCCTTCATTTCAAATTAAGGATTGTTTCAAAGTTTACAAGAATTGTTCAACCAAAAGTTAAGTTACAACGTTATAAGTACGATTGAAATCTAGGCGACACAGTTTAAGGTAAGTCAAAAGACGCTCCATGAAATGCACGTATACTCGACATCCAATGCAAGTATCATATAGTAAGCGGAAGCATGTTTCACATATCGTGTAGTGACCTGAGAAAAACATAGAAATCTGTCAACGAAAACGTTGGTGAAATCATAGGTTTAAGTAAGTAGTTGAGTAAAAGTAAAGTAAGCCGAACCACAAGATTTGCAAAATTGAAATGATAATAGTACATTCTAAAAGTTAATATTCACGAGCACCCAATTATCAAAGCTTAACATTCCGTCCGTTGAATACCCCATAAATTAGTGCTAGAACTACACTGTTTCTCGAAAATATATTTCACCCGTAGACGGTAGCGAACCGTCAAGGATGAGGGCTGTCAAACCCATATGGTCATATAACATAAGTTCTCGCTTACACCATCTGATGTAACTAATGATAATCGGATTGAGGATTTCTGTTCTAAACTCGTATGTAGAATGTTTGTTTTCCCGTTCTTGTGTTCGCTTAGTTCAAAAGAAATGTTTATGTTTTCTCATCCCAAAAGTTTACATAAAAGAGTAAAAGTGGGACTATGATCTCACCTTTGATTGCAAGTGTAAGTAGGTACTTCAACAAGTAATGTGCGCAAAGGACAACGCTAGTCTCGACCTAAACAAAGGTTGTATCAATAACGATAGTCACGAAGGGTCAAAGTTGTTCAATTAGTCATATGGCTCGACACGACTCGATTATGTAGCATGTGAAGCAAATTGTCAAGTTTCATGCAAGATACAAGTATAAAAGCATGTTAGGAAGATTGCATAAAAGTTTGGTTAAGTTTGACTAAAAGTCAAACTTGGTCAAAGTCAACGAAAAAGTCAACACGTTCGGGTCGGGTCTCGGACAAATTTTCTATGCTAGTTATTCATATATAAGCATGTTAAAACAAGTTGCATGTGAATTGGAGGTCTAGAACATGGCAAACATTTTTGATAAAATGGAAAAGTTGGACAGAATCTGGACAAGGCAAATGTCGCGCCGCGGAAAGGGGTGTCGCGCCGCGACATAACACATGGTCTGGTGTCAGGTCGTTTTCAAGGTTCAAGTCTTGGTCAAAACTTCAAACAAACGCAAAACGCAAACCGCAAACAATTAGAAGACGTATCTTATACCGTTGGAAAGCTCTTTTGACAAGGAACACAACTAAACACAAATCCTCAAACAAAAACATCATTTACAACAATCGAATTCTCGTCATGTGATCATAAACGCTCATTTCAAAGCCTCAAGTTCATCAATATGCATTTTAAGTTCCGGGAATCCAATTTACACATATGATATGCCGTTTTGAAGGTAATGAAGCATACATTACAACTAATCACTAACAATTAACATTCCATGGCATTCAAGCATCCAAAAATTCATTTCAAGAACTAGCAAACCCTAGTCAAGCAACACCAAAATCAATAATCACGTTTTTGAAGTTTCTTTGATCAATCTATATATCAACATGAAGCTAATGATGCTAGTAACACTTTTAAAACATGAACTTTAACAATCTAACAACCTTTAATCATCCAAATCAAAGATTAAGCATACAATTTTCATTTTCAAGCTAGTTACACCAAAATCAACAAATCAAGCAAACAAATCATATATTCATGTTATACACGAGCCATAGTCACTAACTAACAACATTTCAAGTAATTAAAACGAATTTAGAGAAATTTAGTGTTTTAGAAATGTTACCCAAAATCAATGAGGTTGGTATCAAATCGAAGAGGTTGAAACGAGGATTCCAAAAGTACAATTTGTTTTGATGTTTGATTCCTTGCTTGAATTTGGATGATGATTGAAGATGATGAAGAATTTAAGGTTTGAGTTTTTGGTTGAGAGAAAAGAAGAAAGAAAAGAAATTAAAAATGTGGGGAATGGTGGAGAAGTAGTTGACTTAGTCAACTACTAGTGATTAGTTTGGCCATATGGCAAAAATGGTCCCTCGAGTTTGTAGTCGGGTGCGGGAATTAACCAAACGAATATTTTAAAAACGCTCGAGTAAACGGGTGACGTTATATTTAAATAACGAGGATATTATGAACGTTAGTTAATGAAGATACAAATTTAAATCGCGAAAGATATTATTAAAAAAAAAAGACGGTGTTAAAATAAATTTAACGGAAAAACGCGGGATGTTACATTATCCACACCTCAAAAGAAATTTCGTCCCGAAATTTAGTTGGAAGTAGTATTTGTTGAATCTTCCTCCAGATCTCGTGTTGCCAATTCTACGAATAAGTGAAGGTACGTCCTTGGACATTTCAGCGAACTTGACGGTCGGGATCATATGTTGTTTTAAGGTTTGGTTTCACGATCCCTGGTTTTAACTGGTTTTCCCATGAAGAGAAGTTTGTCATCAATAGTTGGTGTATCTGGCAGGATTGCACGTTCCTGTTCCGCAGTGAAATGTCCCGTTCTTATTGATTAAAAACGTTCCATATTAATTGATTTCGTTGCGAGGTTTTGACCTCTATATGAGACGTTTTTCAAAGACTGCATTCATTTTTAAACAAACCATAACCTTTATTTCATCAATAAAGGTTTAAAAAGCTTTACGTAGATTATCAAATAATGATAATCTAAAATATCCTGTTTACACACGACCATTACATAATGGTTTACAATACAAATATGTTACAACAAAATAAGTTTCTTGAATGCAGTTTTTACACAATATCATACAAGCATGGACTCCAAATCTTGTCCTTATTTAAGTATGCGACAACGGAAGCTCTTAATAATCACCTGAGAATAAACATGCTTAAAACGTCAACAAAAATGTTGGTGAGTTATAGGTTTAACCTATATATATCAAATCGTAACAATAGACCACAAGATTTCATATTTCAATACACATCCCGTACATAGAGATAAAAATCATTCATATGGTGAACACCTGGTAACCGACAATAACAAGATGCATATATAAGAATATCCCCATCATTCCGGGACACCCTTCGGATATGATATAAATTTCGAAGTACTAAAGCATCCGGTACTTTGGATGGGGCTTGTTGGGCCCGATAGATCTATCTTTAGGATTCGCGTCAATTAGGGTGTCTGTTCCCTAATTCTTAGATTACCAGACTTAATAAAAAGGGGCATATTCGATTTCGATAATTCAACCATAGAATGTAGTTTCACGTACTTGTGTCTATTTTGTAAATCATTTATAAAACCTGCATGTATTCTCATCCCAAAAATATTAGATTTTAAAAGTGGGACTATAACTCACTTTCACAGATTTTTACTTCGTCGGGAAGTAAGACTTGGCCACTGGTTGATTCACGAACCTATAACAATATATACATATATATCAAAGTATGTTCAAAATATATTTACAACACTTTTAATATATTTTGATGTTTTAAGTTTATTAAGTCAGCTGTCCTCGTTAGTAACCTACAACTAGTTGTCCACAGTTAGATGTACAGAAATAAATAGATAAATATTATCTTGAATCAATCCACGACCCAGTGTATACGTATCTCAGTATTGATCACAACTCAAACTATATATATTTTGGAATCAACCTCAACCCTGTATAGCTAACTCCAACATTCACATATAGAGTGTCTATGGTTGTTCCGAAATATATATAGATGTGTCGACATGATAGGTCGAAACATTGTATACGTGTCTATGGTATCTCAAGATTACATAATATATAATACAAGTTGATTAAGTTATGGTTGGAATAGATTTGTTACCAATTTTCACGTAGCTAAAATGAGAAAAATTATCCAATCTTGTTTTACCCATAACTTCTTCATTTTAAATCCGTTTTGAGTGAATCAAATTGCTATGGTTTCATATTGAACTCTATTTTATGAATCTAAAAAAAAAAAGTATAGGTTTCTAGTCGGAAAAATAAGTTACAAGTCGTTTTTGTAAAGGTAGTCATTTCAGTCGAAAGAACGACGTCTAGATGACCATTTTAGAAAACATACTTCCACTTTGAGTTTAACCATAATTTTTGGATATAGTTTCATGTTCATAATAAAAATCATTTTCTCAGAATAACAACTTTTAAATCAAAGTTTATCATAGTTTTTAATTAACTAACCCAAAACAGCCCGCGGTGTTACTACGACGGTGTAAATCCGGTTTTACGGTGTTTTTCGTGTTTCCAGGTTTTAAATCATTAAGTTAGCATATCATATAGATATAGAACATGTGTTTAGTTGATTTTAAAAGTCAAGTTAGAAGGATTAACTTTTGTTTGCGAACAAGTTTAGAATTAACTAAACTATGTTCTAGTGATTACAAGTTTAAACCTTCGAATAAGATAGCTTTATATGTATGAATCGAATGATGTTATGAACATCATTACTACCTTAAGTTCCTTGGATGAACCTACTGGAAAAGAGAAAAATGGATCTAGCTTCAATGGATCCTTGGATGGCTCAAAGTTCTTGAAGCAAAATCATGACACGAAAACAAGTTCAAGTAAGATCATCACTTGAAATAAGATTGTTATAGTTATAGAAATTGAACCAAAGTTTGAATATGATTATTACCTTGTATTAGAATGATAACCTACTGTAAGAAACAAAGATTTCTTGAGGTTGGATGATCACCTTACAAGATTGGAAGTGAGCTAGCAAACTTGAAAGTATTCTTGATTTTATGAAACTAGAACTTTTGGAATTTATGAAGAACACTTAGAACTTGAAGATAGAACTTGAGAGAGTTCAATTAGATGAAGAAAATTGAAGAATGAAAGTGTTTGTAGGTGTTTTTGGTCGTTGGTGTATGGATTAGATATAAAGGATATGTAATTTTGTTTTCATGTAAATAAGTCATGAATGATTACTCATATTTTTGTAATCTTATGAGATATTTCATGCTAGTTGCCAAATGATGGTTCCCACATGTGTTAGGTGACTCACATGGGCTGCTAAGAGCTGATCATTGGAGTGTATATACCAATAGTACATACATCTAAAAGCTGTGTATTGTACGAGTACGAATACGGGTGCATACGAGTAGAATTGTTGATGAAACTGAACGAGAATGTAATTGTAAGCATTTTTGTTAAGTAGAAGTATTTTGATAAGTGTATTGAAGTCTTTCAAAAGTGTATAAATACATATTAAAACACTACATGTATATACATTTTAACTGAGTCGTTAAGTCATCGTTAGTCGTTACATGTAAGTGTTGTTTTGAAACCTTTAGGTTAACGATCTTGTTAAATGTTGTTAACCCAATGTTTATAATAACAAAAGAGATTTTAAATTATTATATTATCATGATATTATGATGTACGAATATCTCTTAATATGATATATATACATTAAATGTCGTTACAACGATAAACGTTACATATATGTCTCGTTTCAAAATCATTAAGTTAGTAGTCTTGTTTTTACATATGTAGTTCATTGTTAATATAATTAATGATATGTTTACTTATCATAATATCATGTTAACTATATATATAACCATATATATGTCATCATATAGTTTTTTACAAGTTTTAACGTTCGTGAATCACCGGTCAACTTGGGTGGTCAATTGTCTATATGAAACCTATTTCAATTAATCAAGTCTTAACAAGTTTGATTGCTTAACATGTTGGAAACATTTAATCATGTAAATATCAATCTCAATTAATATATATAAACATGGAAAAGTTCGGGTCACTACAGTACCTACCCGTTAAATAAATTTCGTCCCGAAATTTTAAGCTGTTGAAGGTGTTGACGAATCTTCTGGAAATAGATGCGGGTATTTCTTCTTCATCTGATCTTCACGCTCCCAGGTGAACTCGGGTCCTCTACGAGCATTCCATCGAACCTTAACAATTGATATCTTGTTTTGCTTAAGTCTTTTAACCTCACGATCCATTATTTCGACGGGTTCTTCGATGAATTGGAGTTTTTCGTTGATTTGGATTTCATCTAACGGAATAGTGAGATCTTCTTTAGCAAAACATTTCTTCAAATTCGAGACGTGGAAAGTGTTATGTACAGCCGCGAGTTGTTGAGGTAACTCAAGTCGGTAAGCTACTGGTCCGACACGATCAATAATCTTGAATGGTCCAATATACCTTGGATTTAATTTCCCTCGTTTACCAAATCGAACAACGCCTTTCCAAGGTGAAACTTTAAGCATGACCATCTCTCCAATTTCAAATTCTATATCTTTTCTTTTAATGTCAGCGTAGCTCTTTTGTCGACTTTGGGCGGTTTTCAACCGTTGTTGAATTTGGATGATCTTCTCGGTAGTTTCTTGTATAATCTCCGGACCCGTAATCTGTCTATCCCCCACCTCACTCCAACAAATCGGAGACCTGCACTTTCTACCATAAAGTGCTTCAAACGGCGCCATCTCAATGCTTGAATGGTAGCTGTTGTTGTAGGAAAATTCTGCTAACGGTAGATGTCGATCCCAACTGTTTCCGAAATCAATAACACATGCTCGTAGCATGTCTTCAAGCGTTTGTATCGTCCTTTCGCTCTGCCCATCAGTTTGTGGATGATAGGCAGTACTCATGTCTAGACGAGTTCCTAATGCTTGCTGTAATGTCTGCCAGAATCTTGAAATAAATCTGCCATCCCTATCAGAGATAATAGAGATTGGTATCCCATGTCTGGAGACGACTTCCTTCAAATACAGTCGTGCTAACTTCTCCATCTTGTCATCTTCTCTTATTGGTAGGAAGTGTGCTGATTTGGTGAGACGATCAACTATTACCCAAATAGTATCAAAACCACTTGCAGTCCTTGGCAATTTAGTGATAAAATCCATGGTAATGTTTTCCCATTTCCATTCCGGGATTTCGGGTTGTTGAAGTAGACCTGATGGTTTCTGATGCTCAGCTTTGACCTTAGAACACGTCAAACATTCTCCTACGTATTTAGCAACATCGGCTTTCATACCCGGCCACCAAAAATGTTTCTTGAGATCCTTGTACATCTTCCCCGTTCCAGGATGTATTGAGTATCTGGTTTTATGAGCTTCTCTAAGTACCATTTCTCTCATATCTCCAAATTTTGGTACCCAAATCCTTTCAGCCCTATACCGGGTTCCGTCTTCCCGAATATTAAGATGCTTCTCCGATCCTTTGGGTATTTCATCCTTTAAATTTCCCTCTTTTAAAACTCCTTGTTGCGCCTCCTTTATTTGAGTAGTAATGTTATTATGAATCATTATATTCATAGATTTTACTCGAATGGGTTCTCTATCCTTCCTGCTCAAGGCATCGGCTACCACATTTGCCTTCCCCGGGTGGTAACGAATCTCAAAATCGTAATCATTCAATAATTCAATCCACCTACGCTGCCTCATATTCAGTTGTTTCTGATTAAATATGTGTTGAAGACTTTTGTGGTCGGTATATATAATACTTTTGACCCCATATAAGTAGTGCCTCCAAGTCTTTAATGCAAAAACAACCGCGCCTAATTCCAAATCATGTGTCGTATAATTTTGTTCGTGAATCTTCAATTGTCTAGACGCATAAGCAATCACCTTCGTTCGTTGCATTAATACACAACCGAGACCTTGCTTTGATGCGTCACAATAAATCACAAAATCATCATTCCCTTCAGGCAATGACAATATAGGTGCCGTAGTTAGCTTTTTCTTCAATAACTGAAACGCTTTCTCTTGTTCATCATTCCATTCAAATTTCTTCCCTTTATGCGTTAATGCAGTCAAGGGTTTTGCTATTCTGGAAAAGTCTTGGATGAACCTTCTGTAGTAACCAGCTAGTCCTAAAAACTGGCGTATGTGTTTCGGAGTTTTCGGGGTTTCCCACTTTTCAACAGTTTCTATCTTTGCCGGATCCACCTTAATACCTTCTTTGTTCACTATGTGACCGAGGAATTGAACTTCTTCCAACCAAAATGCACACTTTGAAAACTTAGCGTACAATTCTTCCTTCCTCAATACTTCTAACACCTTTCTCAAATGTTCACCGTGTTCTTGGTCATTCTTTGAGTAAATAAGTATGTCATCAATGAAAACAATGACAAACTTGTCAAGGTATGGTCCACACACTCGGTTCATAAGGTCCATGAACACAGCTGGTGCATTAGTTAAACCAAACGGCATGACCATAAACTCGTAATGACCGTAACGTGTTCTGAAAGCAGTCTTTGGAATATCATCTTCTTTCACCCGCATTTGATGATACCCGGAACGTAAGTCAATCTTTGAATAAACAGACGAGCCTTGTAGTTGATCAAATAAGTCGTCGATTCTCGGTAGTGGGTAGCGGTTCTTGATGGTAAGTTTGTTCAACTCTCGGTAGTCGATACACAACCTGAATGTACCATCTTTCTTCTTGACAAACAAAACAGGAGCTCCCCACGGTGATGTGCTTGGTCGAATGAAACCACGCTCTAAAAGTTCTTGTAATTGGCTTTGCAGTTCTTTCATCTCGCTGGGTGCGAGTCTGTAAGGAGCACGAGCTATTGGTGCAGCTCCTGGTACAAGATCTATTTGAAATTCAACGGATCGATGTGGGGGTAATCCCGGTAATTCTTTCGGAAATACATCGGGAAATTCTTTTGCAATGGGAACATCATTGATGCTCTTTTCTTCAGTTTGTACTTTCTCGACGTGTGCTAGAACAGCATAGCAACCTTTTCTTATTAGTTTTTGTGCCTTCAAATTACTAATAAGATGTAGCTTCGTGTTGCCCTTTTCTCCGTACACCATTAAGGGTTTTCCTTTTTCTCGTATAATGCGAATTGCATTTTTGTAACAAACGATCTCCGCTTTCACTTCTTTCAACCAGTCCATACCGATTATCACATCAAAACTCCCTAACTCTACTGGTATCAAATCAATCTTAAATGTTTCGCTAACCAGTTTAATTTCTCGATTCCGACATATATTATCTGCTGAAATTAATTTACCATTTGCTAATTCGAGTAAAAATTTACTATCCAAAGGCGTCAATGGACAACTTAATTTAGCACAAAAATCTCTACTCATATAGCTTCTATCCGCACCCGAATCAAATAAAACGTAAGCAGATTTATTGTCAATAAGAAACGTACCCGTAACAAGCTCCGGGTCTTCCTGTGCCTCTACCGCATTAATATTGAAAACTCTTCCACGGCCTTGTCCATTCGTGTTCTCCTGGTTCGGGCAATTTCTAATAATGTGGCCTGGTTTTCCACATTTATAACAAACTACATTGGCATAACTTGCTCCGACACTACTTGCTCCGCCATTACTCGTTCCGACACCATTTGTTCCTTTCGTTCTATTAACCCCTGGTCCGTAGACCTCACACTTCGCCGCGCTATGACCATTTCTTTTACACTTGTTGCAAAATTTGGTGCAGAACCCCGAGTGATTCTTTTCACACCTTTGGCATAGTTGCTTCTGATTGTTGTTGTTGTTGCGGTTATTATTGTTGTTGGGATGATTGTTGTAGTTGCTGTTGTTGTTGTTGTTGTTGTTGTTGTTGTTGTTGGGCCGTTTGTTGTAGTTGCGATTGATGTTGCGATTGTTGGGATAATTTTTGCGATTATTGTTGTAATTGCTGTTGTTGTTGTATTGGTGATTCTTATCACCGTTTTCCTCCCACTTTCTTTTGACTTGCTTCGCATTGGCCTCTTCAGCAGTCTGTTCTTTAATTCTTTCTTCAATCTGGTTCACTAGTTTGTGAGCCATTCTACATGCCTGTTGTATGGTGGCGGGCTCGTGTGAACTTATATCTTCTTGGATTCTTTCCGGTAATCCTTTCACAAACGCGTCGATCTTCTCTTCCTCATCTTCGAATGCTCCCGGACACAATAGGCACAATTCTGTGAATCGTCTTTCGTACGTGGTAATATCAAATCCTTGGGTTCGTAACCCTCTAAGTTCTGTCTTGAGCTTATTGACCTCGGTTCTGGGACGGTACTTCTCGTTCATCAAGTGCTTGAATGCTGACCACGGTAGTGCGTACGCATCATCTTGTCCCACTTGCTCTAGATAGGTATTCCACCATGTTAACGCAGAACCTGTGAAGGTATGCGTAGCGTACTTCACTTTGTCCTCTTCAGTACACTTACTTATGGCAAACACCGATTCAACCTTCTCGGTCCACCGTTTCAATCCGATCGGTCCTTCGGTTCCATCAAATTCCAAAGGTTTGCAGGCAGTGAATTCTTTGTAGGTGCATCCTACACGATTTCCTGTACTGCTAGATCCAAGGTTATTGTTGGTATGTAGCGCAGCCTGTACTGCGGCTATGTTTGAAGCTAGAAAAGTACGGAATTCCTCTTCATTCATATTCACGGTGTGTCGAGTAGTCGGTGCCATTTCCTTCAAAATAGTTAAATGGAACAAGTTAATCATACAGAATATTAAGAGTAGTTAATAGTATTTCGTAGCATAATATGAACTCATTTATAAAAGCTTTTTCTTCATATTAGCGTTTTATAAGTTTAAATTCGGGTAGTACCTACCCGTTAAGTTCATACTTAGTAGCTAATATACAATTCAACTACTACAATTCTATATGAAAAACTGATTATAATAATATTTCGCGTTCAAACTTTTATACAATATTTTACAAACTTACAATACCGCTTATTTTACATAAAGCATGAAATATAGCACACAATAACTTTGATACAAGATAGTTGTGAAGACAATTCTAGCTAGTACACAAGTCGTTCAGCAAAGGCAATAAAGACACGTAATTCTTACGTCCAGAAACAAGTCATGCATTCTGGTTTTACTAGGACTACTTCCCATCCTTGGTCTTGTGCAACATAACCGTTATGGCCGTTGATAAGACAGCGTGTTGTAACGTCATCAAAGGGACGAGGGTTACGTAATGTCCAACAGTCCCGTAATAATCTAAAAACCTCATTTCTTACCCCAATTACCGACTCCGTCACTTGTGGAAACGTTTTGTTTAATAGTTGTAGCCCGATGTTCTTGTTCTCACTTTGGTGAGAAGCGAACATTACTAATCCGTAAGCATAACATGCTTCTTTATGTTGCATGTTAGCCGCTTTTTCTAAATCACGAAGTCCAATATTCGGATATATTGAGTCAAAATAATTTCTTAACCCGTTGCGTAAAATAGCATTTGGGTTCCCCGCAATATATGCGTCAAAGTAAACACATCGTAACTTATGGGTTTCCCAATGTGATATCCCCCATCTTTCAAACGAAAGTCTCTTATAAACCAAGACATTCTTGGAACGTTCTTCGAATGTCTTACAAACTGATCTCGCCTTAAATAGTTGTGCCGAAGAATTCTGGCCGACTCTAGACAAGATTTCATCAATCATGTCTCCGGGTAGGTCTCTTAAAATATTGGGTTGTCTATCCATTTTGTGTTTTTAAACTGTAAAATAGACAAGAGTTAGATTCATAAAAAAAATACTTATTAATACAAGCAATTTTTTTACATATATCATAAAGCATAAGAACACTATATTCCATATATTACACCACACGAATACAACTATCTTATTCCGACTCGCTCATTTCTTCTTCTTCGATTTTGGTTCGTTTTGCCAAGTTTCTAGGGATATATGATGTTCCCCTAATACGAGCCGTCGTTGTCCACATTGGTTTAGAAAAACCTGGTGGTTTAGAGGTTCCCGGGTCATTGTTACAACTTAAGGACTTCGGGGGTTGACGATACATATAAAGTTCATCGGGGTTGGAATTAGATTTCTCTATTTTTATGCCCTTTCCCTTATTATTTTCTTTTGCCTTTTTAAATTCAGTTGGGGTAATTTCTATAACATCATCGGAATTCTCGTCGGAATCCGATTCATCGGAGAATTGGTAATCCTCCCAATATTTTGCTTCCTTGGCGGAAACACCATTGACCATAATTAACTTTGGTCGGTTGGTTGAGGATTTTCTTTTACTTAACCGTTTTATTATTTCCCCCACCGGTTCTATTTCTTCATCCGGTTCCGATTCTTCTTCCGGTTCCGATTCTTCTTCCGGTTCCGACTCTTCTTCCGGTTCCTCTTCGGGAACTTGTGAATCAGTCCACAAATCATTCCAATTTACATTTGACTCTTCATTATTATTAGGTGAGTCAATGGGACTTGTTCTAGAGGTAGACATCTATCACATAATATCAAACACGTTAAGAGATTAATATATCACATAATACTCATATGTTAAAAATATATAGTTTCCAACAAAAATGTTAAGCAATCATTTTTAAAGAAAACACGGTCGAAGTCCAGACTCACTAATGCATCCTAACAAACTCGATAAGACACACTAATGCAAATTTTCTGGTTCTCTAAGACCAACGCTCGGATACCAACTGAAATGTCCCGTTCTTATTGATTAAAAACGTTCCATATTAATTGATTTCGTTGCGAGGTTTTGACCTCTATATGAGACGTTTTTCAAAGACTGCATTCATTTTTAAACAAACCATAACCTTTATTTCATCAATAAAGGTTTAAAAAGCTTTACGTAGATTATCAAATAATGATAATCTAAAATATCCTGTTTACACACGACCATTACATAATGGTTTACAATACAAATATGTTACAACAAAATAAGTTTCTTGAATGCAGTTTTTACACAATATCATACAAGCATGGACTCCAAATCTTGTCCTTATTTAAGTATGCGACAACGGAAGCTCTTAATAATCACCTGAGAATAAACATGCTTAAAACGTCAACAAAAATGTTGGTGAGTTATAGGTTTAACCTATATATATCAAATCGTAACAATAGACCACAAGATTTCATATTTCAATACACATCCCGTACATAGAGATAAAAATCATTCATATGGTGAACACCTGGTAACCGACAATAACAAGATGCATATATAAGAATATCCCCATCATTCCGGGACACCCTTCGGATATGATATAAATTTCGAAGTACTAAAGCATCCGGTACTTTGGATGGGGCTTGTTGGGCCCGATAGATCTATCTTTAGGATTCGCGTCAATTAGGGTGTCTGTTCCCTAATTCTTAGATTACCAGACTTAATAAAAAGGGGCATATTCGATTTCGATAATTCAACCATAGAATGTAGTTTCACGTACTTGTGTCTATTTTGTAAATCATTTATAAAACCTGCATGTATTCTCATCCCAAAAATATTAGATTTTAAAAGTGGGACTATAACTCACTTTCACAGATTTTTACTTCGTCGGGAAGTAAGACTTGGCCACTGGTTGATTCACGAACCTATAACAATATATACATATATATCAAAGTATGTTCAAAATATATTTACAACACTTTTAATATATTTTGATGTTTTAAGTTTATTAAGTCAGCTGTCCTCGTTAGTAACCTACAACTAGTTGTCCACAGTTAGATGTACAGAAATAAATCGATAAATATTATCTTGAATCAATCCACGACCCAGTGTATACGTATCTCAGTATTGATCACAACTCAAACTATATATATTTTGGAATCAACCTCAACCCTGTATAGCTAACTCCAACATTCACATATAGAGTGTCTATGGTTGTTCCGAAATATATATAGATGTGTCGACATGATAGGTCGAAACATTGTATACGTGTCTATGGTATCTCAAGATTACATAATATATAATACAAGTTGATTAAGTTATGGTTGGAATAGATTTGTTACCAATTTTCACGTAGCTAAAATGAGAAAAATTATCCAATCTTGTTTTACCCATAACTTCTTCATTTTAAATCCGTTTTGAGTGAATCAAATTGCTATGGTTTCATATTGAACTCTATTTTATGAATCTAAACAAAAAAAGTATAGGTTTCTAGTCGGAAAAATAAGTTACAAGTCGTTTTTGTAAAGGTAGTCATTTCAGTCGAAAGAACGACGTCTAGATGACCATTTTAGAAAACATACTTCCACTTTGAGTTTAACCATAATTTTTGGATATAGTTTCATGTTCATAATAAAAATCATTTTCTCAGAATAACAACTTTTAAATCAAAGTTTATCATAGTGTCATAACCCGTCCTTAACCATAAGAACGCGTTAGATAACGTATGATTTCATTGCGAGGTATTGACCTCTATATGAGACATTTTTGAAAGAAAACTGCATATATTATACATTACAAACCATAACCATTATTTTTGTTACAAGCTTAAGACAATAAAAAGAAGATTAACGTTTAGCGATAATCTTCGACTTACAAACTTTACAAATGATGACAACAACACGGTTTCTAGCATATTTTGCAATACAACATCTCGGATATGCAGTTTTATTTTTGACACAAACATGCGTACGCAAGATCCTGGTTAGATCCAACATGATGCAGCGGAAACTTCTAATTATCACCTGAGAATAAACATGTTTAAAACGTCAACATAAAGTTGGTGAGATATAGGTTTAGTGCCGGCAGCAATATATATATAGACCACAAGATTTCGTATATAAACAGTTTAATAAAAATATTCTAAGTGGTTGAGCACTTGGTAACCATACTTAACAATTAATCACGTCGCATATTCCCTTTAATATGAAATCTTACTACACTGTACCAAGTGAAGTCACGAAACGAAGTACTGTGCAACCGTTGAATACTGGTCGTCCAGTCCGGTTGGGGTTGTCAAGCCCGATAGATCTATCAACAGGATTCGCGTTTACAATACCGCTGTAAATATTAGTTACCAAGCTACAGGGAAGTATGCCAGTGGTACAACTCAACGTAGAATATATTTTCAGTTACTTGTGTCCATAACGTAAAACTTAAAATACATGTATTCTCATCCCGAAATATTTAGAGTTTAAAAGTGGGACTATATACTCACTTTCGTCTTGAAGATATATATAATTTGACTTGGTCTCCGGTTGATATCACGAACCTATCCATATATAATATATCAATACCTTTTCTTTTTAAACAAACGTCACATATATATACTTGTTATACTTTTAATACTTTTAATAATTCCTTAGTCCGTAGTTAGCAGTTCGTTGTTAGTAATTCAATTTTAATGGTTCATTTTTAGATGTTTAATATACCCGCAATGAAATAAATAAAACCCCCCAACGAAATAAATAAAACCCCATCGTATATGTATTGGTCGAGATTAATCTTGACCCACGGTACCGGTGTTGTCAAATGACGTGTTGCGTACATAAAGTACCGGTGTTGTCAAATGACGTGTTGCGTACAAACATGGGATCTTATGATTAATCTTCTCGTGTTGTTTACGGGTGATCCTGAACCATATAAAATTGAATTATGAGTACATATATATAAAATATCATGTTATCTTAAAAAGTTGTGATTTATTTTAATTTTCTCCAATTAATCCCGAAGTTAAACTAGTCTTGGATAGCCAATTTTGTTTCGGTCATAGTTTCTTCGTTACAACTCCGTTTTCGTTGATTCAAATTGCCATCTTCTTGGATCGAGTTCTTCTTTAAGACTATGAACTATAAATACCTTGGTTTGTATTCAAAATCATACGGCATAAGTGAAAGTTTAGTGAAACATATGAAGTTAAACATTTTGTTACAACAAAATCATTTAATGACCATTTTTCCAAAAATACTTATACTTTGAAAAACCAAGTTTTACCTTGTTAAATTAACATATAAATAAGTTATGTTACATGTCTTGAAGTATTTTAAAAGTTAAGTTAGAAGGATCTATTTAGTTTGCAAACAAGTTTGAAAACATTCAAACTATGTTCTTGTTGTTAAACTTTTGTACCACAAAATAAGATAGCTATATATATATGAATCGAATAAGGTTATGAACATAGATTCTACCTCAAGTTCCTTGGATAAGTTTGCTGTAAAAGAGGAGTAAGAAGCTAGAATCAAAAGGGTGATAGAAGTGGATGAAAGATTGGAAGTAAGTTGGTGTTCTTGGAGGGTTTTCTTGAAGTGTTTTTGTATGGTTTTCTTATGGTGTTTTAGTATGGTTTTTGAAGCTAGATCTTCAAGGTAAGTTGCTGAATGTTTATGGAGTTTAAGAGTAAAGAGAGAGTGTGTGTTTATCTTAGGAAATTTGAAGTTAAAATGAATGAAAGTGAGGATCCATATCCCTCCTTAAAAACGTGGCCAAGGATGGACAAAAACAAAATTCTTACTTGTAATCTTGTGTAATTATTGATAGTAAATGTCAAAAAGGAATTCCCTCTTGATGAGGGCAACAATAGCAGCTGATTAGGTGTGATTTGATGTGTATTTACTATTAGTAAATACGTATAGAAGCTTGGTATGATACGAGTACAAATACTCTAGGTATACGTATGGAAATTTTGTGAAAAATGGAAAGAGGATTCAAATATAGCTATCTTTTGTGAATACACTTACATGGTTTTATGTATTTAAGTCTTTAAAAGTGATTAAATACATTACATATACAATATATGTATAAACATTATAGGTCATAAGTATTTAAGTCAAATAACGTTACGTATAGTTATCGTTTTGAAAACTTAAGTTAGTAGTTTCAAAATACACATATAACTTGTTGTTATTAATACAAAATGAGATATTAAAACATTTATTAATCATGTTAAATATGTATATATACATTTATATACACAAACGTATAATTATCATATATTGTATAGTTCGTGATATCATCGGTCAAACTAGACGGTCAAACGTTGTGTAAAACTCTTTTCGGAAATATAAGTCTCGACAATTTGGATTGCTTATCATGTTGGCAAGGTTTAATTTATGTAAATATTAATCTTATAAGTATAGTATGATCGAAAAAGTGCGGGTCGTTACATTACCTCCCCGTTAAATAAATTTCGTCCCGAAATTTTAAAATTGTACCTATTTTGCGTCATCGAGAAACAAATGCGGATACTTTCGTTTCATCTGATCCTCTCGTTCCCAAGTAAACTCGGGACCTCTTCTAGCATTCCAACGAACCTTAACAATCGGTATATTGCTCTGTTTGAGCTGTTTAACTTCACGGTCCATGATTTCAATTGGTTCTTCGACGAATTGTAGTTTCTCGTCGACATGGATTTCTTCAAGAGGAATGGTGAGATCTTCCTTTGCAAGACACTTCTTAAGGTTTGAGACGTGAAAGGTATTATGTACTCCGGCGAGTTGTTGCGGTAACTCGAGTCGATAAGCTACCGGTCCGATGCGTTCGATGATCTTGAACGGGCCTACATATCTTGGGTTCAGTTTACCCCTTTTTCCGAAGCGTATTACACCTTTCCAAGGTGACACCTTTAGCATAACCATGTCCCCGATCTGAAACTCTAATGGTTTCCTTCGGACATCGGCGTAGCTCTTTTGGCGACTACGGGCTGTTTTCAATCTCTCCTTGATTTGTACTATCTTCTCGGTCGTTTCGTGTATGATCTCGGGACCAGTTAAATGTCGATCTCCTACTTCATTCCAACAGATAGGAGATCTACACTTCCTTCCGTACAATGCTTCGAATGGCGCAGCTCCAATGCTCGCATGATAACTATTATTATACGAGAATTCTGCTAACGGTAGATATTTATCCCATCCGTTTCCAAAATCGATCACACATGCCCTGAGCATGTCTTCGAGAGTCTGAATCGTTCTCTCACTCTGTCCATCGGTTTGTGGATGATATGCGGTACTCATATCCAAACGAGTTCCTAGTGCCTCCTGTAGTGATTGCCAAAACTTTGAGGTAAATCTACTATCACGATCGGATATAATGGAAATAGGTATCCCATGCCTTGAAACAACTTCCTTTATATACAATCGTAATAGTTTCTCCATTCTATCCGTTTCCTTTATAGGCAAGAAGTGTGCAGACTTGGTGAGACGATCAACAATCACCCAAATGGTGTCGTATCCCCAGGCAGTCTTTGGTAACTTCGTGATGAAATCCATGGTAATACCATCCCACTTCCATTCTGGGATTTCTGGTTGTTGAAGTAACCCTGACGGCTTTTGGTGTTCTGCTTTAACCTTGGAACAAGTTAAACACTCCCCAACATATGTTGCAACGTCTGTTTTTAAATTAGGCCACCAATAATGTGTCTTAAGATCTTGGTACATCTTTCCAACTCCAGGATGTATCGAGTATCTTGTCTTATGTGCCTCATTTAATATCAACTTCCTTAATCCACCCAACTTCGGTACCCAAATACGATTTGCAAAATACCGAATTCCATCTTCCCGTACAACAAGTTGTTTCTCGTACTTTTTCATTATTTCATTCTTTATGTTTTCTTCATTGAGTGCTTCTCGTTGAACTTCTTTGATTTGTGAGTTGAGATTCATACGAATTTTTATGTTCATTGCTCGAACTCGAATTGGTTCTCGTTCTTTTCTGCTTAAAGCATCAGCCACCACGTTTGCCTTCCCGGGATGATAACGAATTTCACAATCATAGTCGTTTATTAACTCGACCCACCTACGTTGCCTCATGTTCAATTGTTTCTGATCAAAAATATGTTGAAGGCTTTTATGATCAGTAAACACAGTGAATTTAACCCCATACAAGTAGTGTCTCCACATCTTCAATGCAAACACGACTGCTCCCAATTCTAGATCATGCGTCGTATAATTTCGCTCGTGAATCTTCAATTGTCGGGATGCGAATGCAATAACTTTCTTCCGTTGCATAAGAACACAACCAAAACCTTGTCGCGAAGCGTCACAATATATTTCAAAATCATCGTTCCCTTCTGGTAACGATAAAATAGGCGCCGTAGTTAACTTCTTCTTCAGTATTTGAAATGCGTTCTCCTGCTCCGAGGTCCATTCATATTTCTTCCCTTTTTGCGTTAACGCTGTCAACGGCTTAGCTATTCGGGAAAAATCTTGAATAAACCTTCTATAATAACCGGCTAAACCCAAAAATTGGCGTATCTGCGTTGGTGTCTTAGGAGTCTCCCATTTTTCAATAGCTTCAGTTTTTGCTGGATCAACCTGAATTCCTTCGCTATTAACAACGTGACCAAGAAATTGCACTTCTTTCAACCAGAAAGCACATTTAGAAAATTTAGCATATAGCTGTTCTTTTCTCAACAACTCTAATATCAACCTTAAATGCTGCTCATGCTCTTGCTCACTCTTGGAATAGATAAGAATATCATCAATAAAAACGATAACAAACTTATCTAAATATGGACTACAAACTCGATTCATGAGGTCCATGAATACAGCTGGCGCATTTGTCAACCCAAACGGCATAACCAAAAATTCATAATGACCATAACGTGTCCGAAAAGCAGTTTTCGGAATGTCCTCTTCTTTAACGCGTAGTTGATGATAGCCCGATCTTAAGTCGATTTTCGAATAAACACATGATCCTTGCAATTGATCAAATAAGTCATCAATTCTCGGTAGTGGATATCGATTCTTGATAGTTAACTTATTTAATTCACGATAATCTATACACATCCTAAAAGATCCATCCTTCTTCTTAACAAACAAAATTGGAGCTCCCCACGGTGAAGTACTCGATCGTATGAATCCACGGTCCAGTAATTCTTTTAACTGACTTTGAAGTTCTTTTAACTCGGACGGTGCAAGTCTATATGGAGCACGAGCCACTGGTGCAGCTCCTGGTACTAAATCTATTTGAAATTCTACCGATCTAAATGGAGGTAATCCCGGCAATTCTTCCGGAAAGACTTCAGGAAAATCTCTTGCCACAGGCAAGTCATTGATGCTCTTCACTTTTTCCTTTGTTTCGACTTTATTAACATGTGCTAAGATAGCATAGAACCCTTTCTTCAAGCACTTTTGAGCTTTCAAATAACTAATGAGTTTTAGCTTTGAGTTACCCTTCTCTCCATAAATCATTACTGGCGTTTTATCCTTACGAGGAATGCGAATTGCCCTCTTGGCGCACACAACTTCAGCTCCTATTTTGGACATCCAGTCCATGCCGACTATTACATCAAAACTTCCTAATTCTACGGGTATCAAGTCAATTTTAAACGTTTCTCTGGTTAAATTTATTTTACAATCACGGCAAATTTTATCGGCTTTAATTAGTTTACCATTAGCTAACTCAATCATGTACTTAGCATCGAGAGGTAATGATGAACAATTCAATTTAGCGTGAAAGTCTCTACACACGTAACTTCTATCAGCACCAGTATCAAATATAATAGATGCGGATAAGTTATTAATGGTAAACGTACCCGTAACAAGCTCCGGGTCTTCACATGCCTCTTTAGCATTAATAACAAATGCTCTTCCACGTGCAGGTCCGATATTCTTCTCTGGATTCGGGCACTGGCTCTTATAGTGACCTTGTTTTCCACACCCAAAACAAGTAATGGTAGCCAAAGCAGTTCTATTTGCATTGGTGGCAGGAGTCTTGGTACCATTTGTATTTGTAACGAGAGCCCTACAATCTTCAGCAAGATGACCTTTTCGATTACATTTGTTGCATACCACATTACAGTAACCAGAGTGATGTTTGTGGCATCGGTTGCATAAAGGATTTTGTCCTTTATAACCAAAGCTTAAACCACTACCCGTACCTTGCGTGTTTTCTTGTTTCTTAAAAGATTGTTGTTGGTTACCTCGATCATAATTTCCATTCCACTTTCTTTTGTTACCTGATACCTTCACATCAGTATTGGATACTTTCTTATCCATGATGACCTGATCCATTAGCTCGTTTGCCATGGTTATAGCTTCATGAATTGTCTTAGGTTTCGATGCTGTAACATTTGCCTTGACCTTTTTGGGCAAACCATCTTTGTACATTTCAATCTTCCGTTCTTCGGTTGGAACCAATTCAGGACATAGCAAAACTAATTCCATGAATCGCTGATTGTAGTTGGTGATTTCAGTACCAATAACCTTCAGACTTCGTAACTCATCTTCCAACTTCCTAACCTCGTTCCTTGGACAATATTCGTTGATTAACATTGTTTTGAATTCTTCCCATGGAGTATCATAAGCTACATCTCCTCCTACAGCCTTCACATAATTTTTCCACCACGTGAGTGCACTATCTTGTAAAGTGCACGATGCATACTTGGTCATGTCCTTTTCAACACAACCACTTATTTTAAACACAGTCTCCATCTTTTCTATCCACCGGGTTAAACCGATCGGTCCTTCTGTTCCACTGAATGATGAGGGCTTGCAAGCTTGAAAAGTTTTGTAAGTGCACGCCACACGAGGATTTGGGTTAACTGCAGCACCTCTTGCAGCCTCGACCCATAACATTCTGTCGTTCACTCGCTGATTGATGAGTTCCTAGATTTCTTGTTCCGTCATTCGGTTCAATCGCGCCATATTCTTCTATAAGAATGAAAAGAAAATAATTATTCACATGGAATATTATAGATGTAGTGTATATTTACAGTACATTATAGCTTATTAATAATATGAACCAGGTATTATTATAAAAGCCTTTTCTTCTTATTAGCGTTTTATAATTATATCTAGGGTAGTACCTACCCGTTAATGTCCATACTTAATAGCTTAGTACAGAATCAATTACTACCATCTAAATAATACTTAACCATGGAAAATTATTGCATTTCACACTTCACTATTTTACATATGCTTATCTTACATCGAACATTAAACAAACCACACTAATAATATTATACAAAACATTATATGATCCCATGGTTTAATACGGCAGCGCATCGTTTGGTCTATTTTCTAGGACGTTTAGGTTCAAAGAATCGCTTAACGCTTATCCTGGCTGTCTGCCTATATTTTGGCTGTGGGACTGAAGAACTGGATGCCGGGATAGAACGAATAGGAATAGCGGGAATAGGGGTGGTAGTGTCTAGTGGAGTTGGTGCCACATCATCCTTATTAAACTCAGGATTTGAATTTTCTAATTCATTAGCCTTTCGTTTCTTTCCTAGTTCGAACTCTTCTTTTGTAATTTCCTGTATTTCTTCCTCGGGTTCACTTTCCTCCTCGGGTTCACTTTCCTCCTCGGGTTCACTTTCCTCCTCGGGTTCACTTTCCTGGTTCTCTATAGTCGGTTCATCCGGAATTTGTGAGTCTTCCCCAAAGATATTATTTTCGTCATCGGATAGGTTAATGACTGGAACACCATCTGAAGATTCTGGTTCGGAGTCGCTGAATGTGATAACAAGTTTTGAGCCCGACATCTATCACACAACAACTAACCCATTAGTACTACATAATATTTACATATAAATTTTAACCAACAATGATAAGCAATGGTTTTTAAATCAGACCCGGTCAAAGTCCAGACTTTACTAATGTATCCTAACGACTTCTCGGTTAGACACACTAATGCAAACCTGGTTCGCTAAGACCAACGCTCTGATACCACATGTCATAACCCGTCCTTAACCATAAGAACGCGTTAGATAACGTATGATTTCATTGCGAGGTATTGACCTCTATATGAGACATTTTTGAAAGAAAACTGCATATATTATACATTACAAACCATAACCATTATTTTTGTTACAAGCTTAAGACAATAAAAAGAAGATTAACGTTTAGCGATAATCTTCGACTTACAAACTTTACAAATGATGACAACAACACGGTTTCTAGCATATTTTGCAATACAACATCTCGGATATGCAGTTTTATTTTTGACACAAACATGCGTACGCAAGATCCTGGTTAGATCCAACATGATGCAGCGGAAACTTCTAATTATCACCTGAGAATAAACATGTTTAAAACGTCAACATAAAGTTGGTGAGATATAGGTTTAGTGCCGGCAGCAATATATATATAGACCACAAGATTTCGTATATAAACAGTTTAATAAAAATATTCTAAGTGGTTGAGCACTTGGTAACCATACTTAACAATTAATCACGTCGCATATTCCCTTTAATATGAAATCTTACTACACTGTACCAAGTGAAGTCACGAAACGAAGTACTGTGCAACCGTTGAATACTGGTCGTCCAGTCCGGTTGGGGTTGTCAAGCCCGATAGATCTATCAACAGGATTCGCGTTTACAATACCGCTGTAAATATTAGTTACCAAGCTACAGGGAAGTATGCCAGTGGTACAACTCAACGTAGAATATATTTTCAGTTACTTGTGTCCATAACGTAAAACTTAAAATACATGTATTCTCATCCCGAAATATTTAGAGTTTAAAAGTGGGACTATATACTCACTTTCGTCTTGAAGATATATATAATTTGACTTGGTCTCCGGTTGATATCACGAACCTATCCATATATAATATATCAATACCTTTTCTTTTTAAACAAACGTCACATATATATACTTGTTATACTTTTAATACTTTTAATAATTCCTTAGTCCGTAGTTAGCAGTTCGTTGTTAGTAA
This sequence comes from Rutidosis leptorrhynchoides, assembly GCF_046630445.1. NCBI lineage: Eukaryota > Viridiplantae > Streptophyta > Magnoliopsida > Asterales > Asteraceae > Rutidosis > Rutidosis leptorrhynchoides. The sequence continues at coordinate 290,814,465 of NC_092333.1, forward strand.
TTCAATTTTAATGGTTCATTTTTAGATGTTTAATATACCCGCAATGAAATAAATAAAACCCCCCAACGAAATAAATAAAACCCCATCGTATATGTATTGGTCGAGATTAATCTTGACCCACGGTACCGGTGTTGTCAAATGACGTGTTGCGTACATAAAGTACCGGTGTTGTCAAATGACGTGTTGCGTACAAACATGGGATCTTATGATTAATCTTCTCGTGTTGTTTACGGGTGATCCTGAACCATATAAAATTGAATTATGAGTACATATATATAAAATATCATGTTATCTTAAAAAGATGTGATTTATTTTAATTTTCTCCAATTAATCCCGAAGTTAAACTAGTCTTGGATAGCCAATTTTGTTTCGGTCATAGTTTCTTCGTTACAACTCCGTTTTCGTTGATTCAAATTGCCATCTTCTTGGATCGAGTTCTTCTTTAAGACTATGAACTGTAAATACCTTGGTTTGTATTCAAAATCATACGGCATAAGTGAAAGTTTAGTGAAACATATGAAGTTAAACATTTTGTTACAACAAAATCATTTAATGACCATTTTTCCAAAAATACTTATACTTTGAAAAACCAAGTTTTACCTTGTTAAATTAACATATAAATAAGTTATGTTACATGTCTTGAAGTATTTTAAAAGTTAAGTTAGAAGGATCTATTTAGTTTGCAAACAAGTTTGAAAACATTCAAACTATGTTCTTGTTGTTAAACTTTTGTACCACAAAATAAGATAGCTATATATATATGAATCGAATAAGGTTATGAACATAGATTCTACCTCAAGTTCCTTGGATAAGTTTGCTGTAAAAGAGGAGTAAGAAGCTAGAATCAAAAGGGTGATAGAAGTGGATGAAAGATTGGAAGTAAGTTGGTGTTCTTGGAGGGTTTTCTTGAAGTGTTTTTGTATGGTTTTCTTATGGTGTTTTAGTATGGTTTTTGAAGCTAGATCTTCAAGGTAAGTTGCTGAATGTTTATGGAGTTTAAGAGTAAAGAGAGAGTGTGTGTTTATCTTAGGAAATTTGAAGTTAAAATGAATGAAAGTGAGGATCCATATCCCTCCTTAAAAACGTGGCCAAGGATGGACAAAAACAAAATTCTTACTTGTAATCTTGTGTAATTATTGATAGTAAATGTCAAAAAGGAATTCCCTCTTGATGAGGGCAACAATAGCAGCTGATTAGGTGTGATTTGATGTGTATTTACTATTAGTAAATACGTATAGAAGCTTGGTATGATACGAGTACAAATACTCTAGGTATACGTATGGAAATTTTGTGAAAAATGGAAAGAGGATTCAAATATAGCTATCTTTTGTGAATACACTTACATGGTTTTATGTATTTAAGTCTTTAAAAGTGATTAAATACATTACATATACAATATATGTATAAACATTATAGGTCATAAGTATTTAAGTCAAATAACGTTACGTATAGTTATCGTTTTGAAAACTTAAGTTAGTAGTTTCAAAATACACATATAACTTGTTGTTATTAATACAAAATGAGATATTAAAACATTTATTAATCATGTTAAATATGTATATATACATTTATATACACAAACGTATAATTATCATATATTGTATAGTTCGTGATATCATCGGTCAAACTAGACGGTCAAACGTTGTGTAAAACTCTTTTCGGAAATATAAGTCTCGACAATTTGGATTGCTTATCATGTTGGCAAGGTTTAATTTATGTAAATATTAATCTTATAAGTATAGTATGATCGAAAAAGTGCGGGTCGTTACACATAGTTTTTAATTAACTAACCCAAAACAGCTCGCGGTGTTACTACGACGGTGTAAATCCGGTTTTACGGTGTTTTTCGTGTTTCCAGGTTTTAAATCATTAAGTTAGCATATCATATAGATATAGAACATGTGTTTAGTTGATTTTAAAAGTCAAGTTAGAAGGATTAACTTTTGTTTGCGAACAAGTTTAGAATTAACTAAACTATGTTCTAGTGATTACAAGTTTAAACCTTCGAATAAGATAGCTTTATATGTATGAATCGAATGATGTTATGAACATCATTACTACCTTAAGTTCCTTGGATGAACCTACTGGAAAAGAGAAAAATGGATCTAGCTTCAATGGATCCTTGGATGGCTCAAAGTTCTTGAAGCAAAATCATGACACGAAAACAAGTTCAAGTAAGATCATCACTTGAAATAAGATTGTTATAGTTATAGAAATTGAACCAAAGTTTGAATATGATTATTACCTTGTATTAGAATGATAACCTACTGTAAGAAACAAAGATTTCTTGAGGTTGGATGATCACCTTACAAGATTGGAAGTGAGCTAGCAAACTTGAAAGTATTCTTGATTTTATGAAACTAGAACTTTTGGAATTTATGAAGAACACTTAGAACTTGAAGATAGAACTTGAGAGAGTTCAATTAGATGAAGAAAATTGAAGAATGAAAGTGTTTGTAGGTGTTTTTGGTCGTTGGTGTATGGATTAGATATAAAGGATATGTAATTTTGTTTTCATGTAAATAAGTCATGAATGATTACTCATATTTTTGTAATCTTATGAGATATTTCATGCTAGTTGCCAAATGATGGTTCCCACATGTGTTAGGTGACTCACATGGGCTGCTAAGAGCTGATCATTGGAGTGTATATACCAATAGTACATACATCTAAAAGCTGTGTATTGTACGAGTACGAATACGGGTGCATACGAGTAGAATTGTTGATGAAACTGAACGAGAATGTAATTGTAAGCATTTTTGTTAAGTAGAAGTATTTTGATAAGTGTATTGAAGTCTTTCAAAAGTGTATAAATACATATTAAAACACTACATGTATATACATTTTAACTGAGTCGTTAAGTCATCGTTAGTCGTTACATGTAAGTGTTGTTTTGAAACCTTTAGGTTAACGATCTTGTTAAATGTTGTTAACCCAATGTTTATAATAACAAAAGAGATTTTAAATTATTATATTATCATGATATTATGATGTACGAATATCTCTTAATATGATATATATACATTAAATGTCGTTACAACGATAAACGTTACATATATGTCTCGTTTCAAAATCATTAAGTTAGTAGTCTTGTTTTTACATATGTAGTTCATTGTTAATATAATTAATGATATGTTTACTTATCATAATATCATGTTAACTATATATATAACCATATATATGTCATCATATAGTTTTTTACAAGTTTTAACGTTCGTGAATCACCGGTCAACTTGGGTGGTCAATTGTCTATATGAAACCTATTTCAATTAATCAAGTCTTAACAAGTTTGATTGCTTAACATGTTGGAAACATTTAATCATGTAAATATCAATCTCAATTAATATATATAAACATGGAAAAGTTCGGGTCACTACACGCAGGACACGTTTCCAAATTTGTTACACGAAATGTAGGGTAAACGGAAACTTAATTGAGTCAAAAGTTCTAAGCGGTAGGAAGCGGTCCCAATACGCCCCAAGGTTTCAAAAGGTTCGATATTGCGGCTAGCCTTTCTCGATTTCCCCAAAATGGATTACACCTTTCCAAGGTGCGGTTTCTCAACATTATGCGGCTACACACTGGGATTTGTGAGGTTTTCATCTAAGTTTGGTATAACTCTTCTGGCGACCATGGGTTGTCTCGAGCCCTTCTCGGACTTGAAAGATCTCAATTGTTGTTTCTTGATGGAGTTCAGATTCGGTGATTTGCTTTGATTGAATGAACAGGGGTATGACATTAGCAGTCATATGGGGTTTCGGAAAGTGCGTGCGAACACACGAGTGGTAACTACTGTTGTAAGAGTGATCTACTAAAGGTGACAATACGAGTTCGTGACATGTCTTTTCAAGACGTAAATCGTTCGTTTGCTTGGTTCATCGGTTTGTGGGTGGTACGCGGTACTCATGTCTAAGCGGGTCTCCAAGGTTTCTTGTAAAACTAGAAGTGAAACGAGTATTTCGATACGGGATAATTGACAAGGATACACCGTGTTGGAATAGAATCTCTTAAGATATGTTTGAACAAGTCAGTTAGGGTTCGAAAAATGTTCGTTAGGACTATTCACCCTCGTGGCGAATACTAATGTAATATGAGGAGTTTCTCTATCCATGGAGAAATGTTACAAGGAGTTTCCTTAAACGGAAATGTGAGCGATAAAGATAGGAGTGAAATGAGGACTTAGAATAGGATGAGCTTACATCTCGAGGTTGCCATATCGTGCCTCTAGTTGTCAAAAGTTGAAGTCTGAAAGAGAAACGAGATCGTACACGTAGTTGTTTAGTTCGGGGTTGAATAATAGTTGGCCGATTATTAGAAACACAATGACATTAAGTCAAAGAAGAGTGAAGTATCATTGGGTCGTGTGTTATCTTAAGTTCCAGTAATATCAGACGGTAACGGTGAAATAACAGAGATATGTAGCGTGGTATGTGATGACGAGAAAATTGATCGGATCCACAATTTAGTATTAGAATTCTTCGCGCAAAATAACGAATTTCAGTTACACTGATTTTGAGTCGAGAGAGCATGCCTTCCGGCGTTCATGTAGAAATATTTTCATAATTGAGTTCCATCTGGTGCTATACGATTTTAACTAGAAATGTTGGTGTGAAGTATCACGCTCAAGGTTCGGACATGGGGGGGGGTTTAAATTTTTCCCTCAGTGAGTTAACGAGGTTAAAAGTCGTGTAACACGAGAAAAGGCAGAAATGAATCTTCGGTAAATAACCGGCGAGATCTAAGATTTTACGAATACAAGTCTGAGTCGGGGGAGTTTCCTGATTACATGTGGCTTGATTTCGAGATTGATTGAAATGCCTAGACCATTCACATCATGGTTTAGAAAATTGTACTTCGTTCAACAGAAATTCTCACTCGGAGAATTTGGTATAGAGTTGCTCTTTTCTCAAAAGTTCGAGCGTAAGATGGTGATGTTGTTCGTTTTCCTTCTTTACTTGAATAACTCAAGATGTCATCTATAAATACGATAACCGATTTGTCTAGATAAGTTTGCATACGTGGTTTAGGAGGTTCATGAATACGGACAGAGTCCTAAATAAATCGAATGGTACTAAGAGAGATTTACAACTAACGTTGTGAGTTCGGAAGATGGCTTAGGAGACATCGTCTCCCCTAACCGGAACGGAGGTCGATTTAGGACGCACACGGGATTCATGCAATAATCATGAGGTCATGGATACAAGGAAGAGGGTATCGGTTTTCAACCGAAAATTACTTAGTTCACAATGATCTATACAAGACGTCGGGGAAACAATTTCTTTCTAACGAATAGGTTTTGAGCTCCTTAGTTCTATAGGTGTCAAGTCAAAATTCTTAACGTATATTCTCCGATAAAGTATATAGGCACACAATATTTTCCGTTGGTCACTTAAATTGCCTAAGTAGTGTCTAGGGGAAAAGGTGGAGTGCAAAGAGCATGAGTCAAAGCCTTGGTTATAAAACGTCTAGCGGTAACCGAATCGAATAAATATGAAATATACGGTTTGTTGTGAAGAAACGTACCCGTGACTAGTCCATCGTTGTCTCGGGCATCCTAGGGGTCGATGTTGATAGTTCAACGGCGTGCGTTGGGGTTGATTTCTTCTTTGGGCACACATTCCTAAAATGACCCAGTTGGCCACATTCGAAGCAAGCACCCGTCCTGTGTACGTTGAGCACCTTTCGAGCGACGGTAGCGGTACTCTTACAGGCATGGGCCACATGTCCACTTATGTGACACTTGATGCAAAATGGTTTGCCACACTCACCAAAATGATGTTTGCGACACTTGTTACAATAAGGTAGATTTCCGGCATACCCTTTCTTGCCGCCGGGGGTGAGAGGCTTCTTGGAGAGGTTGTTGTTGTTGTGGTTGCTTGGTTGCGAGGCTTCCCATTTTCTTTTGTTGTTACTCGAGTGGTTCTCGACCATTGGTGCCGGTGCTTCCATTTCATTCACCGTTTCTAAAGTTTGGTGGGCCTTTGTTAAAGCCTCTTGTAGGTTAGTGGGTTGGGATGCCATTACCCCGTGTTGAATGCTCTTAGGGAGGCCATCCATGTAAAGTTCGACTCTTAGGGATTCGGGAGTCATGAGATTCGGACACATTGAGACTAGTTCGGTAAACCGTTGATTATAAGCTCCGAGGTCATTCCCGACCGTTTTTAAATTCCTTAGACCCTGTTCGAGCCTTCGAGTCTCGTCGCGCAGAAAATATTCGGTGATCATTCTTTCTCTTAATTCGGTCCATGAGAGTGTGTGGGCTTCATCGATACCCACCGATTGTACGTACTTGTTCCACCACGAGAGAGCAATGCCGGTGAAAGTGAGAGTGGAAAACTTGACCTTATCTTGGTCTCGACAACCGCTTGTGTTAAAAACGGTCTCCATTTGTTCAAACCATCGGGTGAGAGTAACCGGTCCTCCGGTTCCATCGAAAGTGGGAGGGTTGTATTTCATGAAGTTCTTGTAGGAGCAACCTTCGCTTGAATTACCGGATCCATGATTGTTGTTGTTAGAAAAGTGATCGGCCACGGCCGTACCCACGGCGGTGGTTATCATTCGTTGAAGAGTTTGTTCCAGAGTTTCGAGAGGAGTATTGTGTTGACCTTGGTAAGCCATTGTTCCTTCATGACACAAGAATATCGTTGGTTAGTATTTTCAACAATACTAACCGGAGTATGGAATAAGGATAGAGAGAAAAATTTTCCTTGACTCGCCTTAAATTCTTTATGTCATAATGTCGGAACGTCCATGTGAATCACCGTAATATAATCCCGGAAATTATATTACCCTGATTCTCATGTGCATTTAACATTACTTCATAAAGTCAAGGTGGCGCATCAACAAAATTTATCAACGTAAGATCAAGATCGAATACAAGTCAGATATGATAGAAGAGTTCGAGTATAAATGCACAAATAGTCAAGTAATTCCTACTTCAGTCTATATGCCGGTTGTAGTCTAGATTTACCTATGTACCCTATGACTCGGGGTTGACACAAATGAACTCTAAATCCCTACAACCAAGGCTCTGATACCACTTGTAGCGACCCCGACAAATCGTCAAGTGACGGCGTCGACTACGTGGGTCCCATTACCTGATTATAAGTCTTTAAGATAACGTTTGACCAAAATATGTCGCCTTCATTTCAAATTAAGGATTGTTTCAAAGTTTACAAGAATTGTTCAACCAAAAGTTAAGTTACAACGTTATAAGTACGATTGAAATCTAGGCGACACAGTTTAAGGTAAGTCAAAAGACGCTCCATGAAATGCACGTATACTCGACATCCAATGCAAGTATCATATAGTAAGCGGAAGCATGTTTCACATATCGTGTAGTGACCTGAGAAAAACATAGAAATCTGTCAACAAAAACGTTGGTGAAATCATAGGTTTAAGTAAGTAGTTGAGTAAAAGTAAAGTAAGCCGAACCACAAGATTTGCAAAATTGAAATGATAATAGTACATTCTAAAAGTTAATATTCACGAGCACCCAATTATCAAAGCTTAACATTCCGTCCGTTGAATACCCCATAAATTAGTGCTAGAACTACACTGTTTCTCGAAAATATATTTCACCCGTAGACGGTAGCGAACCGTCAAGGATGAGGGCTGTCAAACCCATATGGCCATATAACATAAGTTCTCGCTTACACCATCTGATGTAACTAATGATAATCGGATTGAGGATTTCTGTTCTAAACTCGTATGTAGAATGTTTGTTTTCCCGTTCTTGTGTTCGCTTAGTTCAAAAGAAATGTTTATGTTTTCTCATCCCAAAAGTTTACATAAAAGAGTAAAAGTGGGACTATGATCTCACCTTTGATTGCAAGTGTAAGTAGGTACTTCAACAAGTAATGTGCGCAAAGGACAACGCTAGTCTCGACCTAAACAAAGGTTGTATCAATAACGATAGTCACGAAGGGTCAAAGTTGTTCAATTAGTCATATGGCTCGACACGACTCGATTATGTAGCATGTGAAGCAAATTGTCAAGTTTCATGCAAGATACAAGTATAAAAGCATGTTAGGAAGATTGCATAAAAGTTTGGTTAAGTTTGACTAAAAGTCAAACTTGGTCAAAGTCAACGAAAAAGTCAACACGTTCGGGTCGGGTCTCGGACAAATTTTCTATGCTAGTTATTCATATATAAGCATGTTAAAACAAGTTGCATGTGAATTGGAGGTCTAGAACATGGCAAACATTTTTGATAAAATGGAAAAGTTGGACAGAATCTGGACAAGGCAAATGTCGCGCCGCGGCAAGGGGTGTCGCGCCGCGACATAACACATGGTCTGGTGTCAGGTCGTTTTCAAGGTTCAAGTCTTGGTCAAAACTTCAAACAAACGCAAAACGCAAACCGCAAACAATTAGAAGACGTATCTTATACCGTTGGAAAGCTCTTTTGACAAGGAACACAACTAAACACAAATCCTCAAACAAAAACATCATTTACAACAATCGAATTCTCGTCATGTGATCATAAACGCTCATTTCAAAGCCTCAAGTTCATCAATATGCATTTTAAGTTCCGGGAATCCAATTTACACATATGATATGCCGTTTTGAAGGTAATGAAGCATACATTACAACTAATCACTAACAATTAACATTCCATGGCATTCAAGCATCCAAAAATTCATTTCAAGAACTAGCAAACCCTAGTCAAGCAACACCAAAATCAATAATCACGTTTTTGAAGTTTCTTTGATCAATCTATATATCAACATGAAGCTAATGATGCTAGTAACACTTTTAAAACATGAACTTTAACAATCTAACAACCTTTAATCATCCAAATCAAAGATTAAGCATACAATTTTCATTTTCAAGCTAGTTACACCAAAATCAACAAATCAAGCAAACAAATCATATATTCATGTTATACACGAGCCATAGTCACTAACTAACAACATTTCAAGTAATTAAAACGAATTTAGAGAAATTTAGTGTTTTAGAAATGTTACCCAAAATCAATGAGGTTGGTATCAAATCGAAGAGGTTGAAACGAGGATTCCAAAAGTACAATTTGTTTTGATGTTTGATTCCTTGCTTGAATTTGGATGATGATTGAAGATGATGAAGAATTTAAGGTTTGAGTTTTTGGTTGAGAGAAAAGAAGAAAGAAAAGAAATTAAAAATGTGGGGAATGGTGGAGAAGTAGTTGACTTAGTCAACTACTAGTGATTAGTTTGGCCATATGGCAAAAATGGTCCCTCGAGTTTGTAGTCGGGTGCGGGAATTAACCAAACGAATATTTTAAAAACGCTCGAGTAAACGGGTGACGTTATATTTAAATAACGAGGATATTATGAACGTTAGTTAATGAAGATACAAATTTAAATCGCGAAAGATATTATTAAAAAAAAAAGACGGTGTTAAAATAAATTTAACGGAAAAACGCGGGATGTTACAGTAATCTCTTCCTCTACAAAATAAAGCAATTAAATGCTTAAATCTTCGATAAAGTTTAATAACTGATTATTTTTAGGGAAAACATTGGGTGTAAAAACATGACTTTTTGGTCGATATTAGTGCCTAGGAGAGGATGAGGTTAGATGGCTGACAATCCTTTTCAACAAGACGTTTAGAAGCTATAAAATGCCAAATGAATGGAGACTCAATGAATTTATTCGTATCTACAAGAATAAGGGATGCCCAAATTTGTGGTAACTACAGAAGTATAAAATTACTTAGTCTTACTATGAAACTTTGAGAGAGAGTGGTAGAGACCAGACTTCATCGTGAGACAAAGGTGTCGGGGAATCAATTCGGTTTTATGCCGGGGCGCTCCTCGATGGAGGCAATTCATATTATTAGGAGCCTTATGGAGAAGTATAGGAAAAAACAAAAGAACTTACACTTGGCTTTTTTAGACTTAGAAAAAGTTTATGACAACGTCCCTCAAGAGTTGATTTGGAAGACCCTTAATGATAAAGGTGCCCCGGGTAGATATATTAGAGTTATTAGAGATATGTATCATGGGATCAAGACTTGTGTATGGACACCAATGTGAAACATGGAGTTTTTCTCTGGAGGTTTAGGTTTACACCAACGATCATCCCTTGGCCCATATCTTGTTGCTTTGATCCTGTACGAGATGTCTCGAGGGCTTCAAGAGAGCATACCATCGTGCTTGATTTTTGGTAACGATATTGTTCTTGTTACGGAGTCAAAGGAGGAGCTAAAGAGAAGACTAGAGTTATAGAGGAAGCCTTATAACGTAATGGTTTACGGATTAGAAGACAAAAAACTGAATATCTTAAGTGCGATCTTGACAAGAATGAAGACGATCAATGTGATGGAGATAATATCACCATTGGAAGCCAGGTCTTACACTCGCAAGACTCTTTTACATTACTAGGATCTATGCTACACAAATCAGGGAAGATTGATGATGGCGTAACCAACCGTATAAAAGTAGGATGGTTAAAGGGGAGAGCAGCAATTGGGGTCATGTGCGACAAGAAAATGCCTCTTAGATTGAAGGGAAAATTCTTTCAGGTGGCAATTAGACCAACCATGTTGTACGGATCAGAGTGTTGGCCAATGACGAAGGCACAAGAAAGGAGAATGAAGGTGGCCGAAATGAGGATGCTTAGGTGGTTGTGTGGTAAAACTATGTTTGATAGGATTCCAAATGGATTTTGTAGGCGGAACCTTTGAGTCGTCAGCATCATCAACAAGATGAGAGAAGGTTGACTTGGATGGTTTGGCCATGTTATAATGAGACAACCTATGACACTTGTGAGGAGGGTGGAAGCTCTTATGTTTGACAGTGTTAGGAACAGATGTAAATCTAGACGTAGGTGGGAGGATATAATCTAGCTCGACATGAGGGTGTTTTCTTTGATGGAGGACATGACTTCTGTTAGGGATCTGTGGAGAACTAGCATCAGAGTTGATGAGTAAGGTGTCATAAGGGTTAGATTGTGCATTTTTGTCACGTATTGACCTTTATGTAATTTTTTCAATGTTTTTATATGATCTTTATGTGGTGTGGTGTTAGGAGCAGAGGTAGACATAGACGTAGGTGGGAGGATAGAATCAAGCTCGACATGAGTGAGCTATCTTTGACAGATGACATGACTTCTGATAGGGATCTGTGGAGAACTAGCATTAGAGTAGATGAGTAAGGTGTCCTATGGATCAGATTGTGCATTTTTGTCCCGTATTAACCTTTTTATAATTTTTTCAATGTTTTTTTTTATGATCTTTATGTGGTGTGTGTATGTATGTAGGTGTGTATGTATATGTAGGTATGTGTATGTATTAGTATGTGTATGTATGGTTGTATGCATGTGTTCATGTCTATGTATGGATGTATATTATGTATGTATATATGTTTCCATGTATGTATGTTTATGTATGTATGTTTGTTGATGTCTGTATGTTTGTTTATGTCTGTATGTGTGTATGTATGTATGTTTATGTATGTATGTATGCTTAAGTATTTAGGCATGCGTAATTATGTCTGTATGTATGTATGGTTAGGTATGTTTATATGTAGGCGTGCATGTATGAGGTTTGGCTATGTGAAAGGACCCGTTCATATACATTATAAACGATTCACAATAGTCGATTACATCGCGAGGTATTTGACCTCTATATGATACATTTTACAAACATTGCATTCGTTTTTAAAAGACAAACTTTCTTTACATCAAAAGTTGACGGCATGTGAAATGTCTCGTTCATATTGATTATAAACGATCCATATTAATTGATTTCGTTGCGAGGTTTTGACCTCTATATGAGACGTTTTTCAAAGACTGCATTCATTTTTAAAACAACCATAACCTTTATTTTATCAATAAAGGTTTTAAAAATATTACGTAGATTATCAAATAATAATAATCTGAAATATACTGTTTCAACACGACCATTACATAATGGTTTACAATAGAAATATATTACATCGACATATGTTTCTTGAATGCAGTTTTTACACAATATCATACAAACATGGACTCCAAATCTTGTCCTTATTTTAGTATGCAACAGCGGAAGCTCTTAGTATTCACCTGAAAATAAACATGCTTTAAACGTCAACAAAAATGTTGGTGAGTTATAGGTTTAACCTATATATATCAAATCGTAACAATAGACCACAAGATTTCATATTTCAATACACATCCCATACATAGAGATAAAAATCATTCATATGGTGAACACCTGGTAACCAACATTAACAAGATGCATATATAAGAATATCCCCATCATTCCGGGACACCCTTCGGATATGATATAAATTTCGAAGTACTAAAGCATCCGGTACTTTGGATGGGGTTTGTTAGGCCCAATTGATCTATCTTTAGGATTCGCGTCGATTAGGGTGTCTGTTCCCTAATTCTTAGATTACCAGACTTAATAAAAAGGGGCATATTCGATTTCGATAATTCAACCATAGAATGTAGTTTCACGTACTTGTGTCTATTTTGTAAATCATTTATAAAACCTGCATGTATTCTCATCCCAAAAATATTAGATTTTAAAAGTGGGACTATAACTCACTTTCACAGATATTTCCTTCCTCGGAAATAAGACTTGGCCACGGATTGATTCACGAACCTATACAAATATGTACATATATATCAAAGTATGATCAAAATATAATTACAACCATTTTTATTATGTTTTAAAGATTTGAGTGTATTAAGTCAGCTGTCCTCGTTAGTAACCTACAACTAGTTGTCCACAGTTAGATGTACAGAAATAAATCGATATATATTATCTTGAATCAATCCACAACCCAGTGTATACACATCTCAGGCTAGATCACAACTCAAAGTGTATATATTTTTGGAATCAACCTCAACCTTGTATAGCTAACTCCAACATTGCTGCATATAGAGTGTCTATGGTTGTTCCAAATAATATATATACATGGGTCGATATGATATGTCAAAACATTTGCATACGTGTCTATGATATCCCTAGATTATATAATATATTAGAATACATGTATAATACAATATAAGTTAGCTAGGATATGATTTGTATAGATTTGTTAAACATTTCCCGTAGCTAAAAAGATCAAAAATATCCAATCTTGTTTTACCCATAACTTCTTCATTTTAAATCCGTTTTGAGTGAATAAAATTGCTATGGTTTGATATTGAACTCTATTTTATGAATCTAAACAGAAAAAGTATAGGTTTATAGACAGAAATATAAGTTACAAGTCATTTTTTTAAAGGTAGTCATTTCAGTCGAAAGAACGACGTCTAGATGACCATTTTAGAAAACATACTTCCACATTGAGTTTAACCTTGATTTTTGGATATAGTTTCATGTTCATATGAAAAATCATTTTCCCAGAAGAACAACTTTTAAATCAAAGTTTATCATAGTTTTTAATTATCCAAACCAAAACAGCCCCCGGTTTCACTACGACAGCGTATATCCGATTTTATGGTGTTCATCGTGTTTCCAGGTTTTAAATCATTAAGTTAGCATATCATATAGATATAGAACATGTGTTTATTTGATTTTAAATGTCAAGTTAGAAGGATTAACTTTTGTTTGCGAACAAGTTTAGAATTAACTAAACTATGTTCTAGTGATTACAAGTTTAAACCTTCGAATAAGATAGCTTTATATATATGAATCGAATGATGTTATGAACATCATTACTACATCAAGTTTTCTGGATAAAACTACTAGAAATGAGAAAAATGGATCTAGCTTCAAAGGATCCTTGGATGGCTTGAAAGTTCTTGAAACAGAATCATGACACGAAAACAGTTCAAGTAAGATTTTCACTCGAAATAAGATTGTTATAGTTGTAGAAATTGAATCAACGTTTGAATATGAATATTACCTTGAATTAAAAAGATAACCTACTGTAAATAACAAAGGTTCCTTGATCTTAGATGATTACTTGGAATGGATTAGAAAGCTTGGAAGTAGACTTGCAAACTTGGAAGTATTCTTGATTTTTATGAAACTATACTTATGGAATTTATGAAGAACACTTAGAACTTGAAGATGGAACTTGAGAGAGATCAATTAGATGAAGAAAATTGAAGAATGAAAGTGTTTGTAGGTGTTTTTGGTCGTTGGTATATGGATTAGATATAAAGGATATGTAATTTTGTTTTCATGTAAATAAGTCATGAATGATTACTCATATTTTTGTAATTTTATGAGATATTTTATGCTAGTTGCCAAATGATGGTTCCCACATGTGTTAGGTGACTCACATGGGCTGCTAAGAGCTGATCATTGGAGTGTATATACCAATAGTACATACATCTAAAAGATGTGTATTGTACGAGTACGAATACGTGTGCATACGAGTAGAATTGTTGATGAAACTGAACGAGGATGTAATTGTAAGAATTTTTGTTAAGTAGAAGTATTTTGATAAGTGTCTTGAAGTCTTTCAAAAGTGTATGAATACATATTAAAACACTACATGTATATACATTTTAACTGAGTCGTTAAGTCATCGTTAGTCGTTACATGTAAATGTTGTTTTGAAACCTTTAGGTTAACGATCTTGTTAAATGTTGTTAATCCATTGTTTATTATATCAAATGAGATGTTAAATTGTTACATTATCATGATATTATGATATATATTATATCTTAGTGTGATGACCCAAAAAATTTCGACTAATTTAAACCAATTCTCTATACGATTTATTATTTTGGCACGTTAAACAAAGTCTGTTAGATTGAGTCTCAAAATTTTAGAACTGTTTCATATATACAATTACCTTTGACTACTCTCAACGATTCATGAACAATTATATGTATGTATATATATATATATGTACAAGTAAAAACGACTTTCCTACAGTAAAACCCTAGTTGCTACAGTAAAAATTACTTTGCTACAGTAAAACACTATTTGCTACAGTGAACCCGTATTTTGCTACAGTGCTACAGTAACCACTATTTGCTACAGTAAATACTATTTGCTACAGTAAACACTGTTTGCTACGGTAAACACTATTTGGGTGGTCAATTGTCTATATGAAACATATTTCAATTAATCAAGTCTTAACAAGTTTGATTGCTTAACATGTTGGAAACATTTAATCATGTAAATATCAATCTCAATTAATATATATAAACATGGAAAAGTTCGGGTCACTACAGCTAAGTCCTAGGTACGTAGGACCCTTTGAAATCACCGAAAGAATTGGAGCAGTTGCTTATCGATTAAAGCTACCGCAAGAACTTAATAGTGTTCACGACACATTTCACGTGTCAAATTTGAAGAAATGTTTAGCTGAAGAGGATGTCGTAATTCCTCTTGACGAAATACGAATTAATGATAAACTCCATTTTGTCGAAGAACCTGTTGAAATCATGGACCGTGAGGTCAAACAATTAAAACAAAGCAAAATACCGATAGTTAGAGTTCGTTGGAACGCAAGACGAGGACCCGAGTTTACTTGGGAACGTGAAGATCAAATGAAGCAAAAGTATCCACATTTGTTCACTGATATCGCTCATGAAACAGGTACTACTCAAAATTTCGGGACGAAATTTTCTTTAACGGGGAGGTACTGTGATGACCCGAAAAATTTCGACTAATTTAAACCAATTCTCTATACGATTTATTATTTTGGCACGTTAAACAAAGTCCGTTAGATTGAGTCTCAAAATTTTAGAACTGTTTCATATATACAATTACCTTTGACTACTCTCAACGATTCATGAACAATTATATGTATGTATATATATATATATATATGTACAAGTAAAAACGACTTTCCTACAGTAAAACCCTAGTGTCTACAGTAAACACTATTTGCTACAGTAACACTATTTGCTACAGTAAAACACTATTTGCTACAGTAACACTATTGCTACAGTAAACACTATTTGATGTCGACGAATTAGCAAACAAAAACGGAAAAGGCGGCCATGCGATCGCATGGCAAAAACACTGAAAACTCATGCGATCGCATGAGCTACAGTAAATCGAAAAGTAATATAAATACGCAGTTTGTTCGACGAACTCTTTCACATTAACTCTCAATATTTATATTTATATTATAATTATAATTTTAAATTTAAGTTTAATAATAATAAGGTATATACGAGGGTGTTTTTAATTCGGGTTTCAAACCGCTTTAAGCTAAGGAAATATTAGGTATTATTCGGGGTATTGTTCTTAAATCCAAGGCCAACCATACAGTCGTCTACCATCATTACGTCTACGCAATTTGCCTATAATATTGAATCGTAATATTGAACTGTGAGTTTATAGTCTCCTTTTTTAAATACTTTAAATATTTTTGGGCTGAGAATACATGCAATTTATTTTAAACGCGATAAGACACAAGTACATACTAAATTCTACACTGAGTTAAACCGAGAATCCCTTAGCTTTGGTAACTAGTAGCTGCCAGTACATAGGATATGGACTGGTGGGCGCGAATAATTGTATATGGATCCATAGGGCTTGACATCCCCGTCCGAGCTAGAGCGCTAGCCTTTTAACGGACGTATGTTATTTGAGTTTAAGACACATTGGTTTGCGTGTATTAAAATGAATGGGGTAATTATCACTATAGCGTTAAGTTTAGTTACCAGGGTGCTCTGTTACGTAGAATCTATTGATAAACTTTTGATGAAATCTTGTGGTCTATCTTTATATATGTTTATGACTCGAGCAATTAAACAAATAACTCACCAACATTCGTGTTGACTTTTTAGCATGTTTTATTCTCAGGTCCTTAGAATGCTTCCGCTGTGATGTGCTTGTTGCCTGCATGGAGTCTCTCATGCTTTGTACAAAGTTTATTGCATTCAAAATAAAACTGCGTTGTGTAATAAATAATTGGACTGTGATGTCAACCTGTAAATTAAAGACTTATGTATTTTGGGGTTTTGCTTATACCTAAGCACTTGCCCACATGTTTATAACTTTCTATGTTTAGAAAGTCACTTATTTTAATGAATGCAATATTTTATCAAAACGTATCATATAGAGGTCAAAACCTCACTGTGGAATCAATGATTAACGTGCCGCGTCAATAGCGATTTTGACGGGTCGTTACAGTTGGTATCCGAGCTTGAGGTCATAGGGAACCAGAAATTACATTAGTGTGTTTAACTGGTAATTGTTAGGATGCATTAGTGAGTCTGGACTATGACCATATTTGTTTTTATTGATTTTTGCTTATCATTTGGTCAAAAACATTATATGTAATATATTTATATGCTAACGTAATTGTTGTTTCAATTATGTGATAGATGACTTCCTCTAATCCTATCATTTTGTACGACTCGGAATCGGACACTGAATCTATTCTATCCACAACTGAA
Organism: Rutidosis leptorrhynchoides; assembly: GCF_046630445.1. Classification (NCBI taxonomy): domain Eukaryota; kingdom Viridiplantae; phylum Streptophyta; class Magnoliopsida; order Asterales; family Asteraceae; genus Rutidosis; species Rutidosis leptorrhynchoides. The sequence goes on from NC_092333.1 coordinate 290,831,756, forward strand.
AAGGGCGTTCCAATACCTATTAAAGAAGAAATTGTGTTAGCCGGGGAATCTCAACTCCCGGTAAACCCATAGGAGGTTCCAGCTCCACCAAACTCTAGTTTTCCGGAGCCACAGTATCGTTGGCATGGACCCATGATCCCTGGAGTAAACGAGGATCGTCCATTTCTAAACAAATATGGACATTGGTCCAGATATACCGCCAACGGGCGGGTTGTGCCGATTACGCCTGGCAGATTTCGGTTCATGACCACCGGTACATATTCTTGCAGTTCGTCATCATATTCTCCTACACATGACTCAGACAGTTCGTCATCAGACGAGATCAGTAAGGAGGAGGATTTCGCTAATGAAATAAAAGAGATCATTAAGAAGAAATTCCAACTTGCTATAGATAATAAAAACAACCACAATAATAAAATGTCCTTAATTATTAAAAAAGAACAGGACCATTCGATCCGTAACCACCCTTATTGTATTAAACCCACTGAGGCAACGGGTACCTCAAAACCCCAACCAAAAATAAAATACACTGCCAGAATGTCTGTCGGACCATGTGCACACAAACAATTGGCAGAGAGAACCAAATGGGAAGAAGTTTCTGATAGTTCTGAATAAACGACCTCGCAACCATAAATCTTCCATGCGCTATTTTATTGCTTATGTGTGCTACTCTATCTTGTTATGTAAAATAAGCATATGTAAAATATCAGTATTGTATGGTATTGTATTATTTTGGTTTATTAATAATAAATGCATGGAATGATTATTTGTATTATTACTACTTCTTATTATTATTATTACATAATAATGTAGTAACTCGCTATAATTTTTCATAGTGGAATATTATTAGGATTTTAGTAGTTAATTCCTTGTACTAGCTATTATGTATGAACTTAACGGGTAGGTAATACCCTAGAAATAATTATAAAATGCTAATAAGAAGAAAAGGCTTTTATAATAATCGGTTCATATTATTAATATGCTACGATTAACTATTGACAACTCATTTTACCTATAATATTCTATATGATTAAATTATATCTGTTGTGTTTATTGAAGAAACATGTCTCAAATGTCGGATGCTGAGTTTGAGCAACTAGTCGAGAAACGTGTGAATGAAAGAATTGCTGCAGCCGAGGCAGTAAAAGCAACAGCCGAAGCAGCAGCCGTAAACACAAACTCACGAAACGGATGCTCATACAAAACTTTTCAAGGATGCAAACCACAGACGTTTAGTGGAACCGAGGGACCAGTCGGTTTAACCCGATGGTTTGAAAAGATGGAGTCCGTTTTCAAAATCAGTAATTGTGCGAACGGAGACAAGTCAAAGTATGCTTCGTGTACGTTGTAAGATGGTGCACTTACTTGGTGGAACAATTATGCTAAAGCATAAGGAATAGATATGGCATATGATATCTCTTGGGAAGAACTGAAAAAGATGCTAATCGAGGAGTACTGTCCTCGAAACGAGATCAGAAAAATGGAATCTGAGTTACGTAATCTGAAGGTTATCGGTGCGAATCTCAATAACTATGAAAAGCGTTTCATGGAACTAGCCTTGTTGTGTCCCGAATTGGTGCTAAACGAGAAACGAAAGATAGAAATGTATATTGACGGTTTATCGATCAATATCAAAGGAAATGTTACATCGTCCAAACCAAATACGATGCAGGAAGCCATGACAATGGCACACCAACTCATGGACCAGATCACAGAGAGTTCGATTAAGGCACCAATTACCGAAGTCAAGACAACTGAAGGAAAGAGGAAATGGGAAGACTATAAGGGCAAAAGTACTCACCTGAAGAAACAAGAAACTTTTAAAGGTAAACAAGATGGGGCAACTGCAAGTCCAAACTATAAGGGACCTCATTCGTTCTGCAAAAGGTGTTACACACATCATGCAGGCTATTGCCAAGTGGTCTGTGATAAGTGCAACAAGAAAGGACATGTGGCGAAAGATTGTTATGCCACCATTTCTGAAGTAAAGACAAAATTGACCGATGTCAAGAAATGTTATGGATGCGGGAAGTCTGGTCACTTTATAAATCAATGCCCTGATAAGGAGAAGAACAAAGAACCCGCACGTGGGAGGGCATTTAATGTTAGTGCCAGTAAAGCACGTGAGGATCCTAATCTTGTCACGGGTACGTTTACTGTTAATAATCAACTAGCTTCTATTATGTTTGATACGGGTGCTGATAGAAGTTATATGTGTAAAGACTTTAGTTTTAAACTAAAATGTGCATCATTACCTCTAGACGATAAATATACTATTGAATTAGCTAATGGTAAACTGATAAAAGCCGATAAAATTTGCCATGGTTGCGAAATGAATCTCGCTGGTGAAACCTTCAAAATCGATTTGATACCCGTAGAACTAGGAAGTTTTGACGTAATCGTTGGCATGGACTGGATGTCCAAAACAAGAGCGGAAGTTGTTTGCGCTGAGAAAGCAATTCGCATCCCTCGTAAGGATGAAACGTCATTAATGATTTATGGGGAGAAGAGCAACTCAAAGCTGAACTTTATCAGCTGTATGAAGGCCCAGAAACTTATAAGAAAAGGTTGTTATGCTATTCTGGCACACGTAAAGAAGATCGATACTAAAGAAAGAAGCATTAATGACATGCCGGTTGTAAGAGAATATCCCGGAGTATTTCCAGAAGAATTACCTGGGCTACCTCCACACAGATGTGTAGAATTCCAGATTGATCTCATATCAGGAGCTGCACCTGTAGCCCGATCTCCATATAGACTTGCACCTTCAGAAATGCAAGAATTACAAGACCAGTTGCAAGAATTATCGGACCATGGATTTATTCGTCCTAGTTTTTCACCTTGGGGTGCTCCTATTCTGTTCGTCAAGAAGAAGGATGGATCTATGAGAATGTGCATAGATTACCGAGAATTAAATAAATTAACGATCAAGAATCGGTACCCATTACCGAGGATTGATGATTTGTTTGATCAATTGCAAGGATCAAGTGTTTATTCTAAGATTGATCTACGCTCCGGATATCATCAGCTGAGAGTGAAGGAAGAAGATGTTCCTAAAACAGCGTTCAGAACCCGTTACGGTCACTATGAATTTTTAGTCATGCCTTTTGGATTGAATAATGCTCCAGCAGTATTCATGGATCTAATGAATCGCATCTGTAGACCGTATTTAGACAAATTTGTCATTGTTTTTATCGACGACATATTGATTTACTCGAAGAACATGAGCAACACTTAAGACTGGTACTAGAGATACTCAAGAAAGAAGAATTGTACGCAAAATTTTCGAAGTGTGATTTCTGGTTACAAGAAGTACAATTTTTGGGCCATGTTGTCAGTAAACATGGAATTAAAGTTGACCCCGCCAAGATCGAAGCCATTAGTAAATGGGAAACACCGAAGACTCCAACACAAATCCGCCAATTCTTAGGTCTTGCTGGTTACTACCGAAGATTCATTCAAGATTTCTCTAGAATCGCCAAACCCTTAACTGCATTGACTCAAAAGGGAAAGAAGTATGATTGGTCCACGGAACAGGAATCCTCATTCCAGTTATTAAAGAAGAAGTTAACGTCTGCACCCATTTTGTCATTATCGGAAGGAAATGATGATTTCGTGATCTATTGTGACGCTTCGCGCCAAGGTTTAGGATGTGTATTAATGCAACGCACAAAAGTTATCGCATATGCCTCACGACAACTAAAAATTCATGAAAAGAACTATACGACGCACGATTTGGAACTTTGAGCAGTAGTTTTTGCACTCAAAATATGGAGACACTATTTATATGGCACCAAGTGTACAGTGTACACCGACCATAAGAGTCTTCAGCATATTTTTGATCAAAAACAACTCAATATGAGGCAACGTCGCTGGGTAGAGTTGTTAAACGATTACGATTGTGAAATCCGTTACCACCCCGGAAAAGCTAATGTTGTAGCTGATGCCCTAAGTCGAAAAGAAAGAGTAAAACCTCTTAGGGTCCGAGCTTTGAATATTACAATTCGTACTGATCTCACAAAGCAAATTCAAGCAGCACAGTTAGAAACTTTAAAAGAAGAAAACGAAAAAGGTGAAATGAGCAAAGGGTTAGAAAAACAACTTGAAGTAAAAGCCGATGGAACCCTGTATTTTGCTGGTAGGATATGGGTACCAAGACATGGTAACCTAAGGCAACTAGTACTAGATGAAGCACACAAAACGAGGTACTCAATTCACCCAGGAAATGGGAAAATGTACCACGATCTCAAGAAGTTCTATTGGTGGCCTAATATGAAGACAGAAATTGCTACTTATGTAAGCAAATGTTTGACGTGTGCAAAGGTTAAAGCTGAGCACCAAAAGCCGTCAGGATTACTGCAACAGCCAGAAATTCCGCAGTGGAAATGGGAAAGAATAACCATGGATTTCATTACGAAATTGCCAAGGACTGCAAGTAGTCATGATACTATTTGGGTGATAGTTGATCGTCTAACTAAATCAGCTCACTTCCTACCAATAAAGGAGACAGACAGTATGGAGAAATTAGCACGCCTATATTTGAAGGAAGTAGTTTCCAGGCATGGTGTACCCATCTCCATCATATCTGATCGCGACACTCGATTCACATCACATTTTTGGCAATCATTACAAAAAGCATTGGGAACTCGATTAGATATGAGCACCGCTTATCACCCACAGACAGATGGTCAAAGTGAAAGAACAATACAAACATTGGAAGACATGTTACGGGCATGCATGATTGACTTTGGAACCAGTTGGGATCGACACTTACCGTTGGTAGAATTTTCATACAATAACAGCTATCATACGAGCATCAACGCAGCACCATTTGAAGCACTTTACGGTAGAAAGTGCAGATCTCCTATCTGTTGGAGTGAAGTAGGAGAAAGACAACTTACTGGACCAGAAATTATTCACGAAACCACCGAAAAGATCATTCAAATACAACAGCGATTGAAAACGGCCATGAGTCGCCAAAAGAGTTATGCTGATGTAAGAAGAAAATCGCTAGAATTTCAAGTGAGCGACAAAGTCATGTTGAAAGTGTCACCCTGGAAAGGCGTTGTACGATTCGGTAAACGAGGAAAGCTAATGAAATGTCCCGTTCTTATTGATTAAAAACGTTCCATATTAATTGATTTCGTTGCGAGGTTTTGACCTCTATATGAGACGTTTTTCAAAGACTGCATTCATTTTAAAACAAACCATAACCTTTATTTCATCAATAAAGGTTTAAAAAGCTTTACGTAGATTATCAAATAATGATAATCTAAAATATCCTGTTTACACACGACCATTACATAATGGTTTACAATACAAATATGTTACAACAAAATAAGTTTCTTGAATGCAGTTTTTACACAATATCATACAAGCATGGACTCCAAATCTCGTCCTTATTTAAGTATGCGACAGTGGAAGCTCTTAATAATCACCTGAGAATAAACATGCTTAAAACGTCAACAAAAATGTTGGTGAGTTATAGGTTTAACCTATATATATCAAATCGTAACAATAGATCACAAGATTTCATATTTCAATACACATCCCATACATAGAGATAAAAATCATTCATATGGTGAACACCTGGTAACCGACATTAACAAGATGCATATATATAAGAATATCCCCATCATTCCGGGACACCCTTCGGATATGATATAAATTTCGAAGTACTAAAGCATCCGGTACTTTGGATGGGGTTTGTTAGGCCCAATAGATCTATCTTTAGGATTCGCGTCAATTAGGGTGTCTGTTCCCTAATTCTCAGATTACCAGACTTAATAAAGAGGGGCATATTCAATTTCGATAATTCAACCATAGAATGTAGTTTCACGTACTTGTGTCTATTTTATAAATCATTTATAAAACCTGCATGTATTCTCATCCCAAAAATATTAGATTTTAAAAGTGGGACTATAACTCACTTTCACAGATTTTTACTTCGTCGGGAAGTAAGACTTGGCCACTGGTTGATTCACGAACCTATAACAATATATACATGTATATCAAAGTATGTTCAAAATATATTTACAACACTTTTAATATATTTTGATGTTTTAAGTTTATTAAGTCAGCTGTCCTCGTTAGTAACCTACAACTAGTTGTCCACAGTTAGATGTATAGAAATAAATCGATAAATATTATCTTGAATCAATCCACGACCCAGTGTATACGTATCTCAGTATTGATCACAACTCAAACTATATATATTTTGGAATCAACCTCAACCCTGTATAGCTAACTCCAACATTCACATATAGAGTGTCTATGGTTGTTCCGAAATATATATAGATGTGTCGACATGATAGGTCGAAACATTGTATACGTGTCTATGGTATCTCAAGATTACATATTATACAATAGAAGTTGATTAAGTTATGGTTGGAATAGATTTGTTACCAATTTTCACGTAGCTAAAATGAGAAAAATTATCCAATCTTGTTTTACCCATAACTTCTTCATTTTAAATCCGTTTTGAGTGAATCAAATTGCTATGGTTTCATATTGAACTATATTTTATGAATCTAAACAGAAAAAGTATAGGTTTATAGTCGGAAAAATAAGTTACAAGTCGTTTTTGTAAAGGTAGTCATTTAAGTCGAAAGAACGACGTCTAGATGACCATTTTAGAAAACATACTTCCACTTTGAGTTTAACCATAATTTTTGGATATAGTTTCATGTTCATAATAAAAATCATTTTCTCAGAATAACAACTTTTAAATCAAAGTTTATCATAGTTTTTAATTAACTAACCCAAAACAGCCCGCGGTGTTACTACGACGACGTAAATCCGGTTTTACGGTGTTTTTCGTGTTTCCAGGTTTTAAATCATTAAGTTAGCATATCATATAGATATAGAACACGTGTTTAGTTGATTTTAAAAGTCAAGTTAGAAGGATTAACTTTTGTTTGCGAACAAGTTTAGAATTAACTAAACTATGTTCTAGTGATTACAAGTTTAAACCTTCGAATAAGATAGCTTTATATGTATGAATCGAATGATGTTATGAACATCATTACTACCTTAAGTTCCTTGGATAAACCTACTGGAAAAGAGAAAAATGGATCTAGCTTCAATGGATCCTTGGATGGCTCGAAGTTCTTGAAGCAGAATCATGACACGAAAATAAGTTCAAGTAAGATCATCACTTGAAATAAGATTGTTATAGTTATAGAAATTGAACCAAAGTTTGAATATGATTATTACCTTGTATTAGAATGATAACCTACTGTAAGAAACAAAGATTTCTTGAGGTTGGATGATCACCTTACAAGATTGAAAGTGAGCTAGCAAACTTGAAAGTATTCTTGATTTTATGTAACTAGAACTTGTAGAATATATGAAGAACACTTAGAACTTGAAGATAGAACTTGAGAGAGATCAATTAGATGAAGAAAATTGAAGAATGAAAGTGTTTGTAGGTGTTTTTGGTCGTTGGTGTATGGATTAGATATAAAGGATATGTAATTTTGTTTTCATGTAAATAAGTCATGAATGATTACTCATATTTTTGTAATTTTATGAGATATTTCATGCTAGTTGCCAAATGATGGTTCCCACATGTATTAGGTGACTCACATGAGCTGCTAAGAGCTGATCATTGGAGTGTATATACCAATAGTACATACATCTAAAAGCTGTGTATTGTACGAGTACGAATACGGGTGCATACGAGTAGAATTGTTGATGAAACTGAACGAGGATGTAATTGTAAGCATTTTTGTTAAGTAGAAGTATTTTGATAAGTGTATTGAAGTCTTTCAAAAGTGTATAAATACATATTAAAACACTACATGTATATACATTTTAACTGAGTCGTTAAGTCATCGTTAGTCGTTACATGTAAGTGTTGTTTTGAAACCTTTAGGTTAACGATCTTGTTAATTGTTGTTAACCCAATGTTTATAATATCAAATGAGATTTTAAATTATTATATTATCATGATATTATCATGTATGAATATCTCTTAATATGATATATATACATTAAATGTCTGTACAACGATAATCGTTACATATATGTCTCGTTTAAAAATCATTAAGTTAGTAGTCTTGTTTTTACATATGTAGTTCATTGTTAATATACTTAATGATATGTTTACTTATCATAGTATCATGTTAACTATATATATATCCATATATATGTCATCATATAATTTTTACAAGTTTTAACGTTCGTGAATCACCTGTCAACTTGGGTGGTCAATTGTCTATATGAAACATATTTCAATTAATCAAGTCTTAACAAGTTTGATTGCTTAACATGTTGGAAACATTTAATCATGTAAATATCAATCTCAATTAATATATATAAACATGGAAAAGTTCGGGTCACTACAGTACCTACCCGTTAAATAAATTTCGTCCCGAAATTTTAAGCTGTTGAAGGTGTTGACGAATCTTCTGGAAATAGATGCGGGTATTTCTTCTTCATCTGATCTTCACACTCCCAGGTGAACTCGGGTCCTCTACGAGCATTCCATCGAACCTTAACAATTGGTATCTTGTTTTGCTTAAGTCTCTTAACCTCACGATCCATTATTTCGACGGGTTCTTCGATGAATTGAAGTTTTTCGTTGATTTGGATTTCATCTAATGGAATAGTGAGATCTTCTTTAGCAAAACATTTCTTCAAATTCGAGACGTGAAAAGTGTTATGTACAGCCGCGAGTTGTTGAGGTAACTCAAGTCGGTAAGCTACTGGTCCGACACGATCAATAATCTTGAATGGTCCAATAAACCTTGGATTTAATTTCCCTCGTTTACCAAATCGAACAACGCCTTTCTAAGGTGCAACTTTAAGCATGACCATCTCTCCAATTTCAAATTCTATATCTTTTCTTTTAATGTCAGCGTAGCTCTTTTGTCGACTTTGGGCGGTTTTCAACCGTTGTTGAATTTGGATGATCTTCTCGGTAGTTTCTTGTATAATCTCCGGACCCGTAATCTGTCTATCCCCTACTTCACTCTAACAAATCGGAGACCTGCACTTTCTACCATAAAGTGCTTCAAACGGCGCCATCTCAATGCTTGAATGGTAGCTGTTGTTGTAGGAAAATTCTGCTAACGGTAGATGTCGATCCCAACTGTTTCCGAAATCAATAACACATGCTCGTAGCATGTCTTCAAGCGTTTGTATCATCCTTTTGCTCTGCCCATCAGTTTGTGGATGATAGGCAGTACTCATGTCTAGACGAGTTCCTAATGCTTGCTGTAATGTCTGCCAGAATCTTGAAATAAATCTGCCATATCTATCAGAGATAATAGAGATTGGTATTCCATGTCTGGAGACGACTTCCTTCAAATACAGTCGTGCTAACTTCTCCATCTTGTCATCTTCTCTTATTGGCAGGAAGTGTGCTGATTTGGTGAGACGATCAACTATTACCCAAATAGTATCAAAACCACTTGCAGTCCTTGGCAATTTAGTGATGAAATCCATGGTAATGTTTTCCCATTTCCATTCTGGGATTTCGGGTTGTTGAAGTAGACCTGATGGTTTCTGATGCTCAGCTTTGACCTTAGAACACGTCAAACATTCTCCTACGTATTTAGCAACATCGGCTTTCATACCCGGCCACCAAAAATGTTTCTTGAGATCCTTGTACATCTTCCCCGTTCCAGGATGTATTGAGTATCTGGTTTTATGAGCTTCTCTAAGTACCATTTCTCTCATACCTCCAAATTTTGGTACCCAAATCCTTTCAGCCCTATACCGGGTTCCGTCTTCCCGAATATTAAGATGCTTCTCCGATCCTTTGGGTATTTCATCCTTTAAATTTCCCATTTTTAAAACTCCTTGTTGCGCCTCCTTTATTTGAGTAGTAAGGTTATTATGAATCATTATATTCATAGATTTTACTCGAATGGGTTCTCTGTCCTTCCTGCTCAAGGCATCGGCTACCACATTTGCCTTCCCCGGGTGGTAACGAATCTCAAAGTCATAATCATTCAATAATTCAATCCACCTACGCTGCCTCATATTCAGTTGTTTCTGATTAAATATGTGTTGAAGACTTTTGTGGTCGGTATATATAATACTTTTAACCCCATATAAGTAGTGCCTCCAAGTCTTTAATGCAAAAACAACTGCGCCTAATTCCAAATCATGCGTCGTATAATTTTGTTCGTGAATCTTCAATTGTCTAGACGCATAAGCAATCACCTTCGTTCGTTGCATTAATACACAACCGAGACCTTGCTTTGATGCGTCACAATAAATCACAAAATCATCATTCCCTTCAGGCAATGACAATATAGGTGCCGTAGTTAGCTTTTTCTTCAATAACTGAAATGCTTTCTCTTGTTCATCATTCCATTCAAATTTCTTCCCTTTATGCGTTAATGCAGTCAAGGGTTTTGCTGTTCTGGAAAAGTCTTGGATGAACCTTCTGTAGTAACCAGCTAGTCCTAAAAACTGGCGTATGTGTTTCGGAGTTTTCGGGGTTTCCCACTTTTCAACAGTTTCTATCTTTGCCGGATCCACCTTAATACCTTCTTTGTTCACTATGTGACCGAGGAATTGAACTTCTTCCAACCAAAATGCACACTTTGAAAACTTAGCGTACAATTCTTCCTTCCTCAATACTTCTAACACCTTTCTCAAATGTTCACCGTGTTCTTGGTCATTCTTTGAGTAAATAAGTATGTCATCAATGAAAACAATGACAAACTTGTCAAGGTATGGTCCACACACTCGGTTCATAAGGTCCATGAACACAGCTGGTGCATTAGTTAAACCAAATGGCATGACCATAAACTCGTAATGACCGTAACGTGTTCTAAAAGCAGTCTTTGGAATATCATCTTCTTTCACCCGCATTTGATGATACCCGGAACGTAAGTCAATCTTTGAATAAACAGACGAGCCTTGTAGTTGATCAAATAAGTCGTCGATTCTCGGTAGTGGGTAGCGCTTCTTGATGGTAAGTTTGTTCAACTCTCGGTAGTCGATACACAACCTGAATGTACCATCTTTCTTCTTGACAAACAAAACAGGAGCTCCCCACGTTGATGTGCTTGGTCGAATGAAACCACGCTCTAAAAGTTCTTGTAATTGGCTTTGCAGTTCTTTCATCTCGCTGGGTGCGAGTCTGTAAGGAGCACGAGCTATTGGTGCAGCTCCTGGTACAAGATCTATTTGAAATTCAACGGATCGATGTGGGGGTAATCCCGGTAATTCTTTCGGAAATACATCGGGAAATTCTTTTGCAATGGGAACATCATTGATGCTCTTTTCTTCAGTTTGTACTTTCTCGACGTGTGCTAGAACAGCATAGTAACCTTTTCTTATTAGTTTTTGTGCCTTCAAATTACTAATAAGATGTAGCTTCGTGTTGCCCTTTTCTCCATACACCATTAAGGGTTTTCCTTTTTCTCGTATAATGCGAATTGCATTTTTGTAACAAACGATCTCTGCTTTCACTTCTTTCAACCAGTCCATACCGATTATCACATCAAAACTCCCTAACTCTACTGGTATCAAATCAATCTTAAATGTTTCGCTAACCAGTTTAATTTCTCGATTCCGACATATATTATCTGCTGAAATTAATTTACCATTTGCTAATTCGAGTAAAAATTTACTATCCAAAGGCGTCAATGGACAACTTAATTTAGCACAAAAATCTCTACTCATATAGCTTCTATCCGCACCCGAATCAAATAAAACGTAAGCAGATTTATTGTCAATAAGAAACGTACCCGTAACAAGCTCCGGGTCTTCCTGTGCCTCTGCCGCATTAATATTGAAAACTCTTCCGCGGCCTTGTCCATTCGTGTTCTCCTGGTTCGGGCAATTTCTAATAATGTGGCCCGGTTTTCCACATTTATAACAAACTAAATTGGCATAACTTGCTCCGACACTACTTGCTCCGCCATTACTCGTTCCGACACCATTTGTTCCTTTCGTTCTGTTAACCCCTGGTCCGTAGACCTCACACTTCGCCGCGCTATGACCATTTCTTTTACACTTGTTACAAAATTTGGTGCAGAACCCTGAGTGATACTTTTCACACCTTTAGCATAGCTGCTTCTGATTGTTGTTGTTGTTGCGGTTATTATTGTTGTTGGGATGATTGTTGTAGCTGTTGTTGTTGTTGTTGTTGTTGTTGTTGTTGTTGTTGTTGGGCCGTTTGTTGTAGTTGCGATTGATGTTGCGATTGTTGGGATAATTGTTGCGATTATTGTTGTAATTGCTATTGTTGTTGTATTGGTGATTCTTATCACCGTTTTCCTCCCACTTTCTTTTGACTTGCTTCACATTGGCCTCTTCAGCAGTCTGTTCTTTAATTCTTTCTTCAATCTGGTTCACTAGTTTGTGAGCCATTCTACATGCCTGTTGTATGGAGGCGGGCTCGTGTGAACTTATATCTTCTTGGATTCTTTCCGGTAATCCTTTCACAAACGCGTCGATCTTCTCTTCCTCATCTTCGAATGCTCCCGGACACAATAGGCACAATTCTGTGAATCGTCTTTCGTACGTGGTAATATCAAATCCTTGGGTTCGTAACCCTCTAAGTTCTGTCTTGAGCTTATTGACCTCGGTTCTGGGACGGTACTTCTCGTTCATCAAGTGCTTGAATGCTGACCACGGTAGTGTGTACGCATCGTCTTGTCCCACTTGCTCTAGATAGGTATTCCACCATGTTAACGCAGAACCTGTAAAGGTATGCGTAGCGTACTTCACTTTGTCCTCTTCAGTACACTTACTTATGGCAAACACCGATTCGACCTTTTCGGTCCACCATTTCAATCCGATCGGTCCTTCGGTTCCATCAAATTCCAAAGGTTTGCAGGCAGTGAATTCTTTGTAGGTGCATCCTACACGATTTCCTGTACTACTAGATCCAAGGTTATTGTTGGTATGTAGCGCAGCCTGTACTGCGGCTATGTTTGAAGCTAGAAAAGTACGGAATTCCTCTTCATTCATATTCACGGTGTGTCGAGTAGTCGGTGCCATTTCCTTCAAATAGTCAAATGGAACAAGTTAATCATACAGAATATTAAGAGTAGTTAATAGTATTTCGTAGCATAATATGAACTCATTTATAAAAGCTTTTTCTTCATATTAGCGTTTTATAAGTTTAAATTCAGGTAGTACCTACCCGTTAAGTTCATACTTAGTAGCTAATATACAATTCAACTACTACAATTCTATATGAAAAACTGATTATAATAATATTTCGCGTTCAAACTTTTATACAATATTTTACAAACTTACAATGCCGCTTATTTTACATAAAGCATGAAATATAGCACACAATAACTTTGATACAAGATAGTTGTGAAGATAATTCTAGCTAGTACACAAGTCGTTCAGCAAAGGCAATAAAGACACGTAATTCATACGTCCAGAAACAAGTCATGCATTCTGGTTTTACTAGGATTAATTCCCATCCTTGGTCTTGTGGAACATAACCGTTATGGCCGTTGATAAGACAGCGTGTTGTAACGTCGTCAAAGGGACGAGGGTTACGTAATGTCCAACAGTCTCGTAACAATCTAAAAACCTCATTTCTTACCCCAATTACCGACTCCGTCACTTGTGGGAACGTTTTGTTTAATAGTTGTAGGCCGATGTTCTTGTTCTCACTTTGGTGAGAAGCGAACATTACTAATCCGTAAGCATAACATGCTTCTTTATGTTGCATGTTAGCCACTTTTTCTAAATCACGAAGTCCAATATTCGGATATATTGAGTCAAAATAATTTCTTAACCCATTGCGTAAAATAGCATTTGGGTTCCCCGCAATATATGCGTCAAAGTAAACACATCGTAACTTATGGATTTCCCAATGTGATATCCCCCATCTTTCGAACGAAAGCCTTTTATAAACCAAGGCATTCTTGGAACGTTCTTCGAATGTCTTACAAACTGATCTCGCCTTAAATAGTTGTGCCGAAGAATTCTAACCGACTCTAGACAAGATTTCATCAATCATGTCTCCGGGTAGGTCTCTTAAAATATTGGGTTGTCTATCCATTTTGTGTTTTTATACTGTAAAATAGACAAGAGTTAGATTCATAAAAAAAAATACTTATTAATACAAGCAATTTTTACATATATCATAAAGCATAAGCACACTATATTACTTATATTACACCACACGAATACAACTATCTTATTCCGACTCGCTTATTTCTTCTTCTTCGGTTTTGGTTCGTTTTGCCAAGTTTCTAGGGATATATGATGTTCCCCTAATACGAGCTGTCGTTATCCACATTGGTTTAGAAAAACCTGGTAGTTTAGAGGTCCCCGGGTCATTGTTACAACTTAAGGACTTCGGGGGTTGACGATACATATAAAGTTCATCGGGGTTGGAATTAGATTTCTCTATTTTTATGCCCTTTCCCTTATTATTTTCTTTTGCCTTTTTAAATTCAGTTGGGGTAATTTCTATAACATCATCGGAATTCTCGTCGGAATCCGATTCATCGGAGAATTGGTAATCCTCCCAATATTTTGCTTCCTTGGCGGAAACACCATTGACCATAATTAACCTTGGTCGGTTGGTTGAGGATTTTCTTTTACTTAATCGTTTTATTATTTCCCCCACCGGTTCTATTTCTTCATCCAGTTCCGATTCTTCTTCCGGTTCCGATTCTTCTTCCGGTTCCGACTCTTCTTCCGGTTCCTCTTCGGGAACTTGTGAATCAGTCCACGAATCATTCCAATTTATATTTGACTCTTCATTATTATTAGGTGAGTCAATGGGACTTGTTCTAGAGGTAGACATCTATCACATAATATCAAACGCGTTAAGAGATTAATATATCACATAATATTCACATGTTAAAAAATATATAGTTTCCAACAAAATTTGTTAAGCAATCATTTTTCAAGGAAACACGGTCGAAGTCCAGACTCACTAATGCATCCTAACAAACTAGATAAGACACACTAATGCAAAATTCTGGTTCTCTAAGACCAACACTCTGATACCAACTGAAATGTCCCGTTCTTATTGATTAAAAACGTTCCATATTAATTGATTTCGTTGCGAGGTTTTGACCTCTATATGAGACGTTTTTCAAAGACTGCATTCATTTTAAAACAAACCATAACCTTTATTTCATCAATAAAGGTTTAAAAAGCTTTACGTAGATTATCAAATAATGATAATCTAAAATATCCTGTTTACACACGACCATTACATAATGGTTTACAATACAAATATATTACAACAAAATAAGTTTCTTGAATGCAGTTTTTACACAATATCATACAAGCATGGACTCCAAATCTCGTCCTTATTTAAGTATGCGACAGCGGAAGCTCTTAATAATCACCTGAGAATAAACATGCTTAAAACGTCAACAAAAATGTTGGTGAGTTATAGGTTTAACCTATATATATCAAATCGTAACAATAGACCACAAGATTTCATATTTCAATACACATCCCATACATAGAGATAAAAATCATTCATATGGTGAACACCTGGTAACCGACATTAACAAGATGCATATATATAAGAATATCCCCATCATTCCGGGACACCCTTCGGATATGATATAAATTTCGAAGTACTAAAGCATCCGGTACTTTGGATGGGGTTTGTTAGGCCCAATAGATCTATCTTTAGGATTCGCGTCAATTAGGGTGTCTGTTCCCTAATTCTCAGATTACCAGACTTAATAAAGAGGGGCATATTCAATTTCGATAATTCAACCATAGAATGTAGTTTCACGTACTTGTGTCTATTTTGTAAATCATTTATAAAACCTGCATGTATTCTCATCCCAAAAATATTAGATTTTAAAAGTGGGACTATAACACACTTTCACAGATTTTTACTTCGTCGGGAAGTAAGACTTGGCCACTGGTTGATTCACGAACCTATAACAATATATACATATATATCAAAGTATGTTCAAAATATATTTACAACACTTTTAATATATTTTGATGTTTTAAGTTTATTAAGTCAGCTGTCCTCGTTAGTAACCTACAACTAGTTGTCCACAGTTAGATGTATAGAAATAAATCGATAAATATTATCTTGAATCAATCCACGACCCAGTGTATACGTATCTCAGTATTGATCACAACTCAAACTATATATATTTTGGAATCAACCTCAACCCTGTATAGCTAACTCCAACATTCACATATAGAGTGTCTATGGTTGTTCCGAAATATATATAGATGTGTCGACATGATAGGTCGAAACATTGTATACGTGTCTATGGTATCTCAAGATTACATAATATACAATACAAGTTGATTAAGTTATGGTTGGAATAGATTTGTTACCAATTTTCACGTAGCTAAAATGAGAAAAATTATCCAATCTTGTTTTACCCATAACTTATTCATTTTAAATCCGTTTTGAGTGAATCAAATTGCTATGGTTTCATATTGAACTATATTTTATGAATCTAAACAGAAAAAGTATAGGTTTATAGTCGGAAAAATAAGTTACAAGTCGTTTTTGTAAAGGTAGTCATTTCAGTCGAAAGAACGACGTCTAGATGACCATTTTAGAAAACATACTTCCACTTTGAGTTTAACCATAATTTTTGGATATAGTTTCATGTTCATAATAAAAATCATTTTCTCAGAATTACAACTTTTAAATCAAAGTTTATCATAGTTTTTAATTAACTAACCCAAAACAGCCCGCGGTGTTACTACGACGGCGTAAATCCGGTTTTACGGTGTTTTTCGTGTTTCCAGGTTTTAAATCATTAAGTTAGCATATCATATAGATATATAACATGTGTTTAGTTGATTTTAAAAGTCAATTTAGAAGGATTAACTTTTGTTTGCGAACAAGTTTAGAATTAACTAAACTATGTTCTAGTGATTACAAGTTTAAACCTTCGAATAAGATAGCTTTATATGTATGAATCGAATGATGTTATGAACATCATTACTACCTTAATTTACTTGGATAAACCTACTGGAAAAGAGAAAAATGGATCTAGCTTCAATGGATCCTTGGATGGCTCGAAGTTCTTGAAGCAGAATCATGACACGAAAACAAGTTCAAGTAAGATCATCACTTGAAATAAGATTGTTATAGTTATAGAAATTGAACCAAAGTTTGAATATGATTATTACCTTGTATTAGAATGATAACCTACTGTAAGAAACAAAGATTTCTTGAGGTTGGATGATCACCTTACAAGATTGAAAGTGAGCTAGCAAACTTGAAAGTATTCTTGATTTTATGTAACTAGAACTTGTAGAATATATGAAGAACACTTAGAACTTGAAGATAGAACTTGAGAGAGATCAATTAGATGAAGAAAATTGAAGAATGAAAGTGTTTGTAGGTGTTTTTGGTCGTTGGTGTATGGATTAGATATAAAGGATATGTAATTTTGTTTTCATGTAAATAAGTCATGAATGATTACTCATATTTTTGTAATTTTATGAGATATTTCATGCTAGTTGCCAAATGATGGTTCCCACATGTATTAGGTGACTCACATGGGCTCCTAAGAGCTGATCATTGGAGTGTATATACCAATAGTACATACATCTAAAAGCTGTGTATTGTACGAGTACGAATACGGGTGCATACGAGTAGAATTGTTGATGAAACTGAACGAGGATGTAATTGTAAGCATTTTTGTTAAGTAGAAGTATTTTGATAAGTGTATTGAAGTCTTTCAAAAGTGTATAAATACATATTAAAACACTACATGTATATACATTTTAACTGAGTCGTTAAGTCATCGTTAGTCGTTACATGTAAGTGTTGTTTTGAAACCTTTAGGTTAACGATCTTGTTAATTGTTGTTAACCCAATGTTTATAATATCAAATGAGATTTTAAATTATTATATTATCATGATATTATCATGTATGAATATCTCTTAATATGATATATATACATTAAATGTCTGTACAACGATAATCGTTACATATATGTCTCGTTTAAAAATCATTAAGTTAGTAGTCTTGTTTTTACATATGTAGTTCATTGTTAATATACTTAATGATATGTTTACTTATCATAGTATCATGTTAACTATATATATATCCATATATATGTCATCATATAATTTTTACAAGTTTTAACGTTCGTGAATCACCTGTCAACTTGGGTGGTCAATTGTCTATATGAAACATATTTCAATTAATCAAGTCTTAACAAGTTTGATTGCTTAACATGTTGGAAACATTTAATCATGTAAATATCAATCTCAATTAATATATATAAACATGGAAAAGTTCGGGTCACTACAGCTAAGTCCTAGGTACGTAGGACCCTTTGAAATCACCGAAAGAATTGGAGCAGTTGCTTATCGATTAAAGCTACCGCAAGAACTTAATAGTGTTCACGACACATTTCACGTGTCAAATTTGAAGAAATGTTTAGCTGAAGAGGATGTCGTAATTCCTCTTGACGAAATACGAATTAATGATAAACTCCATTTTGTCGAAGAACCTGTTGAAATCATGGACCGTGAGGTCAAACAATTAAAACAAAGCAAAATACCGATAGTTAGAGTTCGTTGGAACGCAAGACGAGGACCCGAGTTTACTTGGGAACGTGAAGATCAAATGAAGCAAAAGTATCCACATTTGTTCACTGATATCGCTCATGAAACAGGTACTACTCAAAATTTCGGGACGAAATTTTCTTTAACGGGGAGGTACTGTGATGACCCGGAAAATTTCGACTAATTTAAACCAATTCTCTATACGATTTATTATTTTGGCACGTTAAACAAAGTCTGTTAGATTGAGTCTCAAAATTTTAGAACTGTTTCATATATACAATTACCTTTGACTACTCTCAACGATTCATGAACAATTATATGTATGTATATATATATATATATATATATATATATATATATATATATATATATATATATATATATATATGTACAAGTAAAAACGACTTTCCTACAGTAAAACCCTAGTTGCTACAGTAAAAATTACTTTGCTACAGTAAAACACTATTTGCTACAGTGAAACCGTATTTTGCTACAGTGCTACAGTGAAAACACTATTTGCTACAGTAAACGCTATTTGCTACAGTGATTTGCTACAGTAACACTATTTGCTACAGTAACACACTATTTGCTACAGTAACACTATTTGCTACAGTAACACTATTTGATGTCGACGAACTAGCAAACAAAAACGGAAAAGGCGGCCATGCGATCGCATGGCAAAAACACTGAAAACTCATGCGATCGCATGAGCTACAGTAAATCGAAAAGTAATATAAATACGCAGTTTGTTCGACGAACTCTTTCACATTAACTCTCAATATTTATATTTATATTATAATTATAATTTTAAATTTAAGTTTAATAATAATAAGGTATATACGAGGGTGTTTTTAATTCGGGTTTCAAACCGCTTTAAGCTAAGGAAATATTAGGTATTATTCGGGGTATTGTTCTTAAATCCAAGGCCAACCATACAGTCGTCTACCATCATTACGTCTACGCAATTTGCCTACAATATTGAATCGCAATATTGAACTGTGAGTTTATAGTCTCCTTTTTTAAATACTTTAAATATTTTTGGGCTGAGAATACATGCAATTTATTTTAAACGCGATAAGACACAAGTACATACTAAATTCTACACTGAGTTAAACCGAGAATCCCTTAGCTTTGGTAACTAGTAGCTGCCAGTACATAGGATATGGACTGGTGGGCGCGAATAATTGTATATGGATCCATAGGGCTTGACATCCCCGTCCGAGCTAGAGCGCTAGCCTTTTAACGGACGTATGTTATTTGAGTTTAAGACACGTTGGTTTGCGTGTATTAAAACGAATGGGGTAATTATCACTATAGCGTTAAGTTTAGTTACCAGGGTGCTCTGTTACGTAGAATCTATTGATAAACTTTTGATGAAATCTTGTGGTCTATCTTTATATATGTTTATGACTCGAGCAATTAAACAAATAACTCACCAACATTCGTGTTGACTTTTTAGCATGTTTTATTCTCAGGTCCTTAGAATGCTTCCGCTGTGATGTGCTTGTTGCCTGCATGGAGTCTCTCATGCTTTGTACAAAGTTTATTGCATTCAAAATAAAACTGCGTTGTGTAATAAATAATTGGACTGTGATGTCAACCTGTAAATTAAAGACTTATGTATTTTGGGGTTTTGCTTATACCTAAGCACTTGCCCACATGTTTATAACTTTCTATGTTTAGAAAGTCACTTATTTTAATGAATGCAATATTTTATCAAAACGTATCATATAGAGGTCAAAACCTCACTGTGGAATCAATGATTAACGTGCCACGTCAATAGCGATTTTGACGGGGCGTTACACTTAGTATGATATATATACAGTTAAATCTCGTTACAACGATAATCGTTACATATATGTCTCGTTTCAAAATCATTAAGTTAGTAGTCTTATTTTTACATATGTAGTTCATTGTTAATACACTTAATGATATATTTACTTATCATTTAACATAATTAATCAAGTGTATCAATATCTTAATATGATTCATATGTACCTAGTAAGACGTTGTTATAACGATAATCGTTATATATATCGTTTTCGAGTTTCTTAAATTAATAGTCTCATTTTTATGTATATAACTCATTGTTAAAATACCTAATGAGATACTTACTTATAATAAAATCATGTTAACTATATATATAACCATATATATGTCAGCGTATAGTTTTTACTAGTTTTAACGTTCGTGAATCACCGGTCAACTTGGGTGGTCAATTGTCTATATGAAACCTATTTCAATTAATCAAGTCTTAACAAGTTTGATTGCTTAACAAGTTGGAAACATTTAGTCATGTAAATATCAATCTCAATTAATATATATAAACATGGAAAAGTTCGGGTCACTACAGTACCTACCCGTTAAATAAATTTCGTCCCGAAATTTTAAGCTGTTGAAGGTGTTGACGAATCTTCTGGAAATAGATGCGGGTATTTCTTCTTCATCTGATCTTCACACTCCCAGGTGAACTCGGGTCCTTTACGAGCATTCCATCGAACCTTAACAATCAGTATCTTGTTTTGCTTAAGTCTCTTAACCTCACGATCCATTATTTAGACGGGTTCTTCAATGAACTGAAGTTTTTCATTGATTTGGATTTCGTCTAACGGAATAGTGAGATCTTCTTTAGCAAAACATTTCTTCAAATTCGAGACGTGGAAAGTGTTATGTATAGCCGCGAGTTGTTGAGGTAGCTCCAGTTGGTAAGCTACTGGTCCGACACGATCTATAATCTTGAATGGTCCAATGTACCTTGGATTTAGTTTCCCCCGTTTACCAAATCCAACAACGCCTTTCCAAGGTGAAACCTTAAGCATGACCATTTCTCCAATTTCAAACTCTATATCTTTTCTTTTACTATCCGCGTAGCTCTTTTGTCGACTCTGGGCGGTTTTCAATCGTTGTTGAATTTGGATGATTTTCTCGGTAGTTTCTTGTATTATCTCCGGACCCGTAATCTGTCTATCCCCCACTTCATTCCAACAAATCAGAGACCTGCACTTTCTACCATAAAGTGTCTCAAACGGCGCCATCTCAATACTAGAATGATAACTGTTGTTGTAGGAAAATTCTTCTAACGGTAGGTGTCGATCCCAAATGTTTCCGAAATCAATAACACATGCTCGTAGCATGTCTTCAAGCGTTTGTATCATCCTTTCGTTCTGCCCATCAGTTTGTGGATGATAGGCAGTACTCATATCTAGACGAGTCCCAATGCTTGTTGCAATGTCTGCCAGAACCTTGAAACAAATCTACCATCCCTATCAGAGATAATAGAGACAGGTATTCCATGTCTGGAGACAACCTCCTTTTAATACAATCGCGCCAACTTCTCCATTTTGTCATCTTCTCTCATTGGCAGGAAGTGTGATGACTTGGTGAGACGATCAACTATTACCCAAATAGTATCATAACCACTTGCAGTCCTTGTCAATTTAGTAATTAAATCCATGGTAATGTTTTCCCACTTCCATTCCAGGATTTCAGGTTGTTGTACTAGACCTGATGGTTTCTGATGTTCAGCTTTGACCTTAGAACACGTCAAAAATTCTCCTACATATTTAGCAATATCAGCTTTCATACCCGGCGACCAAAAGTGTTTCTTGAGATCTTTATACATCTTCCCCGCTCCGGGATGTATTGAATATCTGGTTTTATGTACTTCTTTAAGTACCATTTCTCTCACATCTCCAAACCTTGGTACCCAAATTCTATCAGCCCTATATCGGGTTCCGTCTTCCCAAATATTAATATGTTTCTCTGATCCTTTGGGTATCTCATTCTTCAACTTTTCTTCTTTTACAACCCCCTGTTGCGCCTCCTTTATTTGAGTAGTAAGGTTAGTACGAATAATTATATTCATAGCTTTTACCCGTATAGGTTCTCTGTCCTTTCTACTCAAAGCGTCGGCTACCACATTCGCCTTCCCCGGGTGGTATCGAATCTCAAAATCATAATCATTCAACAGTTCAATCCACCTGCATTGTCTCATATTCAGTTGCTTCTGATTAAATATATGTTGGAGACTTTTGTGGTCGGTATATATAATACTTTTGACCCCATATAAATAATGCCTCCAAGTCTTTAATGCAAAAACAACAGCACCCAATTCCAAATCGTGAGTTGTATAATTTTGCTCGTGAATCTTCAATTGTCTAGACGCATAAGCAATCACCTTCGTTCATTGCATTAATACACAACCGAGACCTTGCTTTGATGCGTCACAATAAATCACAAAATCATCATTCCCTTTAGGCAATGACAATATAGGTGCCGTAGTTAGCTTTTTCTTCAATAACTGAAACGCCTTCTCTTGTTCATCCTTCCATTCAAATTTCTTCCCTTTATGCGTTAATGCAGTCAAGGGTTTTGCTATTTTGGAGAAATCTTGGATGAATCTTCTGTAGTAACCAGCCAATCCTAAAAATTAACGTATATGCTTCGGAGTTTTTGGGGTTTCTCACTTTTCAACGGTTTCGATCTTTGCCGGGTCCACCTGGATACCTTCTTTGTTCACTATGTGATCGAGGAATTGAACTTCTTCCAACCAAAATGCACACTTTGAAAACTTAGCATACAGTTTTTCTTTCCTCAATAATTCTAGCACTTTTCTCGAATGTTCTTCGTGCTCTTGATCATTCTTTGAGTAAATAAGTATGTCATCGATGAAAACAATGACAAACTTGTCAAGATATGGCCCACACACTCGGTTCATAAGGTCCATGAACACAGATGGTGCGTTAGTCAATCCAAACGGCATAACCATAAATTTGTAATGACCATAACGCGTCCTAAAAGCAGTTTTTGGAATATCATCCTCCTTTACTCGCATTTGATGATATCCAGAACGTAAATCAATTTTCGAATAAACTGACGAGCCTTGTAGTTGATCAAATAAGTCGTCAATTCTCGGCAGTAGATAACGGTTTTTGATGGTAAGTTTATTCAACTTTCTGTAGTCAATACACAACCTAAATGTACCATCCTTCTTCTTGACAAACAAAACAGGAGCTCCCCATGGTGATGTGCTTGGTCGAATGAAACCACATTCTAATAGTTCTTGCAGTTGGCTTTGCAGTTCTTTCATCTCGCTGGGTGCGAGTCTGTAAGGAGCACGAGCTATTGGTGCAGCTCCTGGTACAAGATCTATTTGAAATTCAACAGATCGATGTGGAGGTAGTCCCGGTAATTCTTTCGAAAATACATCGGGAAATTCTTTTGCGACGGGAACATCATTGATGCTCTTTTCTTCAGTTTGTACTTTCTCGACGTGTGCTAGAACAGCATAGCAACCTTTTCTTATTAGTTTTTGTGCCTTCAAATTACTAATAAGATGTAGCTTCGTGTTGCCCTTTTCTCCATACACCATTAAGGGTTCTCCTTCTTCTCGTACAATGCGAATTGCATTTTTGTAACATACGATCTCTGCTTTCATCTCCTTCAGCCAGTCCATGCCAACTATTACATCAAAACTCCCTAACTCTACTGGTATCAAATCAATCTTAAATATTTCGCTACCCAGTTTAATTTCTCGATTCCGGTATATATATTCTGCTGAAATTAATTTACCGTTTGCTAATTCGAGTAAAAATTTACTATCCAACGACGTCAATTGACAACTTAATTTAGCACAAAAATCTCTACTCATATAGCTTCTATCCGCACCCGAATCAAATAAAACGTAAGCAGATTTATTGTCAATAAGAAACATACCCGTAACAAGCTCCGGGTCTTCATGTGCCTCTGCCGCATTAATATTGAAAACTCTTTCGCGGCTTTGTCCATTCGTGTTCTCCTGGTTCGGGCAATTTCTAATAATGTGGCCCGATTTTTCACATTTATAACAAACTACATTGGCATAACTTGCTCCGACACTACTTGCTCCGCCATTACTCGTTCCGACACCATTTGTTCCTTTCGTTCTGTTAACCCCTGGTCCGTAGACCTCACACTTCGCCGCGCTATGACCATTTCTTTTACACTTGTTGCAAAATTTGGTGCAGAACCCCGAGTGATACTTTTCACACCTTTGACATAGCTGCTTCTGATTGTTATTATTGTTGCGGTTGTTATTGTTGTTGGGATGATTGTTGTAGTTGTTGTTGTTGTTGTTGTTGTTGTGCCGTTTGTTGTAGTTGCGATTGATGTTGCGATTATTGGGATAGTTGTTGTTGTTTTGGTGACTCTTATCACCGTTTTCCTCCCACTTTCTTTTGACTAACTTCACGTTGGCCTCTTCGGCTGCCTGTTCTTTAATTCTTCCCTCAATCTGGTTCACTAGTTTGTGTGCCATTCTACATGCCTTTTGTATGGATGCAGGCTCGTGTGAACTTATATCTTCTTGGATTCTCTCCGGTAACCCTTTCACAAACACGTCGATCTTCTCTTCCTCATCTTCGAACGCTCTCAGACACAATAGGCACAATTCTGTGAATCGTCTTTCGTACGAAGTAATATCGAATCCCTGTGTTCGTAACCCTCTAAGTTCTGACTTGAGCTTATTGACCTCGGTTCTGGGACGGTACTTCTCGTTCATCAAGTGCTTGAATGCTGACCACGGTAGCGCGTAAGAAGCATCTTGTCCCACTTGCTCTAGATAGGTATTCCACCATGTTAACGCAATACCTGTGAAGGTATGCGTAGCGTACTTCACTTTGTCTCCTTCAGCACACTTACTTATGGCAAACACCGATTCAACTTTCTCGGTCCACCGTTTCAATCCGATTGGTCCTTCGGTCCCATCAAATTCTGAAGGTTTGCAGGCAGTGAATTCCGTGTAGGAGCATCCTACACGATTTCTTGCGCCGTTAGCTGTATTGCTAGATTCAGAGTTATTGTTGGTATGTAGCGCGGCCTGTACTGCAGCTATGTTTGAAGCAAGAAAGGCACGAAATTCCTCTTCGCTCATATTCAAGGTGTGTCGAGTAGTCGGTGCCATTTCCTTCAAAATAGTCAATTGAAACAATTTAATCATACAAAATATTAAGAGTAGTCAATAGTATCTCGTAGCATAATATGAACTCATTTATAAAAGCTTTTTCTTCATATTAGCGTTTTATAAGTTTAAATTCGGGTACTACCTACCCGTTAAGTTCATACTTAGTAGCTAATATACAATTCAACTACTACAATTCCATATGAAAAATTGATTATAATAATATATCACATACAAATATTCTTCAAACTTACAACTTCGCTATATTACATATAACATGAAATATTGTACACTATGATACAGAATAGTTTTGAAGATAAATCTAGTTAATACGCAAGTTGTTCAGCAAAGGAAATAAAGACACGTAATTCATAAGTCCAGAAACAAGTCATGCATTCTGGTTTTACTAAGACGACTTCCCATCCTTGGTCTTGTGGAAAATAACCGTTATGACCATTAGCTAGGCAGCATGTTGTAATGTCGTCAAAAGGACGAGGGTTTCGTAATGTCCAACAGCCCCGTAATAATCTAAAAACCTTGTTTCTCACTCCAACTACTGAATCCGTCACTTGTGGGAAAGTTTTATTTAAAAGCTACAATCCGATGTTCTTTTTCTCACTTTGGTAAGAAGCGAACATCACTAACCCGTAAGCATAACATGCTTCTTTATATTGCATGTTAGAAGCTCTTTCTAATTCACAAAATCCTATGTTGGGATATGTTGAGTCAAAATAGGTTCTTAACCCGTAGCGTAAAATTACATTTGGGTTCCCCGCATTTAACGCTTTAAAGAAAACATGGCGTAACTTAAAGTCTCCCCAATGTGATATACCCCACCTATCAAAGGAAAGCCTTTTATAAACTAAGGCATTTCTGGAAAGTCTTTCAAATGTTTGACAAGTTAATTTCCCCATAACTAAATGTGCTGATGAATTCTGATCGACTCTAAACAAGATTTCCTCAATCATATCCTCTGGTAGGTCTTTTAAAATATTCGGTTGTCTACCCTTAACGTCCATTTTGTTTTTATACTGTAAAATAGACAAGGATTAGATTCGTAAAAACAAACAATACAAGCAATTTTTACATAGAACATAAAAGTACAAGCACACTACAATACATTTATTACACAACATGCTCACACCCCTCTAATCTGAATCACTGGTTTCTTCTTCTTCAGACTTGGTTCTTTTTCCTAATCGTCTAGGGATATATGATGTTCCTCTAATACGAGTCATCATTTTCTACATTGGTTTAGAAAAACCTGGTGGTTTAGAGGTTCCCGGGTTATTGTCACGATATTTAAAATACGGGTGTTGACGGTACATATAAAGTTCATCGGGGTCGGAATCAGATTTCTCTATTTTGATGCCTTTTTCCTTATTATTTTCTTTTGCCTCATTAAATTGGGTCGGAGTAATTTCTATAACATCATCGGAATCCTCATTAGGATCTGATTCATCGGAAAATTGGTAATTTTCTCAATATTTTGCTTCCTTAGCGAAAACACCATTGACCATTATTAACTTTGGTCCATTGGTTGAGGATTTTCTTTTATTTGACTGGTTTTCTGTGGTTCCTACTATTCCCCCTTCGGAACCTCTTCTTCTTCCGGTTCCTCTTCTTCTGGTTCCTCTTCTTCCGGTTCTTCGGGAACTTGTGAATCTTGCCAATATATATTCGACTCTTCGTTATTATTAGGTGAGTCAATGGGATTTGTGCTAGAGGTAGACATCTATCACACAATATCAAACATGTTAAGAGATTAATATATCACATAATATTTACATGTTAATAATATATAGTTTCCAACAAAAATGTTAAGCAATCATTTTTAAAGAAAACACGGTCGAAGTCCAGACTCACTAATGCATCCTAACAAACTCGATAAGACACACTAATGCAAATTTCTGGTTCTCTAAGACCAACGCTCGGATACCAACTGAAATGTCCCATTCATATTGATTATAAACGATACATATTAATTGATTTTGTTGCGAGGTTTTGACCTCTATATGAGACGTTTTTCAAAGACTGCATTCATTTTTAAAACAACCATAACCTTTATTTTATCAATAAAGGTTTTAAAAACATTACGTAGATTATCAAATAATGATAATCTAAAATATACTGTTTACACACGACCATTACATAATGGTTTACAATAGAAATATATTACATCGACATATGTTTTTTGAATGCAGTTTTTACACAATATCATACAAACATGGACTCCAAATCTTGTCCTTATTTTAGTATGCAACAGCGGAAGCTCTTAGTATTCACCTGAGAATAAACATGCTTTAAACGTCAACAAAAATGTTGGTGAGTTATAGGTTTAACCTATATATATCAAATCGTAACAATAGACCACAAGATTTCATATTTCAATACACATCCCATACATAGAGATAAAAATCATTCATACGGTGAACACCTGGTAACCGACATTAACAAGATGCATATATAAGAATATCCCCATCATTCTGGGACACCTTTCTGATATGATATAAATTTCAAAGTACTAAAGCATCCGGTACTTTGTATGAGGTTTGTTAGGCCCAATAGATCTATCTTTAGGATTCGCGTCAATTAGGGTGTCTGTTCCTTAATTCTTAGATTACCAGACTTAATAAAAAGGGGCATATTCGATTTCGATAATTCAACCATAGAATGTAGTTTCACGTACTTGTGTCTATTTTGTAAATCATTTATAAAACCTGCATGTATTCTCATCCCAAAAATATTAGATTTTAAAAGTGGGACTATAACTCACTTTCACAGATATTTCCTTCCTCGGAAATAAGACTTGGCCACGGATCGATTCACGAACCTATACAAATATGTACATATATATCAAAGTATGATCAAAATATAATTACAACCATTTTTATTATGTTTTAAAGATTTGAGTGTATTAAGTCAGCTGTCCTCGTTAGTAACCTACAACTAGTTATCCAAAGTTAGATGTACAGAAATAAATCGATATATATTATCTTGAATCAATCCACGACCTAGTGTATACACGTCTCAGGCTAGATCACAACTCAAAGTATATATATTTTTGGAATCAACCTCAACCCTGTATAGCTAACTCTAACATTACTGCATACAATGTGTCTATGGTTGTTCCAAATAATATATATACATGGGTCGATATGATATGTCAAAATATTTGCATACGTGTCTATGGTATCCAAAGATTATATAATATACTAGAATACATGTATAATACAATATAAGTTAGCTAGGATATGATTTGTATAGATTTGTTAAACATTTCCCGTAGCTAAAAAGATCAAAAATATTCAATCTTGTTTTACCCATAACTTCTTCATTTTAAATCCGTTTTGAGTGAATCAAATTGTTATGGTTTCATATTGAACTCTATTTTATGAATCTAAATAGAAAAATTATAGGTTTATAGTCGAAAATATAAGTTACAAGTCATTTTTGTAAAGGTTGTCATTTCAGTCGAAAGAACGACGTCTAGATGACCATTTTAGAAAACATACTTCCACTTTGAGTTTAACCTTGATTTTTGGATATAGTATCATGTTCATATGAAAAATCATTTTCCTAGAAGAACAACTTTTAAATCAAAGTTTATCATAGTTTTTAATTATCCAAACCAAAACAGCCCCCGGTTTCACTACGACAGCGTATATCCGATTTTATGGTGTTCATCGTGTTTCCAGATTTTAAATCATTAAGTTAGCATATCATATAGATATAGAACATGTGTTTATTTGATTTTAAAATTCAAGTTAGAAGGATTAACTTTTGTTTGCGAACAAGTTTAGAATTAACTAAACTATGTTCTAGTGATTACAAGTTTAAACCTTCGAATAAGATAGCTTTATATGTATGAATCGAATGATGTTATGAACATCATTACTACCTCAAGTTTTCTGGATAAAACTACTGGAAATGAGAAAAATGGATCTAGCTTCAAAGGATCCTTGGATGGCTTGAAAGTTCTTGAAACAGTATCATGACACGAAAACAGTTCAAGTAAGATTTTCACTCGAAATAAGATTGTTATAGTTGTAGAAATTGAATCAAAGTTTGAATATGAATATTACCTTGAATTAGAAAGATAACCTACTGTAAATAATAAAGGTTCCTTGATCTTAGATGATTACTTGGAATGGATTAGAAAGCTTGGAAGTAGACTTGCAAACTTGGAAGTATTCTTGATTTTTATGAAACTATACTTATGGAATTTATGAAGAACACTTAGAACTTGAAGATGAAACTTGAGAGAGATCAATTAGATGAAGAAAATTGAAGAATAAAAGTGTTTTTAGGTGTTTTTGGTCGTTGGTATATGGATTAGATATAAAGTATATGTAATTTTGTTTTCATGTAAATAAGTCATGAATGATTACTCATATTTTTGTAATTTTATGAGATATTTCATGCTAGTTGCCAAATGATGGTTCCCACATGTGTTAGGTGACTCACATGGGCTGCTAAGAGCTGATTATTGGAGTGTATATACCAATAGTACATACATCCAAAAGCTGTGTATTGTACGAGTACGAATACGTGTGCATACGAGTAGAATTGTTGATGAAACTGAACGAGGATGTAATTGTAAGCATTTTTGTTAAGTAG
The DNA here is from genome assembly GCF_046630445.1 of Rutidosis leptorrhynchoides. NCBI lineage: Eukaryota > Viridiplantae > Streptophyta > Magnoliopsida > Asterales > Asteraceae > Rutidosis > Rutidosis leptorrhynchoides. The sequence goes on from NC_092333.1 coordinate 290,861,779, forward strand.
AAGTATTTTGATAAGTGTCTTGAAGTCTTTCAAAAGTGTATGAATACATATTAAAACACTACATGTATATACATTTTAACTGAGTCGTTAAGTCATCGTTAGTCGTTACATGTAAATGTTGTTTTGAAACCTTTAGGTTAACGATCTTGTTAAATGTTGTTAACTCATTGTTTATTATATCAAATGAGATGTTAAATTGTTACATTATCATGATATTATGATATATATTATATCTTAGTATGATATATATATACAGTTAAATGTCGTTACAACGATAATCGTTACATATATGTCTCGTTTCGAAATCATTAAGTTAGTAGTCTTATTTTTACAAATGTAGTTAATTGTTAATACACTTAATGATATATTTACTTATCATTTAACATAATTAACCAAGTGTATCAATATCTTAATATGATTCATATGTACCTAGTAAGACGTTGTTATAACGATAATCGTTATATATATCGTTTTCGAGTTTCTTAAATTAATAGTCTCATTTTTATGTATATAACTCATTGTTAAAATACCTAATGAGATACTTACTTATAATAAAATCATGTTAACTATATATATAACCATATATATGTCATCGTATAGTTTTTACAAGTTTTAACGTTCGTGAATCACCGGTCAACTTGGGTGGTCAATTGTCTATATGAAACCTATTTCAATTAATCAAGTCTTAACAAGTTTGATTGCTTAACACGTTGGAAACATTTAGTCATGTAAATATCAATCTCAATTAATATATATAAACATGGAAAAGTTCGGGTCACTACAGCATGCATACCATTTCATAATACATCCAACTATAATTAACTTAATAATAATCTTGATGAACTCAACGACTCGAATGCAACGTCTTTCAAAATATGCCATGAATGACTCCAAGTAATATCCTTAAAATGAGCTAATGCACAACGGAAGATTTCCTTAATACATGAGAATAAACATGCTTTAAAGTGTCAACCAAAAGGTTGATTAGTTCATTAGTTTATCATAATCAATCATTTCCCATTTATATAATAGACCACAAGATACTCATATTTAAAATAAAAACAATCTGTGCAGGTCTACTCCTGCTATAAAATAATTCATATGAAGAACACCGGAACCTTTCAAAACAACTCACCAACAGTAGCTAATGCGTCATGCAATGCAAAATCATCTCACCGTGGTAGTTAATACAATATAATTTCAATAACGGTAGCTAATGCGTCGTGCAATACAAAATCATCTCACCCTAAATAATTTTACAACGGTAGCTAATGCGTCGTGCAATGCAAAATCATCTCACCGAGGGTAGCTAAAACGGTAGCTAATGCGTAGTGCAATGCAAAATCATCTCACCGTTACTAACTTCTAAATCGAACCAAATAATTTTACAACGGTAGCTAATGCATCGTGCAATGCAAAATCATCTCACCGAGGGTAGCTAAAACGGTAGCTAATGCGTAGTGCAATGCAAAATCATCTCACCGTTACTAACTACTAAATCGAACCATTTCGGTAGCTAATACGTCGTGCAATGCAAAATCATCTCACCGATGGTCGATAATATTATCTTTATAGAACTCGAACCTCTGAATCCAAATAATTCTATCATAGAATGTAGTTTTGAATACTTGTGTCTATTTCATCAATCATTTATAAAAAAAGTTCATGTATTCTCAGTTCAAAAATATATCTCAAAAACATTTAATAAAAACAGTTATAAAAACAGCGCATGTATTCTCAGTCCCAAAAATGTAAAGAGTAAAAGGGAATCAAATGAACTCACAATATTGTATTTCGTAGTAATTAAGCATATGATGGCATTGAACAAGTGCAAGGTTGACCTCGGATTCACGAACCTATATTAATTATATATATTTATATGTTAGTCAATATTTGTCTAACAATTTAGGTCAAGTCATAGTGTACCACAATCCTAATGCTCGAGACTAATATGCAAAAGTCAACAAAAGTCAACTTGACCAAAATGACTTCCAAAACCTATACATGATTATAACTTAAATATAGTCATTTTATATATTTAATATGTTTAACAAATTTTATTAGAGTAAATAATAAAAGTCATTTATTAATAAAACTTTATATTAAAAAATATATATATGATAAAAATATACTTTTATATATCTTAAGTAATAAAATTTATAAAGTTCATTTATTATCATAAAAATATAATGATAGGTATTGTTAATGTAATTATATTACATGTAGTAAAATATATTTGTATTTCATTTTATAAAATAATATTGATATTAACAATAATAATTAAAAGTTGTATTATTTTGTAATAATAATTATTATTATTCTACTAATAAAAATAACAATATTTATATTTACTAAAAATGATATTAATTATGATAAACTGATAATTTTTATTAATAATAATATTAAAATGATAATGATATTTTATAATAATAATGATATTTCTATTAATAATATTTTATAATAATAATGATATTTTTATTAATAATAACTTTAGTAAAAATGATAGTTTTAATATTAATAAAACTTTTAATATTAATAATAATGATAAAAATAATGAAAATGATATTTTTATCTAATTTAATAACTTACAATGTTTTTATTTTATCATGATACCTATACCCATTATTTCATAATCGATTCGTTTAATAGCTTTTAATACTCTTTTATATCGCATTCATAATAATGATAATAATCGCAATCATAATAATTAGATAATACTAATATTAGTTTTAAAAATATTGATAATAATAAGTATTATAATAATAATACTAGTAATTATAATAATAATGATGATAATATTAATAATAATTTTTGATGATAGTAACATTAATAATAATAATAATAATAATAATAATAATAATAATAATAATAATAATAATAATAGTAATAACGATTTTTAAATAATGATACATATATTAATAATGATAATATTAATAATAATACTAATAATTATTAGAAAATAATAATAATAACGGCGATAATAACGACGATAGTAATAATAATCATTTCAACTATAATACAAAAATTCAGTTGACTATAACTTCTAATCTGTTCATCGAAACCATTCGAGTTCTAAATGAAAAGTTCTTAATTTTTCGCTAGCTTTCCAACGACATGCATATCATATACCCTATCTCAGTAGCATATGTAACTAATTCAGGATTCAACATAAACTATCTAACGATAATATCAAACGTACAAGTATGCATAATCCTATATACTCGAGCACTAGTCAGGGATACACTAATAATATATAAAAGTTAAGTTATGAGTGCTCATGTATCAATATTGAGATTCAATATTGCAGGAAGTACGTAGACGCAACGGAGATGATAAACACTAGATTGGTCTCACGAACATACCCTCGAACATTACCCATCATCTCCATAGCTATAACCCATATTTTCCTTAGCTCTATCCCACTCGCATAACCCGTTTTGAAATAACTCGAACATACCCTCGTCATAGTATTTTTGTGTCTTAATAATAATAATACTAATACTACTAATAATATATTTGAATTAATAATAATAATTACTAATAAAATAAATAAAATAAATACGAAGTAATATGAAGATCAGAGAAGAAAATTGATGTGTGCAACAAATGAACCAGTTTCGTCGAGTTTTATACACTTGAGCCACCAAGACCCACCATGCGATCGCATGGTTATTGTGAAGGGATGCCATGCGATCGCATGGCTCCTTATTCCAGCTAATACGCATTTATTTGCTCGTGCCGACACCCAATTAATATTATTTTATATATAATATATTTAATTTATATAATTAATTATATATTATATTATATTTACGTGCATAGTTAACTTGTAGTTTTTATTCCAATGACTCATACGTTGTCACTCGACTTATATCTCGATTTCGGTTTCTCGAACGTTAACTCGTACGCTGAGGAAACTTGCACTTTACGTTTAGTGACGCGTACCTTTGTCAAAATATAAAATTAGATTACTAATAACTAAATAACTAAAGATGTATCTTAAACATTTGAGTGTTTTGGTCATTTGCTTCTATAAATCAACGTTTCGTTGTTTGTCAAAATGTATATTTTAAATCGAACGTTTTATGACTAAGTTAATATTATATCTATCACTTTGTAATATATATATATATATATATATATATATATATATATATATATATATATATATATATATATATATATATATATATATATTCATTAAAAATATAAATTTGTACGTATTATATGTAGTTGAAATATTTATTTAATAATATAATATTTAGTTTTCCAAAACTAATTATATTTTAAAGTTTGTTTTAAAATCGTTTAGAAAAATATTATAACACGTAACGTTTTCATTTTAAAACTTAAATAGATACAATTCATTTATGTACGAACGTTTTAAATATCGATCGCATCACTAAGCGAGTGTTACTATCGCGTACTTAACTAATTTGAAAACATATATATTTAATGAACACGTTTTAAATACAAGTTGCAAGTTATCTATATATTTAACAACCAATATTCCAACTTACGTTTATTTAATCAAAGATATTTTAAATAATCAAGTTCTATTATATCGAGAAGTGTTTTCGTACGTTTGGAAACTACATCAATTGATTACTATGTAATTTAGTCTTCCACTAATATTTGTCTAACTTTCGTTAGTTGACCTATTTGTCCTTACTTGTAACTCACTTTACCATCTTCCGAATATTGTTAAAATGGGAAGATTTCTCAAATCAATGTGGACCTCTCAACAGAGACTTGTAATCATAATTCAATTTATCTGATAATTCAATCATTTGATTTTATCTTTTAATTCCGTTGCTAATTATTTTAAATATATTCTGAAACAAATACATTCATGTAAAGTATTATACGTCTAATACTTTGTTAACGTTTTCAAGTTATAACATATACACATATACATATATAATCATATCCGTTCATATAATGGTTCGTGAATCATTGGAATTTGGTCGAGGTTAAATGAATGTATGAACACAGTTTAAAATTCTTGAGATTTAACTTAACAAACTTTGCTTATCGTGTCAGAAATATATAAAGATTTAAAGTTTAAATTTGGTCGGAAATTTCCGGGTTGTTACAGTACCTACCCGTTAAAGAAATTTCGTCCCCGAAATTTGATCGAGGTCATCATGGATAATAATAAGAATGTTTTCATGATAAATATGAGTTGATAAATAGAGTTTTATCATCATTGATTAATATGGATAAAACCATTTAATTTTGTGAAGAGTACGAGTGAAGCTATCACAAGAGAGTGAAATGAGTAAGTGTAGATTTGTCATATCTGTTGACGTAGATAGGATTGATTTCCAAGTTCAAGAGATTTGGAGAAGATCTTCGTAATAAGATTTGATTCTTCGGTAATCAAGGAAATTAGGATCCGCTTTAAATGCGATCATTTGTTTTGATTGTTCTGTCAGATATTTTACTATAAATCCACCCCCTTCGTTTCCTTGTAATTTACACCTTCTATTCTTTCTTCCTCAACTCATATTTTAAAGTATTCGTCCATATGCTCCATCCAGTACTAATTCTTGATATACTCCTCACTTTCATATCTGTCATTCTTCTCTTTCATCTACCACCGGAGGATTTTATTTATTTCTACTATTACCTTGGGGTTATAGTAATTTTAATTCTCTCTTGCCTCTACGTGGCAATACGTATTGATATGCATGGTTTGTAATTTATGTGTTGTTGTCGAGCTTTATATTTTCTTTTATATTCAGGAGTTCCATACTTTTGTCTCCCCTTCCCGACTTCAAGTCAAGCGAATAATGGTCCAGAATTTGTAGGTATGGATTTCGGAATGAACATAATTAATATTCTAAGAAAGGAATTGTAATGACAAAATCTTGATTTGTCAAATTACTAGAATACCTCGGACAAGACCGAATCATCGAAAAAATATTTTCTTGATATTCTTAGAGGTTAAATAGAATACCAGAGTCGTGTAACATGGTACATGATGATGTTATGATATGTGAATCATCACGTTTCATTTAGAAACTCGGCATGACTTACTGTAATATAATCACGTTGATCAAGTGTCATTATATTATACTAACTCATGCTTCAGTATATATATATATATATATATATATATATATATATATATATATATATATATATATATATATATATAACTACTTCAAAAACATTCTTATTTTAAACTTGAAGGTTTCAGAATTTAGAAACAAAAATAGTTTCTTTTATGATGTAATACAGATAGTGCGAAGAGGTAAATGATTTTGGATAAGAATAATTATGGAAATATCTTCAGAAATATGGAGGATATTTATAATGAAAGATACGATGATATATTAAAATTTCTAATATCAGAGGATGATGAAGAATATTGTCCGCAAGGGTTTAGAGTCAGGAGCAAGGTATTCGTTAATGACTTCAGCAGATACTGAATAATTTGGATTCTTTGAAGGCAGTTTGGTCTTTGTGATTTGTCCACAACCTCCTTCATAAGTGAAATGTCCCGTTCATGACGATTATAAACGTTTCATATTAATTGATTTCGTTGCGAGGTTTTGACCTCTATATGAGACGTTTTTCAAAGACTGCATTCGATTTTTAATACAACCATAACCTTTATTTTATCGTTAAAGGTTTTAAAAACATTACGAAGATTATAAAATAATGATAATCTAAAATATATTGTTATCACACGACCATTACATAATGGTTTACAATAATATTAGACAACAATATATGTCTTCGAATGCAGTTTTTAAACAATATTATACAAGCATGCTTACTCCAACTCTTGTCCATAAATTAGCATGCAACAGCGAAAGCTCTTAATAATCACCTGAGAATAAACATGCTTAAAACGTCAACAAAAATGTTGGTGAGCTATAGGTTTAACCTATATATTTATCAATTCGTAATAATAGACCACAAGATTTCATATTTCCATTTCTGATAAACAACATGTAATCTGCATAAAAATTATTCATATGATGAACACCTGGTTACCGACATTAACAAATGCATCTAGAATATCCACAATATACAGGTACACTCATTTGTATATAAAATCGAAGTACTAAAGCATCCATAACATGGACGGGGTTTGTTAGGCCCATAGATATATCTTCAGGATTCACGTCAATTTGGGGGTCTGTTCTCAAATTCTGGCTACCAAGCAGAAAGAGTGATATCTGGTATAATGATTCAATCATAGAATATAGTTTCAAGTACTTGTGTCTATTTTGTAAAACATTTATAAAACCGCATGTAATCTCATCCCAGAAATATTAGATTTTAAAAGTGGGACTATAACTCACTTTCACATATTTTTCCTTAGTCGGAAATAAGACTTGGCAACGGGTCGATTCACGAACCTATAACAAATATATACATATATATTAAAGTATGATCGAAATATATTTACAAAATGTTTTATTATATTTTAACGATTTAAGTTTGTTAAGTTAGCAGTCCAACATTAGTAATCTACAACTAGTTGTCCACAGTTAGATGTACAGAAATAAATCAATATATATTATCTTGAATCAATCTACGACCCAGTGTATACAAGTCTCAGGCTAGATCACAACTCAAAGTATATATATTATTTTAGAATCAATCTCAACCCTGTATAGCTAACTCAAGCATTACTGCATATAGAGTGTCTATGGTTGTTCCTAAATAATATATATAGATGGGTCGATATGATATGTCAAAACATTGTATACGTGTATATGGTATCCCAAGATTACATAATATATGTTAGAATACATGTATAATACAATATAAGTTAGTTAAGTTATGGTTTGTATATATTTGTTTCAAATTTCACGTAGCTACAACAAGCAAAATTATCCAATCTTGTTTTACTCATAACTTCTTCGTTTTAAATCCGTTTTGAGTGATTCAAGTTGCTATGGTTTCATAATGAACTAAAATTTATGAAACTAAACAGAAAAAGTATAAGTTTAAAGTCAGAAATACAGGTTACAAGTCAATATTGTTAGAGATAGTCATTTCAGTCGAAAGAACGACGTCTTGATGACGGTATTGGAAAACATACTTCCACTTTGAGTTCAACCATGATTTTTGGATATAGTTACATGTTCATAAGAAAAATTATTTTCCCAGAAGAATAACTTTTAAATCAAAGTTAATCATAGTTTTTAATTATCTATCCCAAATCAGCCCCCGGTTTTACTACGACGGCGTATGTCCGGTTTTTACGGTGTTCTTCGTGTTTCCAGGTTTTAAATCATTAAGTTAGCATATCATATAGATATATAACACGTGTTTAGTTGATTTTAAAATTCAAGTTAGAAGGATTATGTCGTGACCCGTCCTAATCCACCTGGACGAAGTCTTCAACAGCTGGTCCCATTGCGAGGTACAGACCTCTATATGCCATGAACGACTCCAAGTATTATCTCTAAATGAGCAAATGCACAGCGGAAGATTTCTTTCATACCTGAGAACAAACATGCTTAAAAGTTTCAACCAAAAGGTTGGTGAGTTCATAAGTTTATCATAAACAGTAAAATTCATCATTTTGATAGACCACAAGATTTAAATACAGTACACCTATCTCATGTACGAAACCATTTTTCAATAATTCTTTGCAATCGTACACATATCTCGTGTACAAAATATCATACACATAACCTGTATATAAAATCATTCTCTCGATTCATTACATTCACATTTCTTTGCTTTCATAGCTTGGCTTGGTAACCGACCTTAACATATAATGCGCACCAATAATATCCCCAAAACAGAACATCTCGTCTGTATAATATATAAACTTCGAAGTACTAAACACCACGCCCACTAGCTCTTCCGTCTAGTGAACAATCTGGGTGGGGGTGTTAAACCCGGTAGCTACCTTTAGGATTCGCGTGAATTAGGGCCATACCCGATTCTAATTCTTAGGTTACCAAGCAATAATAATCAGGGGAAAAATATTCACAACAATTAGTGGCAATTATCACGTCCAACTAATTCAATAATAATCCACATAACTTCTGTCTGCATAATAATTCATTCGAGGAATGTTTTGCTTGTGTCTATCTCGTCAAACATTTATAAAAGCATTTCATGTATTCTCAGTTAAAAATATATTTCAAAAGCATTTAATAAAGCAGTTGTAAAAACAGCGCATGTATTCTCAGTCCCAAAAATTATAAAGAGTAAAAGGGAGCAAATGAACTCACAATACGATATTTTGTAGTAAAAATATGCATACGATGAAACTGAACAATGCAAGGTTAGCCTCGGATTCACGAACCTATATCATTTATATTTACATTAACACATACTCATAATCGAACGAATTTATATATTATTAGTGCTATACTTGTTATTTAAATGATTTATGTTTTTCATTAATAACTTACATATATTTATTTTATATATCTTACTTATTATAAAAATAATAATAGAGTTAGGTTATATGTATTAGATATATTTTTGTGTAACTAATATTTATTTGGTTAAAATAATACCAATAAATAACCAAAAGTCGTAATATCTTTATAATAATAATATCAGTAGTTATAATAATAATAATAATAATAATAATAATAATAATAATAATAATAATAATAATAATAATACTCATTTTAAAATAATGATAATAATAATAATAATAAGTAAAAAGTTGTAATGTCCTTATAGTGATAATAATAACAATACTTACAATTGTAATATTCAATTTTAATAATAATAATAATAATAATAATAATAATAATAATAATAATAATAATAATAAGAATAATAATAATAATAATAATAATAATAATAATAATAATAATAATAATAATAATAATAATAATAATAATAATAATAATAATAATAATAATAATAATAATGATAATACTAATAATATTTTTTATGAAGATAAGATTAACAATAAGGGTGATAATAATAATGATAATAATAATAATAATACTCATAATAATAATAATTACAAAACTAATAATTTTACTGTTAATGATAATTATGATAATAATTCAATTGTAATAATAATAATGGTAAAAGTAATAATAATAATTAATATCTTTAATACTTAATAACAATAATAATAATAATGATAATACTTATAATAATAATAATAATAATAACAATAATAATAATATAAAAGGTGACTACCTTCAAAGCAATCCTAAAAAATATATGCCATAGCCCAGTCTTGAACCCAAGACCTCTTATTTAACCACAAAGACACCTAACCAGTCTGCTGCCCCTTGCATTTCTGAATTAATTTCCAACTCAAATTTATTTAACTACTATTTCAGTTTCTTCTTCTCCTTCAATTTTCAATCGATTGAAATATTACAAATTCATAACAGCTAGACATTTGAATTTGTTTAGAACCTGTATACGAAGCATCAACAATCGGGTATGGGTGTTATTGATCATCCTAAACTTTTTCATTTCTTCATCTCTAACCTCGTTTATGTTTTATATTCATCATCATTTTCATCTTCATGACTACATCATCACTTTTCCATTTTCTAACCGTAATTATCATCATTTTTATAATCTAATCATGATTTAATGGAAACACGAACAGAAGCACTAGTAGCAGCAAAAATACACAGTTTATCAATATCGTTACGTTCATCTCATGATTCATTATCATTAACATTAACCCTCGGCCCAACCGTAAATATGAGCTCGACCCAACATGTATCATAAGTCCAAAAACAATCATCTGGCCCCAATAATCACGGTCGCTATGTTATTTTTTTTTTATAATTTGTAATAGGAAAACGAAACCTGTAAGAATCTACCCAATTTTATCTACACCTATCAAGTGGGGTTTTCTTTATGGTGTTTGTCGGCCACAAGGTTTGCAAGTTGTCCCATATGTGTATTATATTCTGTCCGTCGCTATCCCATACCATAACTATAATTTTATAACAACTTTTACTTAATCAATATCCTAAGTCGTGATCATGGTGGTTGTACCAAGGGAGTTTGTACCGAATAGGAAAAAGATGGTGAAGATGATGGTTTGGGTTAGTCTTCAATGGTGAAGTGGTGTAGCCGATGGTGGCGATAAAAGTGATGATATGTGAACAAAACAGAAAAACGATAGCAGCAGAAGTTTATCGTTTATATGGTGGTTGTGAATGGCTGTTTGTGGTGTTCTGGGTTGGAGATGGTGATTGGTGATTGAAGTGGTTTGGGGTCCAGTTTAAAATAGAAAAACATTAACAATACCGTAGCAAATGGGTCTTGGTTTTTGAGTTGCAATGATGGTTGTTTTTGTGAATCGTATCATGAGAGAAAACAGAAATAATTATAGTGACTCAATTAAAATAGAAGATGATCAAACATACCAATCAATCAACATGAGGGTTTGATTAGAAGCTTGTAAACCGAAAGCATGACATTATGATGTTTAGTTTGGTATTGCACTTGAATATAAATAAATATGTATCAGTCGACTAGGATCATAACTATTTATCATCTTCTTCACGGATCATCTTATTTATTCATCATTATCAACATCATTTTGTGGGTTTGGTGATGGTTAGGGAATGGTAACGGCTAGAGCAGTAGCACAGTGATCAAAATGGTAGTGTTGGGTTGGTGTTGTTATCGAACAGAAACAATAACCAGCTCAATGGTGTGGTTTGTCGAGTTGAAACCAAAACAGATAGTAGAAACTTGTGGTGACAACGTGGGTTTGATGAGCAAGGAAGGAAAATTAGATGGGTGGTGATGGCTAATGGTAGTGGTGGTGTTCTCCGAGTTTAACAAGGGTATTAATTGAGTTTGGGTTCTTGATTGAATAAGTCTTATATGCATATATATATTAGGAGTAGGCATAAACATAGTTAATATTTTAATATCAAATAGGGGTAATCAATCTCTAATAAGTGAACCAATAATTAACTCTACCGACACTTAGATATTTTTAACTTGCGGAGTGCTATATCGTACCCTGTTGTTAAATCAGTGGCAGATAAAAAAAATACTCAGTTAAATTCCAAATTTTTATGATAATTATAATTATTTATTTCAGTCATTATGGTATAAAATTCGATCATTAATTTATTAATTAAAAATTACATCAACTGTCCCGCTCGATTCTGGGTAAAATATAAAAAATACTAAAATTTAATAACTATATCCTAAATACATTTTTAGTAAGCATAAAAATTATAGAACTCATTTTCAGATCGCCATTTATTTTTAAAATCATATAAGTTTGTATTAAACTTCTCTAAATAATAATTGAAACGTCCAACGAGTATTACAATTATTAAATAATTATATTTGATATACTCTCTCTATATATATATAAGTTTATTTTAATAACAATTTAATTATATCGTATATTATTATTTTAAGTTATTATATATATACATATTTATATTTATATTTATATTTATACACATTTATTTACAATTAATGGTTCGTGAATCGTCGGAGATAGTCGAAGGGTAATTGCACATATGAAACAGTTCAAAATTTTTGAGACTCAACCTAACAGACTTTGCTTATCGTGTCAGAAATATTAAATCGTATCGAGAGTTTGAGTTAAAATTAGTCAAAATTTTCCGGGTCGTCACAGTACCTACCCGTTAAAGAAATTTCGTACCCGAAATTTGATAGAGATCATCATGGTTGACAATAAGTATGTGTTCATGACGAATATGAGTTGATAAATAGAGTTTTATTATCCTTAAGTAATATGAATGAAACAATTCGATTACTCAAAACGTACGAGTGAAGCTATCACAAAAGAGTGAAATGATTAATTACAGGTTCGTCTTAACCGGTGACGTAGTCACGGTTGATTTCCTGAATTCAAGGGAAAAGAATGAATTATCAAGATAATATGTTCTTGATAAGTATAGAGGTTAGATAGTGAAATTTCCGTTCTTATTGATTAAAAACGTTCCATATTAATTGATTTCGTTGCGAGGTTTTGACCTCAATATGAGACGTTTTTCAAAGACTGCATTCATTTTTAAAACAAACCATAACCTTTATTTCATAAATAAAGGTTTAAAAAGCTTTACGTAGATTATCAAATAATGATAATCTAAAATATCCTGTTTACACACGACCATTACATAATGGTTTACAATACAAATATGTTACATCGAAATCAGTTTCTTGAATGCAGTTTTTACACAATATCATACAAACATGGACTCCAAATCTTGTCCTTATTTTAGTATGCAACAGCGGAAGCTCTTAGTATTCACCTGAGAATAAACATGCTTTAAACGTCAACAAAAATGTTGGTGAGTTATAGGTTTAACCTATATATATCAAATCGTAACAATAGACCACAAGATTTCATATTTCTATACACATCCCATACATAGAGATAAAAATCATTCATATGGTGAACACCTGGTAACCGACATTAACAAGATGCATATATAAGAATATCCCCATCATTCCGGGACACCCTTCGGATATGATATAAATTTCGAAGTACTAAAGCATCCGGTACTTTGGATGGGGTTTGTTAGGCCCAATAGATCTATCTTTAGGATTCACGTCAATTAGGGTGTCTGTTCCCTAATTCTTAGATTACCAGACTTAATAAAAAGGGGCATATTCGATTTCGATAATTCAACCATAGAATGTAGTTTCACGTACTTGTGTCTATTTTGTAAATCATTTATAAAACCTGCATGTATTCTCATCCCAAAAATATTAGATTTTAAAAGTGGGACTATAACTCACTTTCACAGATTTTTACTTCATCGGGAAGTAAGACTTGGCCACTGGTTGATTCACGAACCTATAACAATATATACATATATATCAAAGTATGTTCAAAATATATTTACAACACTTTTAATATATTTTGATGTTTTAAGTTTATTAAGTCAGCTGTCCTCGTTAGTAACCTACAACTAGTTGTCCACAGTTAGATGTATAGAAATAAATTGATAAATATTATCTTGAATCAATCCACGACCCAGTGTATATGTATCTCAGTGTTGATCACAACTAAAACTATATATATTTTGGAATCAACCTCAACCCTGTATAGCTAACTCCAACATTCACATATAGAGTGTCTATGGTTGTTCCGAAATATATATAGATGTGTCGACATGATAGGTCGAAACATTGTATACGTGTCTATGGTATCTCAAGATTACATAATATATAATACAAGTTGATTAAGTTATGGTTGGAATAGATTTGTTACCAATTTTCACTTAGCTAAAATGAGAAAAATTATCCAATCTTGTTTTACCCATAACTTCTTCATTTTAAATCCGTTTTGAGTGAATCAAATTGCTATGGTTTCATATTGAACTCTATTTTATGAATCTAAATAGAAAAAGTATAGGTTTATAGTCAGAAAAATAAGTTACAAGTCGTTTTTGTAAAGGTAGTCATTTCAGTCGAAAGAACGACGTCTAGATGACCATTTTAGAAAACATACTTCCACTTTGAGTTTAACCATAATTTTTGGATATAGTTTCATGTTCATAATAAAAATCATTTTCTCAGAATAAAAACTTTTAAATCAAAGTTTATCATAGTTTTTAATTAACTAACCCAAAACAGCCCGCGGTGTTACTACGACGGCGTAAATCCGGTTTTACGGTGTTTTTCGTGTTTTCAGGTTTTAAATCATTAAGTTAGCATATCATATAGATATATAACATGTGTTTAGTTGATTTTAAAAGTCAAGTTAGAAGGATTAACTTTTATTTGCGAACAAGTTTAGAATTAACTAAACTATGTTCTAGTGATTAAAAGTTTAAACCTTCGAATAAGATAGCTTTATATGTATGAATCAAATGATGTTATGAACATCATTACTACCTCAAGTTCCTTGGATAAACCTACTGGAAATGAGAAAAATAGATCTAGCTTCAAAGGATCCTTGGATGGCTTGAAAGTTCTTGAAGCAGAATCATGACACGAAAACAATTTCAAGTAAGATTTCCACTCGAAATAAGATTGTTATAGTTATAGAAATTGAATTAAAGTTTGAATATGATTATTACCTTGTATTAGAAAGATAACCTACTGTAAGTAACAAAGGTTTCTTGATCTTGGATGATTACTTGGAATGGATTTAGAAAACTTGGAAGTAAACTTGCAATCTTGGAAGTATTCTTGATTTTATGAAACTAGAACTTTTGGAATTTATGAAGAACACTTAGAACTTGAAGATAGAACTTGAGAGAGATCAATTAGATGAATAAAATTGAAGAATGAAAGTGTTTGTAGGTGTTTTTGGTCGTTGGTGTATGGATTAGATATAAAGGATATGTAATTTTGTTTTCATGTAAATAAGTCATGAATGATTACTCATATTTTTGTAATTTTATGAGATATTTCATGCTAGTTGCCAAATGATGGTTCCCACATGTGTTAGGTGACTCACATGGGCTGCTAAGAGCTGATCATTGGAGTGTATATACCAATAGTACATACATCTAAAAACTGTGTATTGTACGAGTACGAATACAGGTGCATACGAGTAAAATTGTTGATGAAACTGAATGAGGATGTAATTGTAAGCATTTTTGTTAAGTAGAAGTATTTTGATAAGTGTCTTGAAGTCTTTTAAAAGTGTATGAATACATATTAAAACACTACATGTATATACATTTTAACTGAGTCGTTAAGTCATCGTTAGTCGTTACATGTAAATGTTGTTTTGAAACCTTTAGGTTAACGATCTTGTTAAGTGTTGTTAACCAAATGTTTATAATATCAAATGAGATTTTAAAATATTATATTATCATGATATTATGATGTATAAATATCTCTTAATATGATATATATACATTAAATGTCGTTACAACGATAATCGTTACATATATGTCTCGTTTCGAAATCATTAAGTTAGTAGTCTTATTTTTACATATGTATTTCATTGTTAATACACTTAATAATATATTTACTTATCATTTAACATAATTAACCAAGTGTATCAATATCTTAATATGATTCATATGTACCTAGTAAGACGTTGTTATAACGATAATCGTTATATATATCGTTTTCGAGTTTCTTAAATTAATAGTCTCATTTTTATGTATATAACTCATTGTTAAAATACCTAATGAGATACATACTTATAATAATATCATGTTAACTATATATATAACCATATATATGTCATCGTATAGTTTTTACAAGTTTTAACGTTCGTGAATCACCGGTCAACTTGGGTGGTCAATTGTCTATATGAAACCTGTTTCAATTAATCAAGTCTTAACAAGTTTGATTGCTTAACATGTTGGAAACACTTAATCATGTAAATAACAATTTCATTTAATATATATATATATAAACATGGAAAAGTTCGGGTCACTACAGTACCTACCCGTTAAATAAATTTCGTCCCGAAATTTTAAGCAGTTGGAGGTGTTGGCGTATCTTCTGGAAATAAATGCGGGTATTTCTTCTTCATCTGATCTTCTCGTTCCCAGGTGAACTCGGGTCCTCTACGAGCATTTCATCGAACCTTAACAATTGGTATCTTATTTTGCTTAAGTCTTTTAACCTCACGATCCATTATTTCGACGGGTTCTTCGATGAATTAAAGTTTTTCGTTGATTTGGATTTCATCTAACGGAATAGTGAGATCTTCTTTAGCAAAATATTTCTTCAAATTCGAGACGTGGAAAGTGTTATGTACAGCCGCGAGTTGTTGAGGTAACTCAAGTCGGTAAGCTACTGGTCCGACACGATCAATAATCTTGAATGGTCCAATATACCTTGGATTTAATTTCCCTCGTTTACCAAATCGAACAACACCTTTCCAAGGTGCAACTTTAAGCATGACCATCTCTCCAATTTCAAATTCTATATCTTTTTTTTAATGTCAGCGTAGCTCTTTTGTCAACTTTGGGCAGTTTTCAACCGTTGTTGAATTTGGATGATCTTCTCGGTAGTTTCTTGTATTATCTCCGGACCCGTAATCTGTCTATCCCCCACTTCACTCCAACAAATCGGAGACCTGCACTTTCTTCCATAAAGTGCTTCAAACAGCGCCATCTCAATGCTTGAGTGGTAGTTGTTATTGTATGAAAATTCTGCTAACGGTAGATGTCGATCCCAACTGTTTTCAAAATCAATAACACATGCTCGTAGCATGTCTTCAAGCGTTTGTATCGTCCTTTCGCTCTGCCCATCAGTTTGTGGATGATAGGCAGTACTCATGTCTAGACGAGTTCCTAATGCTTGCTGTAATGTCTGCCAGAATCTTGAAATAAATCTGCCATCCCTATCAGAGATAATAGAGATCGGTATTCCATGTCTGGAGATAACTTCCTTCAAATACAGTCGTGCTAACTTCTCCATCTTGTCATCTTCTCTTATTGGCAGGAAGTGTGCTGATTTGGTGAGACGATCAACTATTACCCAAATAGTATCAAAACCACTTGCAGTCCTTGGCAATTTAGTGATGAAATCCATGGTAATGTTTTCCCATTTCCATTCCAGGATTTCGGGTTGTTGAAGTAGACCTGATGGTTTCTGATGCTCAGCTTTGACCTTAGAACACGTCAAACATTCTGCTACGTATTTAGCAACATCGGCTTTCATACCCGGCCACCAAAAATGTTTCTTGAGATCCTTGTACATCTTCCCCGTTCCAGGATGTATTGAGTATCTAGTTTTATGAGCTTCTCTAAGTACCATTTCTCTCATATCTCCAAATTTTGATACCCAAATCCTTTCAGCCCTATACCGGGTTCCGTCTTCCCGAATATTAAGATGCTTCTTCGATCCTTTGGGTATTTCATCCTTTAAATTTTCCTCTTTTAAAACTCCTTGTTGCACCTCCTTTATTTGAGTAGTAAGGTTATTGTGAATCATTATATTCATAGATTTTACTCGAATGGGTTCTCTGTCCTTCCTGCTCAAGGCGTCGGCTACCACATTTGCCTTCCCCGGGTGGTAATGAATCTCAAAGTCGTAATCATTCAACAATTCAATCCACCTACGCTGCCTCATATTCAGTTGTTTCTGATTAAATATGTGTTGAAGACTTTTGTGGTCTATATATATAATACTTTTGACCCCATATAAGTAGTGCCTCCAAGTCTTTAATGCAAAAACAACCGCACCTAATTCCAAATCATGCGTCGTATAATTTTGCTCGTGAATCTTCAATTGTCTAGACGCATAAGCAATCACCTTCGTTCATTGCATTAATACACAACCGAGACCTTGCTTTGATGCGTCACAATAAATCACAAAATCATCGTTCCCTTCAGGCAATGATAATATAGGTGCCGTAGTTAGCTTTTTCTTCAATAACTGAAACGCTTTCTCTTGTTCATCCTTCCATTCAAATTTCTTCCCTTTATGCCTTAATGCAGTCAAGGGTTTTGCTATTCTGGAAAAGTCTTGGATGAACCTTCTGTAGTAACCAGCTAGTCCTAAAAACTGGCGTATGTGTTTCGGAGTTTTCGGGGTTTCCCACTTTTCAACAGTTTCTATCTTTGCCGGATCCACCTTAATACCTTTTTTGTTCACTATGTGACCGAGGAATTGAACTTCTTCCAACCAAAATGCACACTTTGAAAATTTAGCGTACAATTCTTCCTTCCTCAATACTTCTAACACCTTTCTCAAATGTTCACCGTGTTCTTGGTCATTCTTTGAGTAAATAAGTATGTCATCAATGAAAACAATGACAAACTTGTCAAGGTATGGTCCACACACTCGGTTCATAAGGTCCATGAACACAGCTGGTGCATTAGTTAAACCAAACGGCATGACCATAAACTCGTAATGACCGTAACGTGTTCTGAAAGCAGTCTTTGGAATATCATCTTCTTTCACCCGCATTTGATGATACCCGGAACGTAAGTCAATATTTGAATAAACAGACGAGCCTTGTAGTTGATCAAATAAGTCTTCGATTCTCGGTAGTGGGTAGTGGTTCTTGATGGTAAGTTTGTTTAACTCTCGGTAGTCGATACACAACCTGAATGTACGATCTTTCTTCTTGACAAACAAAACAGGAGCTCCCCACGGTGATGTGCTTGGTCGAATGAAACCACGCTCTAAAAGTTCTTGTAATTGGCTTTGCAATTCTTTCATCTCGCTGGGTGCGAGTCTGTAAGGAGCACGAGCTATTGGTGCAGCTCCTGGTATAAGATCTATTTGAAATTCCACGGATCGATGTGGGGGTAATTCCGGTAATTCTTTCGGAAATACATCGGGAAATTCTTTTGCGACGGGACCATCATTGATGCTCTTTTCTTCAGTTTGTACTTTCTCGACGTGTGCTAGAACAGCATAGCAACCTTTTCTTATTAGTTTTTGTGCCTTCAAATTACTAATAAGATGTAGCTTCGTGTTGCCCTTTTCTCCGTACACCATTAAGGGTTTTCCTTTTTCTCGTATAATGCAAATTGCATTTTTGTAACAAACGATCTCTGCTTTCACTTCTTTCAACCAGTCCATACCGATTATCACATCAAAACTCCCTAACTCTACTGGTATCAAGTCAATCTTAAATGTTTCGCTAACCAGTTTAATTTCTCGATTCCGACATATATTATCTGCTGAAATTAATTTACCATTTGCTAATTCGAGTAAAAATTTACTATCCAACGGCGTCAATGGACAACTTAATTTAGCACAAAAATCTCTACTCATATAGCTTCTATCCGCACCCGAATCAAATAAAACGTAAGCAGATTTATTGTCAATAAGAAACGTACCCGTAACTAGCTCCGGGTCTTCCTGTGCCTCTGCCGCATTAATATTGAAAACTCTTCCGCGGCCTTGTCCATTCGTGTTCTCCTGGTTCGGGCAATTTGTAATAATGTGGCCCAGTTTTCCACATTTATAACAAACTACATTGGCATAACTTGCTCCGACACTACTTGCTCTGCCATTACTCCTTCCGACACCATTTGTTCCTTTCGTTCTGTTAACCCCTGGTCCGTAGACCTCATACTTCGCCGCGCTATGACCATTTCTTTTACACTTGTTGCAAAATTTGGTGCAGAACCCCGAGTGATACTTTTCACACCTTTGGCATAGCTGCTTCTGATTGTTGTTGTTGTTGCGATTGTTATTGTTGTTGGGACGATTGTTGTAGTTGCTGTTGTTGTTGTTGTTGTTGTTGTTGTTGTTGTTGTTGGTCCGTTTGTTGTAGTTGCGATTGATGTTGCGATTGTTGGAATAATTGTTGGGATTATTATTGTAATTGCTGTGGTTGTTGTATTGGTGATTCTTATCACCGTTTTCCTCCCACTTTCTTTTGACTTGCTTCACATTGGCCTCTTCAGCCGTCTGTTCTTTAATTCTTTCCTCAATCTGGTTCACTAGTTTGTGAGCCATTCTACATGCCTGTTGTATGGAGGCGGGCTCGTGTGAACTTATATCTTCTTGGATTCTTTCAGGTAATCCTTTCACAAACGCGTCAATCTTCTCTTCCTCATCTTCGAACGCTCCCGGACACAATAGGCACAATTCTGTGAATCGTCTTTCGTACGTGGTAATATCAAATCCTTGGGTTCGTAACCCTCTAAGTTCTGTCTTGAGCTTATTAACCTCGGTTCTAGGACGGTACTTCTCGTTCATCAAGTGCTTGAATGCTGACCACGGTAGTGCGTAAGCATCATCTTGTCCCACTTGCTCTAGATAGGTATTCCACCATGTTAACGCAGAACCTGTGAAGGTATGCGTAGCATACTTCACTTTATCCTCTTTAGTACACTTACTTATGGCAAACACCGATTCGACCTTCTCGGTCCACCGTTTCAATCCGATCGGTCCTTTGGTTCCATCAAATTCCAAAGGTTTGCAGGCAGTGAATTCTTTGTAGGTGCATCCTACACTATTTCCTGTACTGCTAGATCCAAGGTTATTGTTGGTATGTAGCGCAGCCTGTACTGCGGCTATGTTTGATGCTAGAAAAGTACGGAATTCCTCTTCATTCATATTCACGGTGTGTCGAGTAGTCGGTGCCATTTCCTTCAAAATAGTCAAATGGAACAAGTTAATCATACAGAATATTAAGAGTAGTTAATAGTATTTCATAGCATAATATGAACTCATTTATAAAAGCTTTTTCTTCATATTAGCGTTTTATAAGTTTAAATTCGGGTAGTACCTACCCGTTAAATTCATACTTAGTAGCTAATATACAATTCAACTACTACAATTCTATATGAAAAACTGATTATAATAATATTTCGAGTTCAAACTTTTATACAATATTTTACAAACTTACAATACCGCTTGTTTTACATAAAGCATGAAATATAGCACACAATAACTTTGATACAAGATAGTTGTGAAGATAATTCTAGCTAGTACACAAGTCGTTCAGCAAAGGCAATAAAGACACGTAATTCATACGTCCAGAAACAAGTCATGCATTCTGGTTTTACTAGGACTACTTCCCATCCTTGGTCTTGTGGAACATAACCGTTATGGCCGTTGATAAGACAGCGTATTGTAACGTCATCAAAGGGACGAGGGTTATGTAATGACCAACAGTCTTGTAATAACCTAAAAACCTCATTTCTTACCCCAATTACCGACTCCGTCACTTGTGGGAACGTTTTGTTTAATAGCTGTAGCCCGATGTTCTTTTTCTCACTTTGGTGAGAAGCGAACATTACTAACCCGTAAGCATAGCATGCTTCTTTATGTTGCATGTTAGTCGCTTCTTCTAAATCATGAAGTCCTATATTCGGATACATTGAGTCAAAATAATTTCTTAACCCGTTGCGTAAAATAGAATTTGGGTTCCCCGCAATATATGCGTCAAAGTAAACACATCGTAACTTATGGGTTTCCCAATGTGATATCCCTCATCTTTCAAACGAAAGTCTCTTATAAACCAAGACATTCTTGGAAGGTTCTTCGAATGTCTTACAAACTGATCTCGCCTTAAATAGTTATGTCGAGGAATTCTGACCGACTCTAGACAAGATTTCATCAATCATGTCTCCGGGTAGGTCTCTTAAAATATTGGGTTGTCTATCCATTTTATGTTTTTAAACTATAAAATAGACAAGAGTTAGATTCATAAAAAAAATACTTATTAATACAAGCAATATTTACATATATCATAAAGCATAAGCACACTATATTACACCACACGAATACAACTATCTTATTCTGACTCGCTCGTTTCTTCTTCTTCGTTTTTGGTTCGTTTTGCCAAGTTTCTAGGGATATATGATGTTCCCCTAATACTAGCTGTCGTTTTCCACAACGGTTTAGAAAAACCTGGTGGTTTAGAGGTTCCCGGGTCATTGTTACAACTTAAGGACTTCGGGGGTTGACGATACATATAAAGTTCATCGGGGTTGGAATTAGATTTCTCTATTTTTATGCCCTTTCCCTTATTATTTTCTTTTGCTTTTTTAAATTCAGTTGGGGTAATTTCTATAACATCATCGGAATTCTCGTCGAAATCCGATTCATCGGAGAATTGGTAATCCTCCCAATATTTTGCTTCCTTGGCGGAAACACCATTGACCATAATTAACCTTGGTTGGTTGGTTGAGGATTTTCTTTTACTTAACCGTTTTATTATTTCCCCCACCGGTTCTATTTCCTCCTCCGGTTCCTCCTCTTCCGGTTCTGATTCTTCTTCCGGTTCCTATTCGGGAACTTGTGAATCAGTCCAATATATATTCGACTCTTCGTTATTATTAGGTGAGTCAATGGGATTTGTGCTAGAGGTAGACATCTATCACACAATCTCAAACATGTTAAGAGATTAATATATCACATAATATATACATGTTAATAATATATAGTTTCCAATAAAAATGTTAAGCAATCATTTTTAAAGAAAACACGGTCGAAGTCCAGACTCACTAATGCATCCTAACAAACTCGATAAGACACACTAATACAAATTTTCTGGTTCTCTAAGACCAACGCTCGGATACCAACTGAAATGTCCCGTTCTTATTGATTAAAAACATTCCATATTAATTGATTTCGTTGCGAGGTTTTGACCTCTATATGAGACGTTTTTCAAAGACTGCATTCATTTTTAAAACAAACCATAACCTTTATTTCATAAATAAAAGTTTAAAAAGCTTTACGTAGATTATCAAATAATGATAATCTAAAATATCCTGTTTACACACGACCATTACATAATGGTTTACAATACAAATATGTTACATCGAAATCAGTTTCTTGAATGCAGTTTTTACACAATATCATACAAACATGGACTCCAAATCTTGTCCTGATTTTAGTATTCAACAGCGGAAGCTCTTAGTATTCACCTGAGAATAAACATGCTTTAAACGTCAACAAAAATGTTGGTGAGTTATAGGTTTAACCTATATATATCAAATCGTAACAATAGACCACAAGATTTCATATTTTAATACACATCCCATACATAGAGATAAAAATCATTCATATGGTGAACACCTGGTAACCGACATTAACAAGATGCATATATAAGAATATCCCCATCATTCCGGGACACCCTTCGGATATGATATAAATTTCGAATTACTAAAGCATTCGGTACTTTGGATGGGGTTTGTTAGGCCCAATAGATCTATCTTTAGGATTCGCGTCAATTAGGGTGTTTGTTCCCTAATTCTTAGATTACCAGACTTAATAAAAAGGGGCATATTCGATTTCGATAATTCAATCATAGAATGTAGTTTCACGTACTTGTGTCTATTTTGTAAATCATTTATAAAACCTGCATGTATTCTCATCCCAAAAATATTAGATTTTAAAAGTGGGACTATAACTCACTTTCACAGATTTTTACTTCGGCGGGAAGTAAGACTTGGCCACTGGTTGATTCACGAACCTATAACAATATATACATGTATATCAAAGTATGTTCAAAATATATTTACAACACTTTTAATATATTTTGATGTTTTAAGTTTATTAAGTCAGCTGTCCTCGTTAGTAACCTATAACTAGTTGTCCACAGTTAGATGTATAGAAATAAATTGATAAATATTATCTTGAATCAATCCACGACCCAGTGTATACGTATCTCAGTATTGATCACAACTCAAACTATATATATTTTGGAATCAACCTCAACCCTGTATAGCTAACTCCAACATTCACATATAGAGTGTCTATGGTTGTTCCGAAATATATATAGATGTGTCGACATGATAGGTCAAAACATTGTATACGTGTCTATGGTATCTCAAGATTACATAATATACAATACAATTTGATTAAGTTATGGTTGGAATAGATTTGTTACCAATTTTCACGTAGCTAAAATGAGAAAAATTATCCAATCTTGTTTTACCCATAACTTCTTCATTTTAAATCCGTTTTGAGTGAATCAAATTGCTATGGTTTCATATTGAACTCTATTTTATGAATTTAAACAGAAAAAGTATAGGTTTATAGTCGTAAAAATAAGTTATAAGTCGTTTTTGTAAAGGTAGTCATTTCAGTCGAAAGAACGACATCTAGATGACCATTTTAGAAAACATACTTCCCAAAACAGCCCAAAACTTGTTTTAACCATAAGTTTTGGATATAGTTTCATGTTCATAATAAAAATCATTTTCTCAGAATAACAACTTTTAAATCAAAGTTTATCATAGTTTTTAATTAACTAACCCAAAACAGCCCGCGGTGTTACTACGACGGCGTAAATCCGGTTTTACGGTGTTTTTAGTGTTTCCAGGTTTTAAATCATTAAGTTAGCATATCATATAGATATAGAACACGTGTTTAGTTGATTTTAAAATTCAAGTTAGAAGGATTAACTTTTATTTGCGAACAAGTTTAGAATTAACAAAACTATGTTCTAGTGATTAAAAGTTTAAACCTTCGAATAAGATAGCTTTATATGTATGAATCGAATGATGTTATGAACATCATTACTACCTCAAGTTCCTTGGATAAACCTACTGGAAATGAGAAAAATAGATCTAGCTTCAAAGGATTCTTAGATGGCTTGAAAGTTCTTGAAGTAGAATCATGACACGAAAACAATTTCAAGTAAGATTTCCACTCGAATTAAGATTGTTATAGTTATAGAACTTGAATCAAAGTGTGAATATGTAGCGACCCGACCAAATCATGTTTGACGGCGCCGTCTACTTAGGTCCCGTTACGTGGTCATAAGTCTTTAAGACAAAGTTTGACCAAAATATGTCGCCTTCATTTCATAATAAAGATTGTTCCCAAAGTTTACAAGAATTGTTCAACCAATAGTTAAGTTACAACGTTATAATACGAATGAAATCTAGGCGACATGGTTTAAAGTAAGGTCAAAAGACGCTCCATGAAATGCACATATACTCGACATCCAATGCAAGAATCAAATAATGAGCGGAAGCATGTATCATGTATCGTTCAAGGACCTGAGAAAAACATAGAAATCTGTCAACGAAAACGTTGGTGAAATCATAGGTTTAAGTAAGTAAGTACAAGTGAACCACAAGATTTGCATCAATGAAATAATAGTAATACATTCCAAAAGTTTGTTTCACGAGCACCCAATTATCAATGCTTAACATTTCCTTCCATTGAACCCCATCACTTAGTGCTAGAACATACACTGTTTCTCGAAAATATATTTCATTCGTAAACGGTAGCGAACCGTTTGAATGAGGGTTTGTCAAACCCATATGGATCCATACAACATAAGTTCTCGCTTACACCCGGCAAGTGTAACTAATGATAATCGAATTGAGGATTTTGTTCTAAACTCGTATGTAGAATGTTTGTTTTCCTGTACTTGTGTTCACTTAGTAAAAGAAATGTTTATGTTTTCTCATCCCAAATGTAAGTTCAAAAAGAGTAAAAGTGGGACTATGATCTCACCTTGAGTGTACGAGTAGTAAAGTACTTCGACAAGTAAATGTGTGCAAAGAACAATGCTAGTCTTGACCTAAACAATAGGTCGTATCAATAACGGTAAACACGATAGGTCAAAGATGTTCAATTAGTCCTATGGCTCGTTACGACTCAATAATGTAGCATGTGAGTCAAGTTGTCATGTTTCATGCAAGGTACAAGTATAAAAACATGTTAGAACGATTGCACAAGTATTTGGTTAAGTTTGATTAAAAGTCAACTTGGTCGGGTCAAAGTCAACAGAAAAGTCAACGGGGTCGGGTTGGATATCCGACAATTTTTCTAAGTTATATAATCATATATGAGCATGTTGGCCAAGTTTCATGTTAATCGGAGGTCCGTAGCATAGCAAACATTTTCATGTCAAATGACCAAGGCGAACAGTCAGTTTTAGCACAATGGGACGGCGTCCCAAAGAGCTAGACGGCGTCCCACAATGAAGGGTGGGACGGCGTCCTGCCATCCTAGACGGCGTCTAGGTTCAAATGGTGGGACGGCGTCCCAAGTATCTGGACGGCGTCCCAAATGCCTTACAGGCCCTGTTTGCTGAATTTCTCAATTGCACGAACCAAAACACAAACCAACACATTTTACAAACCGCGAACAATTAGAACATGTATTTTATATCATCGGAAAGCTCTTTCGACAAGGAACGCAACTAAGCACTTTTCATCAAGCAAAAACATCATATACTATAACCGAAATCCCGTCAAGCGATCAATAGAGGTTTATTTTCAAGTTTCAAGTTTATCAATTTTAATTTAAGTTTCGGGAATCCAATTTATACATATGATATGCCGTTTTGAAGGTAATTAAGCATACAACACAACCTAACACTTACAACTAACATTCCATGTCCTTCAAATCATTAAAAGTCCATTTTAAGTTCATGAAACCTTAATCTAAATTCACCAAATTTCATAATCAAGTTTAGGAGGTTTCATTAATCAAACTATACATCATAATGAAGCTAGTAACACTAGAAACACAATTAAAACATGATCTCTTAGCATCAAACAACATATGAACACTCAAATTTCAAGATCAACACACCAAAATTCAAGTTCATGCTAGTTACACTAAAACAACGAGATCGAGCATATAAATCACATAAACAAACTAGACTCGAGCCATAGACACTAATTAACAACCTTATAACTTAAAAATCTCAAGAACACAAGAATTAGTGATTTTAGAAAGTTACCCAAAATTGATGAAATCGGTATGGAAACGAAGAGGAGATCACGAGGAGTTCAAATATGCAATTTGTTTTGATCGAATCCTTCTTGAACGAATTTGGATGATGATTGAAGGTTTGAGGGTTTTGAGAGAAAAAGGGTGAAGTATTATTTGGGAGGTGATAAAATGAATGGAGAGGAAAGAGTTGACTAGTTGACCTAGTCATCTCTTTCTCCATTTGGCAACTTTAGTCCCTCAACTTAGGAAACGGGTACGGGAATTACCTAAACGAGATAATTCAAACGCGTATTAACGAGATGTGTTATAAACATATAACGGAACTTAAATAGTTAAACGGAAAAGCAAATGGAAAAAGGTGGGATGTTACATTACCTACACCTTAAAAGAAATTTCGTCCCGAAATTTAAGTAGGCGTAGTAGTCGTTGTTTCTTCCTCGAGATCTTGCGTTTCCGAATTCACGAATAGATGAGG
Organism: Rutidosis leptorrhynchoides; assembly: GCF_046630445.1. Taxonomy (NCBI): domain Eukaryota; kingdom Viridiplantae; phylum Streptophyta; class Magnoliopsida; order Asterales; family Asteraceae; genus Rutidosis; species Rutidosis leptorrhynchoides. Next base: position 290,889,263 of record NC_092333.1, read on the forward strand.
ATACTTCCTTTGCATTTGATCTTGTCTTTCCCAAGTAAACTCGGGTCCTCTTTTGGCATTCCAACGAACCTTGACAATCGGGATTCGGCTTTGTTTCAATGTCTTGACGGAGGTGTCCACAATTTCAACCGGTTCCTCCACAAAATGAAGTTTGTCATCAATAGTAAGTTCTTCGAGAGGGATGACGATATCGGGTTCGGCAAGACACTTTTTCAAGTTAGATACATGGAAAGTAGGATGAACGGAGCTCAATTGAGGCGGAAGATCCAAACGATAAGCAACGGTTCCAATACGCTCCAAGATTTCGAAAGGACCAATATACCGCGGATTTAGCTTCCCGCGTTTCCCAAAACGGATTACACCCTTCCAAGGTGCGACTTTTAACATTACTCGGTCACCGACTTGAAATTCAAGATCGTTGCGTCGTTTATCGGTATAGCTCTTTTGACGACTTCGGGCCGTCCTAAGCCTATCTCGGATTTGAACGATTTTCTCGGTGGTTTCGTGAATGAGTTCGGGTCCGGTGATTTGCACGTCGCCTACCTCGGCCCAACAAAGAGGTGAACGACATTTGCGGCCATATAGCGCTTCAAAAGGTGCGGCTTTAATACTCGCGTGATAACTATTGTTGTAAGAGAACTCGGCGAGAGGTAAGTGCTTGTCCCAAGCTTTTCCGAAATCAACCACGCAAGCTCGTAACATGTCCTCTAAGGTTTGAATTGTACGTTCGCTTTGTCCATCGGTTTGAGGATGATATGCGGTGCTCATGTCTAAACGCGTTCCCAACGCTTCTTGCAATGTACGCCAAAATCTAGAAACGAAACGGCCATCTCGGTCGGAGATAATTGATAAAGGTACACCGTGTCGGGCTACGATCTCCTTAATGTAAAGTTGTGCAAGTTTCTCCATTTTGTCCGTTTCTTTCATGGCAAGGAAGTGTGCGGATTTGGTGAGACGGTCAACAATAACCCAAATGGTATCATAACCGCCCGTCGTTTTTGGTAGTTTGGTGATAAAATCCATCGTTATCCCTTCCCACTTCCATTGCGGGATCTCGGGTTGTCGAAGTAGTCCGGACGGTCTTTGGTGTTCGGCTTTGACTTTGGAACATGTCAAACACTTGGAAACATAAGTAGCTACTTCCCTTTTGATATTCGTCCACCAATATAGCTGTTTAAGGTCGTGGTACATCTTATTGGCACCGGGGTGAATCGAGTATCGTGACTTATGGGCTTCATCTAAAATAAGGCTTCGTAGATCCCCATAACTAGGCACCCAAATTCTTCCGGCGAAATATCGGAGTCCGGTTTCTTTAACTTCGAATCGAGAGGTGAGGACGTTCAAGTGTTCGAGAGAGATGTTTTCATCCTTGAGAGCCTCATCTTGGGCTACCCGAATTTGGCTATTAAGGTTGGTGTGAATGGTGATGTTTAAAGCTCGGACACGGAGAGGCACCACTCTTTCTTTTCGACTTAAGGCATCGGCTACTACATTTGCCTTCCCGGGATGGTAACGAAGCTCGCAATCGTAATCGTTCAAAGTTTCAATCCACCGTCGTTGTCTCATGTTTAGTTGCTTTTGATCGAAAATGTGTTGGAGACTTTTGTGGTCGGTAAAGATAGTACTCTTGGTTCCATAAAGATAGTGTCTCCACATTTTAAGTGCAAAGACAACGGCTCCGAGTTCGAGATCATGTGTCGTATAGTTTCGTTCATGAATTTTGAGTTGTCGAGAAGCATAAGCAATGACTTTCGTTCGTTGCATCAATACACACCCAAAACCATGTTTTGAGGCATCGCAATATACAACAAAGTCATCATTGCCTTCGGGAAGTGACAAGATAGGAGCGGTGGTTAGCTTCGTTTTCAAGATTTGGAATGCGGATTCATGTTCGGTCGCCCAAATGAATTTCTTTCCCTTGTGAGTCAAGGCGGTTAGAGGACGTGCAACCAAAGAGAAATTTTCGATGAATCTACGATAGTACCCGGCGAGACCCAAAAATTGACGAATGTGAGTAGGAGTAGTAGGAGTCTCCCATTTGCTAATGGCTTCGATTTTCGATGGATCGACTTTAATACCTTGGTCACTTACAACATGACCAAGAAATTGAACTTCCTTTAACCAAAATTCACACTTGGAGAATTTGGCATAGAGTTGTTCTTGTCTTAAAAGTTCAAGCACAAGTCGGAGATGTTGTTCGTGCTCTTCTTCATTTTTAGAATAGATCAATATGTCATCGATGAACACAATAACGAATTTATCGAGATACGGTTTGCACACGCGGTTCATAAGATCCATGAACACCGCCGGTGCGTTAGTGAGACCAAATGGCATGACAAGGAATTCATAACTACCATAACGAGTTCGGAAAGCGGTTTTGGAGACATCTTCCCCCTTAACCCTCAATTGATGATAACCCGAGCGGAGATCGATTTTCGAATATACACAAGACCCTTGTAGTTGATCAAAGAGGTCATCGATGCGAGGAAGAGGGTATCGGTTCTTAACCGTCAATTTATTTAGTTCGCGATAATCAATGCACATTCGTAGGGATCCGTCTTTCTTTTTAACAAACAAAATCGGAGCGCCCCAAGGTGAATGGCTAGGTTGGATAAAACCACGATCAAGTAGTTCTTGGATTTGACTTTGCAATTCTTGCATTTCAGATGGAGCGAGTCTATATGGTGCACGCGCTACGGGTGCGGCTCCCGGAATAAGATCGATTTGGAATTCAACCGGTCGATGAGGTGGAAGACCCGGCAATTCGTCGGGAAATACATCGGAAAAGTCACTAACAATTGGCACATCATCGATATGCTTCTCATCGGACTCGACTTTCTTAACGTGGGCAAGGATCGCAAAACAACCCTTACGGAGTAGTTTTCTAACTTTAAGGCACGAAACGAGGTTGAGTCTGGTGCAACTCTTATCGCCATAAACAATCAAAGGTTCACCATTCTCGATAGGAATTCGGATTGCGTTAAGATCACAAAGAATGTGAGATTTCGTTTTGACTAACCAATTCATACCGATTATTACATCAAAGCTTCCTAGTTCCATGGGTATCAAGTCAATTTCAAATTCCTTACCCAAAATGTTTAACGTACACCCCCGGTAATATGTGTCGGCACTTAATAGTTTTCCGTTAGCTACTTCAATGGTATAAGTGGTATCTAATGGAAGAGGTGGAGTGCTAAAAGAATGAGTCAAAGTCTTGGATACAAAGCATTTATCGGCACCCGAATCGAATAAGCAAGAGACATAAGAATTGTTGAGAAGAAACGTACCCGTGACTAGTTCAGTGTCATCCCGGGCTTCCTCGGTGTTGATGTTGAAAGCTCGGCCGCGCGTATTGGTGTTATCTTTCCTTTTCGGGCATGCATTTCTATAATGACCCGTTTGACCACATTCGTAACAAGTGCCCGTCTTTGGTACATTGGGCCACTTTCGAGCAACGGGAGTGGCACTTTTACAATCGTTGGCCTTATGACCAACTCCTTGGCACCGGTGGCAAATTAACTTGCCACATTCACCAAAGTGATGTTTGTTGCATTTGTTGCAAAGAGGTAGGTTCCCGGCATAACCCTTCTTGCCGTCGAAAGTGAAGGATTTCTTGGCAAAGTTGTTGTTGCTTGATTGGGAGGGTTCCCACTTTCTTTTGTTGCCGCCCGATTTATCCTCGACCTTAGGTGCCGGAACTACGATTTCGTCAACCGTTTCAATTAGTTGGCGAGCCATGTTCATAGCGGCTTGATGAGTAGTGGGTTTGGATGACATCACCCCTTGTTTGATGCTTTTTGGAAGACCGAGCATGTAGAGCTCAATCCTTTGAGATTCGGGGTTAACAAGATTAGGACACATCAAGGATAGTTCGGCGAAGCGTTGATTATAAGCTTTAAGATCGTTTCCGACCGCTTTCAAAGCTCTTAGTTCTTCCTCAAGTTTTCGGGTTTCTTCGCGCGGAAAATATTCAACAATCATCTTTTCCTTTAGATCGGCCCAAGAGAGGGCATGAGCTTCATCGGTACCCACCGATTGAACATAGGTGTTCCACCATGTTAGAGCAATTCCGGAGAAAGTGTGAGTGGAGTATTTGACCTTGTCTTGGTCCCGACAACCGCTTATGCTAAAGACGGCTTCCGTTTGCTCAAACCATCGGGTGAGCACGACCGGTCCCCCGGTTCCATCAAAAGTGTGAGGTTTGCACCCCATGAAAGCTTTATAGGAGCATCCCTCGTTTGAGTTTCCGGCTCCATTGTTGTTGTTGTTGTTGTTGTGGTTGTTATTATTATTGTTGTTGGATGAGTGACCGGCCATGGCCGCATCTACGGCGGTTGCTATCATCCGTTCGAGAGCTTGTTCAGGAGTTTCATTGCGGCGTACACGACGAGGAGCCATTGTTCCTTCAAGACACAAGAATATCATTGATTAGTATTCTCAATAATACTAACCGTGATATAGAATAAAGATAAAGAGAAGTTTTTCCTCGACTCGCCTTAAATTCTTTATGTCATAATGTCGGAACGTTCATATGAGTCACCGTAATATAATCCCGGAAATTATATTACCCTGATTCATATGTGCATTCGACATCATTTCATATAGTCAAGGTGGCGCGTCGATCAAATTAAACAACGTGAGATTAAGATGAACTAAGAGTAGGTATGAGTAGAAGCGTTCGAGTATAAATGCACAAGTAGTCAAGTAATTCCTACTTCAAGTCTATATGCCGGTTGTAGTCTAGACTCACTAATGTACCCTATGACTCGGGGTTGACACCAATGAACTCTAAATCCCTACAACCAACGCTCTGATACCATCTGTAGCGACCCGACCAAATCATGTTTGACGGCGCCGTCTACTTAGGTCCCGTTACGTGGTCATAAGTCTTTAAGACAAAGTTTGACCAAAATATGTCGCCTTCATTTCATAATAAAGATTGTTCCCAAAGTTTACAAGAATTGTTCAACCAATAGTTAAGTTACAACGTTATAATACGAATGAAATCTAGGCGACATGGTTTAAAGTAAGGTCAAAAGACGCTCCATGAAATGCACATATACTCGACATCCAATGCAAGAATCAAATAATGAGCGGAAGCATGTATCATGTATCGTTCAAGGACCTGAGAAAAACATAGAAATCTGTCAACGAAAACGTTGGTGAAATCATAGGTTTAAGTAAGTAAGTACAAGTGAACCACAAGATTTGCATCAATGAAATAATAGTAATACATTCCAAAAGTTTGTTTCACGAGCACCCAATTATCAATGCTTAACATTTCCTTCCATTGAACCCCATCACTTAGTGCTAGAACATACACTGTTTCTCGAAAATATATTTCATTCGTAAACGGTAGCGAACCGTTTGAATGAGGGTTTGTCAAACCCATATGGATCCATACAACATAAGTTCTCGCTTACACCCGGCAAGTGTAACTAATGATAATCGAATTGAGGATTTTGTTCTAAACTCGTATGTAGAATGTTTGTTTTCCTGTACTTGTGTTCACTTAGTAAAAGAAATGTTTATGTTTTCTCATCCCAAATGTAAGTTCAAAAAGAGTAAAAGTGGGACTATGATCTCACCTTGAGTGTACGAGTAGTAAAGTACTTCGACAAGTAAATGTGTGCAAAGAACAATGCTAGTCTTGACCTAAACAATAGGTCGTATCAATAACGGTAAACACGATAGGTCAAAGATGTTCAATTAGTCCTATGGCTCGTTACGACTCAATAATGTAGCATGTGAGTCAAGTTGTCATGTTTCATGCAAGGTACAAGTATAAAAACATGTTAGAACGATTGCACAAGTATTTGGTTAAGTTTGATTAAAAGTCAACTTGGTCGGGTCAAAGTCAACAGAAAAGTCAACGGGGTCGGGTTGGATATCCGACAATTTTTCTAAGTTATATAATCATATATGAGCATGTTGGCCAAGTTTCATGTTAATCGGAGGTCCGTAGCATAGCAAACATTTTCATGTCAAATGACCAAGGCGAACAGTCAGTTTTAGCACAATGGGACGGCGTCCCAAAGAGCTAGACGGCGTCCCACAATGAAGGGTGGGACGGCGTCCTGCCATCCTAGACGGCGTCTAGGTTCAAATGGTGGGACGGCGTCCCAAGTATCTGGACGGCGTCCCAAATGCCTTACAGGCCCTGTTTGCTGAATTTCTCAATTGCACGAACCAAAACACAAACCAACACATTTTACAAACCGCGAACAATTAGAACATGTATTTTATATCATCGGAAAGCTCTTTCGACAAGGAACGCAACTAAGCACTTTTCATCAAGCAAAAACATCATATACTATAACCGAAATCCCGTCAAGCGATCAATAGAGGTTTATTTTCAAGTTTCAAGTTTATCAATTTTAATTTAAGTTTCGGGAATCCAATTTATACATATGATATGCCGTTTTGAAGGTAATTAAGCATACAACACAACCTAACACTTACAACTAACATTCCATGTCCTTCAAATCATTAAAAGTCCATTTTAAGTTCATGAAACCTTAATCTAAATTCACCAAATTTCATAATCAAGTTTAGGAGGTTTCATTAATCAAACTATACATCATAATGAAGCTAGTAACACTAGAAACACAATTAAAACATGATCTCTTAGCATCAAACAACATATGAACACTCAAATTTCAAGATCAACACACCAAAATTCAAGTTCATGCTAGTTACACTAAAACAACGAGATCGAGCATATAAATCACATAAACAAACTAGACTCGAGCCATAGACACTAATTAACAACCTTATAACTTAAAAATCTCAAGAACACAAGAATTAGTGATTTTAGAAAGTTACCCAAAATTGATGAAATCGGTATGGAAACGAAGAGGAGATCACGAGGAGTTCAAATATGCAATTTGTTTTGATCGAATCCTTCTTGAACGAATTTGGATGATGATTGAAGGTTTGAGGGTTTTGAGAGAAAAAGGGTGAAGTATTATTTGGGAGGTGATAAAATGAATGGAGAGGAAAGAGTTGACTAGTTGACCTAGTCATCTCTTTCTCCATTTGGCAACTTTAGTCCCTCAACTTAGGAAACGGGTACGGGAATTACCTAAACGAGATAATTCAAACGCGTATTAACGAGATGTGTTATAAACATATAACGGAACTTAAATAGTTAAACGGAAAAGCAAATGGAAAAAGGTGGGATGTTACAGAATATGTGTATTACATTGAATTAGAATGATAAACTACTGTAAATAACAGAGGTTTCTTGATCTTGGATGATTACTTGGAATGGATTAGAAAGCTTGGAAGTAGACTTGCAAACTTGAAAGTGTTCTTGAAGTTTTCTTGAGTAGTTGTTTTGTAAGTTGTTTTAAGTATGGATTTATGAGCTAGATTGAGCTAGGTTTTGATGAAGATGATGAAGAACACTTAGAAAAATGAGAGAAAACTTGAGAGAGATGAGTTTGATTCAAGAAAATTGAAAAATAAAAGTGTTAGAGTGTGAGCTAATTCACGTGAATGTTGGTGTCAAATATAGGCTCCATTAGTTTGTAATTTAGCTAGATATTTCATGCTAGTTACCAAATGATGGTTCCCACATATGTTGGTGACTCACAAGGGCTGCTAAGAGCTGATAATTGGAGTGTATATACCAATAGTAAATACATTTAGAAGTTGTGTATTGTATGAGTACGAATACGGGTGTATACGAGTAGAATTGTTGATGAAAATGAATGAGAATGCAATTGTAAGCAATTTTGTTAAGTAGAAGTAATTTGATATATGTCTTGAAGTCTTTCAAAAGTGTACTAATACATCTTAATATACTACATGTATATACATTTTAACGGAGTCGTTAAGTCATCGTTAGTCGTTACATGTAAGTGTTGTTTTGAAACCTTTAAGTTAACGATCTCATTTAATGTTGTTAACCCAAAGTTTATTATATCTAATGAGATGTTAAATTATTACATTATCATGATATTATGATGTATGAATATATCTTAATGTGATATATATACATTAAAATGTTGTTACAACGATAATCGTAACATATATGTCTCGTTTCGAAATTCTTAAGTTAGTAGTCTTGTTTTACATATGTAGTTCATTGTTAACACACTTAATAATATATTTAATTATCATTTTATCATGTTAAATATAGTGTAACAATATCTTAATATGATACATATGTATTTAGTAAGACGTTATTATAACGATAATCGTTATATATATCGTTTCGAGTTTCTTAACTTAGTAGTCTCATTATTATGTATATAACTCATTGTTAATATACCTAATGAGATACTTACTTATCATAATATCATGTTAACTATATATATATATATATATATATATATATATATATATATATATATATATATATATATATATATATATATATATATATATATATATATATCCATATGTATATATCATCATATCGCTTTTACAAGTTTTTAACGTTCGTGAATCGCCGGTCAATTTGGGTGGTCAATTGTCTACATGAAACCTATTTCAAATAATCAAGTCTTAACAAGTTTGATTGCTTAAAATGTTGGAAACATTTAATCATGTAAATATAGTTTTCATTTAATATATAATCATGGGATAATCATGGAAAAGTTCGGTTCACTACAATAACTGGCTCAATCCATTTTCCAGTTCCAAACCTTCTCTTTTTCTGAGCTTTGTCAACACACTATTCTTTATCATCAAACTTTTTTACTGTTAAGGTCGTTTACAATTTTTGCTGCTTCATCGGCATTTTTCAAAATTTCGAGAACTAGTTCGCTGTTTAGGGTGTTTTTCAGAAACTTCACATTCGGAGTATGTAAGTCCAAGAGATAGATGATATATGTACACATATAACTATTGGCGTAGACATGCTGCGAGATTTCAAAATACTGATTGCTAATTCCCGATGATTCGTATGGGAATTCCCGTTACAAGATGCAGATGAGTAAATGATGGGGTTTTGATGATTTTACGAAAAATCCTAGATCATTACGGTTGCTGATAAGTTTAATGCTAATGTGGTGGAATATAAATGGTTCCTATGGCTAAAGGGCAACGTATATATCAAGGTTATAGTAAGGTTAGTCCGACTGAAAAGTTGAAGTCGACTTGTTGGAGCTGTAACAAAACTGGCTACTTTGAAAAGAGATTGAAAAGTTATTTTAGCTAATAAATGCCAAAGGGTCTGGCACGGATACGTGTTAACTATGACTTTGGTTTCAAGAGTTTTTCAGGTACATAACTGTGAGTAACATGTGGTTGGATCATCATCTCGATTATTCATTATTTGAAGGGTCTTCAGGAATTTCGGAGGGTTTGAACACAGATTGAAGTCGTTAATATACATATGATGTTCTAGCACAGTTTTGAAGTCAAAGTATAGCTTTAAAAGATGTAAGGATTTAAGAGTGATGTCTTCTGTTAAATATTGACTTGGATTTTGATTTGTCAAAATCAGAATGTGTAATCAAATTTGGAAGAGTATGGTTGGTTTGATTTTTATGAAAGAATGTATATTATTGTGAAAGTAGTGAGTATAGTTGGTGATTACTGAATCAGATTCGAAGAATGTATCATATTAATTGTGAATTTATATATCTCTCGGGTATTACCTACCCGTTAAAAAAATTTTCACAATTAATATTTTGTACAAAAGAATTTTTATTACAGTCTTTATGAAAATATATATGTGTATATTTTCTTTAGATGTAATATAGATTTAATGAGTTAATATTAAATTAAACTCATTTGATTTACGGTTGAAACTAGAATTGAGTAATCCCTAAAACTTTAGAAATTACATAAGTATTTCTTCAATGATATTGAAATTATAAATCAATACTTCGTTATTTGTTGATGCATGATGTTGGTTTTCGTGAAATTCTTGTGAACTTCGCAAGGTACGAATGATGTTATTTGAAAAGTTTCGAGTACATCGATGATGAAAGTGTAAAATCAAACATATATTTGAATAATACACTTGATTTATTATGAATTAGAATTTATTGAATTGAGACAGAGATTGTAGTTAATGATGGTTAAGTTGTGGACAAAGGACGTACATCATAGCTTATTAGTAATATGAATTAACCGAGTAGTTAAGATTCATACATAATAGCTTAGTAAGGAAAGATTCATTATGGTTTAAAAATTTATATATATAAGATATACATATAAATCCTTTAGTGGAAATGAGTTAATACTTCATAACTCGTTAATATGACATACTTGTTGTTGATTTGTAATGATGTCCACGGTGATTCTTGAACTGTCGGAGCTTGTGATGTTATAGGTTTGCTAGTGTTGATGATGTTGACGGTACTGACGATGTTGGTGATGCTAACGGTACTGTTGAAGCTGTTGATAAAACAAGTCTAGCTTGTAAATCACGCACCATTCTTGTCAGGATTTCTATTCCTCCTCCTATCATTTTGGTTCATTTATCTGATATATGGTTAGGGCTAGAATAGATAATCCCTAAGACTTTAGAAATTACATAATCGCCGTAGAATGTTTCACCCAATGAACTTATGAATTAATACTTCATCGGTTATTGTTGTTGGTACTACTTGGTATCTATGGTGCGTATGACGTTGATGTTCGTGGGGCAGTTTGTGATGTTGAAGTATGGAATGTGGATGTTATTGTTGATGGTGGTAATGGTACTGTTGCTGCCAGTGCTGCTGCTGGTGCTTGTAACATTTGCACCATATTCTCCAAAGCTACTACGCGTGCGCGCAGCTCGTTGACTTCTTCTATTACACCGGGATGATTGTCGGTTCAGACGAGCGGATGAATAAGATCTACAATTCGAGATAGTATATAATCATGACGAGATACTCTGGAGATGAGAGAGAAAATGGTGTTACGAACAGGTTCGCCGGTAAGTACTTCAGGTTTTTCGCCAAGAGGGCAATGTGGTGGATGGAAGGGATCACCGAACCCATTCCCAATTCATCCAGAATAGATGATGGCTGATTGGTTGGTCCATTCCGGTCACACTGCTTTCGGAGCTCGAATGAAACTCCATATCGGAATAGCTGCCGGAATTCGAGGAATTTGAACTAGTTGCGAGTTCCATCTTATACGGTTAGATAAAGGATTTTTGATAGGAAATGATTTCCGGCTATCAAATGATATTCTAATTACATAGAGTATCTATATATATAGAACAAAAGATTTCGTAGATTACGGAGGAATTTACGGAATATACTAGGCTTAGTTTACAGTAACAAATACGCTAAGATATGAATTAGCATATATGCTATGATATGAATTTTGTCTATACACTATTCATGCAATAAATTCAGTAAGATGTGTCTAGACTAAGAATGATAAGCAAGTAATTTCCTAAGGATGAAAAGTAGGTAATTTTTGACACGAAATGATAAGCAAAACTTTTGACATGCAGACACGGTCTGTAACGTCCTCCCAATAGGGTCTGGAAGGAACGTCACTAATATCAAAACATACCAACATATTATAATAAACGAGAACAATACTAAATGATGAATTTAACTTTAATGAGTACGCAGCGGAAAATGAAATATCGTTACAATGACAGGAATAACAATATCATAAATGTTCACATGCAGAAGTAATAAATGCGATATCTCTTGATCCTATGTCCAAGTAGCATCACATAAGCAGTAAGTATAAGAGCTTGAATCAAACAGTACCTGAGACAAAAGATGCTAAAGTGTCAACCAAAAAGGTTGAGTGTAGTTCATAGGTTTAACAAAAAATTTATCGTTGTTTTAGACCACAAGATTTAGTTTGTAAAGTTGATCTCCCGCAGGATCAAAAAGTTATGCCAATGCGTGATATTTAGACCAAACGTTCAAGTTTGCCCCATGACAAGTTGTGTCTGTCCTTGTCAGTTTAATTTCATTATTAAGTAATACAATGACTTGGTCAAATGTATCGGGGACGTTACTCCCGATAGGCCTACCCCCAATAATTAAGAATGCCGCAGCAATTAAAAATATCACTGTAGGGACTTAGTCGGACATAGCCGGGTATAGCATAGTTTAACAGTTTGGTACTTGTGTCTAAAGTGTAATAAGTAAAAACAGCATGTGTCTCACCCCAAGTAAAAGTAAGTAAGTTTGCTAGCAATTAAAGAGGGGCTATGAATTCAACTTAGTAAGTAGAGAGAGTGTTATTCCTCGGAATAAAGAGTTGAACGAGTGAGAAGGAAAGTCAACCTATTGACATTTAAGAGTAGTTAAGTGTTTTACCCATGTTTAAGTTTAAGTATGTGTTTAAGTATAGTTTGTTTTACTAAGTTTCTATTCCTAGTAAGTTACTATTTTTATAAAGTTTCCATTTTTAGAAAGTTTCTTATTTTACTAAGTTTCTATGACTAGAGAGTTTCTACTTTTATCAGTGTTTTCCATTTTAGGATACTTGTCGTATTAGATAAGCTTCCAATCACCCCTTTCCCTTCGAATGGCTAATTTAGATCTAGGGGCTTGAGCCATAGGACCCTTTAAATCGGAAATCCAAACCCTCTGCCTAGAATCTCATAGAAACCATTCGTCAAGAAAGTTCGAAGATCTATACATCTCTAATACATATCCCAAAATGTTTTTATGTTATAATATAAGTAGTAGGTTATAGGTGCTAGTAATAGTAATAGTGTATACATGTTATTTATTTTATTTTTAATTGCATATAATTTATAACATTATTTACATATTTCGGTAAAAATAATAACCGAAGTAAAAAGTAAAAAGCAAAAAGTAAAAAGTGAAAAGTAAAAAAAATAAAAAGTAAGAAAAGAATACTTACTAGTAGTAATTCTTCAAAGAGAGAATGAGAGAAATTTTGGTGTGAGTTTGAATGAGAAATGAGGGGTATTTATACTTGAAAAAATTAGATAAAAAGAATAAAATAATTAAAAGAAAAAGAAATATTTAATTCTTAATGGGATTTTAAAATTAAAAAGTATTAAATGTTAGGTCATGGGATAATGCACAAAATAAAATAATAAAAGTAGTTTTTCCATTAAAAATTTTAATTAAAAAGTAATTTATTTATTTATTTATTTATTTTAAGGAATTTTTTTTTTTTGTAAATAAACAAATTTATTTAATGTTTTTCCAAGAATATTTGTCAATAATATTTTATTTTTTTATTTTTGTTTTATTTAATTAATAAATACAAATTTTGCATAAAAATAATAAATAATTCGGTATTTTGTATTTTTAATAATAATTATGATTTTAATTATTAAACTATAGTTTTAGTAAGTTTGTAAATATTATTACATTTATATATAATTAGATTTATTATATAGTTAAATATATAATATATTAACTAAATAATAAAAGTGATACAAAGTTTATATACTTAGTTAAATTATGTCAAATTATATAAATTAATAATATATTATTTATTTAAGCGTACATTGTTGACTAAAAATTACTATTCGGTCAATATTTAATTGTATATAACAACCCTTAATACATATAGTCAGACATATAACCCTAGGGTTAATTCAGTAATTTAGAAGTCGAAAAGTGAGGGTTGTTACAGTACCTCCCCGTTAATAAAAACTTCGTCCCGAAGTTTTAGGTAGACTTCTTGGATGCATCAGCGGTTGAGAAGAGATGGGGATATTTCTGTTTCATTTGGTCTTCACGTTCCCAGGTATGTTTGGGGCCTTGCGTGTTTTCCAAAGGATAGAATATTATTTTGTTTCAAGCGTTTAAGTCATACAAACCATAATCTCTATAGGTTCTTCTACGAAGTGCATTTTATCATTAATGCAGAGATCATTCAAAATGATGATGTTATGCAAGTCATTTCAGTAAATTGGATACATGAAATGTGTTATGAATAATATTGAGCTCATTTAAAACCTTGAGCGTTTATGCTGCAATATTAGGCAGACAAAACAGAGAGGAGTTCATGAAAATCATAGTCATGAAATTTGATAGAGATCGTCATTCTTTATAACAAGAATGATGAATTAGAGTTTTATCGACATTAAATAATATGGATAAAGTAATTCGATTATAGAAAGAGTATAAACGAAGCTATCGTAAAAGAGTAAATGAGAAAATTAAATGTTTGCCTTAACTTTTGACGTAGTTACGATTGATTTCCGGATTTCAAGGAATTAAAGAAATCTTCGAAATCTTTATAAGATTTGATTTTTCGGTAATTACAGAAATTAGGATTTTCTTTAATTAAAGGCGGTGAATTGCCTCGATTGGTGTGTCTGGAATTTTTTCTATAAATTAGCTTCTTCCGTTTCATTATCTTCACCACTTATATACTTTCTTTCTCAATTCATACTTCCAAAAGTTTTGTTAATATGCTCAATCCAGTTCTTGTCTTTGACATTATATTGGTTATCGCCACAATCATCCTTCTTTTCCAACTCCCACCAGAGGAGTCTGTTTACTTCTACTATGCTCTAGAATTTATTGTGTTTTTAGTTCTCCTGTGTCTTTATATTGCTATACGCATTGATATACACGGTTTGTAATTTCAGTGTTGTTATCGGGATTTATATTTTCCCTTATATGTCAAAGCTTCATGCTTTTGTAAAGCAAGTAACGGTCCAGAATTCGTAGTATGAAGTTTCGAATGATCATGATATTCAAAGCAGAAGGAAAGGTAATAGCACGATTTGATTTGTCATATTACCAGATGATAATGCTAAAAACGAACATATATTTCATAGCATTATTCCTCAAGAAAGACAAGCTTTTAGTTGCAATTGTTCTATTTACAAGTGATATTCATTTAAATAATAAAAGGTGAAGACAAAAGACAGATTCGACGAATTGATGACGCAAAGGTCCAAAAAGCTCAAAAGTACAAAATACAATCAAAGTGGTTCCAATTATTGATAAGAAACGTCTCGAAATTACAAGAGTACAAGATTCAAAATGCAAAGTACGAGATATTAAATTGTACGCAAGGACGTTCGAAAATCCGGGACCGGGACCAGAGTCAACTCTCAACGCTCGACGCAACGGACTAAAAATTACAAGTTAACTATGTATATAAATATAATATAATATATAATTAATTCTTAAAATTAATATATATATTATAATATATTTATAATTCGTCGGCAAACAAAGAGCCAAAGTTGGGTGAGCTGTAAAAACAAACTCCGCGACTCGCGGAGTTTGAAGAAGGAAAGGGCCGCGAGTCGCGGAACCCCAAAAACCGAAAATTCCTATAAAAGGCAACGCAGTTCGACGAAAAAAAATATCCATAATCTATCTCTCTCTCAATATATACGTGAATATATATATATATAATTTATATTTTAATTTTAATTTTAATTTTAAATCCTAATAATAAGGGTATGTTAGCAAATGTTGTAAGGGTGTAAGTCAAAATTCTGTCCGTGTAACGCTACGCTATTTTTAATCATTGTAAGTTATGTTCAACCTTTTTAATTTAATGTCTCGTAGCTAAGTTATTATTATGCTTATTTAATCCGAAGTAATCATGATGTTGGGCTAATTATTAAAATTGGGTAATTGAGCTTTGTACCATAATTGGGGTTTGGACAAAAGAACGACACTTGTGGAAATTAGACTGGACTATTAATGGGCTTTATATTTGTTTAACTAAATGATAGTTTGTTAATTTTAATATAAAGATTTACAATTGGACGTCCCTATAAATAACCATATACACTCAATCGGACACGATGGGCGGGGTATTTATATGTACGAATAATCGTTCATTTAACCGGACACGGGAATGGATTAATAGTCACTAGAATTATTAAAACAAGGGTGAAATTATGTACAAGGACACTTGGCATAATTGTTAACAAAGTATTAAAACCTTGGGTTACACTCAGTCGACATCCTGGTGTAATTATTAAACAAAGTATTAAAATCTTGTTACAGTTTAAGTCCCCAATTAGTTGGAATATTTGACTTCGGGTATAAGGATAATTTGACGAGGACACTCGCACTTTATATTTATGACTGATGGACTGTTATGGACAAAAACCAGACGGACATATTAAATAATCCAGGACAAAGGACAATTAACCCATGAGCATAAAACTAAAATCAACACGTCAAACATCATGATTACGGAAGTTTAAATAAGCATAATTCTTTTATTTCATATTTAATTTCCTTTATTTTATATTTAATTGCACTTCTAATTATCGCACTTTTATTTATTGTTATTGTATTTAATTGCACTTTTAATTATCGTACTTTTTAATTATCGCAAGTTTATTTTATCGCACTTTTATTATTCGCAATTTCATTATCGTTATTTACTTTACGCTTTAAATTAAGTCTTTTATTTATTTAATATTTTACATTTGGTTTTAACTGCGACTAAAGTTTTAAAATCGACAAACCGGTCATTAAACGGTAAAAACCCCCCTTTATAATAATAATATTACTTATATATATATTTGTATTTTTATAAATTAAGCTAATATAGCGTTAAGCTTTGTGAAAAAGATTTTCCCTGTGGAACGAACCGGAC
The DNA here is from genome assembly GCF_046630445.1 of Rutidosis leptorrhynchoides. NCBI lineage: Eukaryota > Viridiplantae > Streptophyta > Magnoliopsida > Asterales > Asteraceae > Rutidosis > Rutidosis leptorrhynchoides. Next base: position 290,905,751 of record NC_092333.1, read on the forward strand.
TTACTAAAAACTACACTACTGTACGATTAGGTACACTGACTATAAGTGTTGTAGCAAGGTTTAAGTATATCCATTCTTTAAATAAATAAATATCTTGTGTAAAATTGTATCGTATTTAATAGTATTTCCTTATAAAATTTAATAGTATTTTATACCCCTTAGCTTTAACTATCAAGTATTTTTGGCGCCGCTGCCGGGGAACATCTAGCTTAAAAGCCGGAAGCGCAACGCTAATATAAAAAAAAATTTATTTTTTACTAATATAAAAAAATACGCTTTTGTAAAAATACGTTTTAAATATTCAAAAATATAAAAAGAAAAACAAAAATATAAATATTTTTAAGAGTTTGTTAAATATTTAAGTTTTATAAAGTTTCTTTATTTCTATTTTATAAAAATATAAGTTTTATTTAAATATTTTGTGTTTATTTAAAACATAAAATTAAAAAACCGAAAATATATATATATATATATATATATATATATATATATATATATATATATATATATATATATATATATATATATATATATATATATATATATATATATATAGTTTTAAGATTTTTATTTATAAAATTATAAAGTATTTCTATTTTTATTTTAGTTTTTAAATATAAGTTTTTATTATATAAATATTTTTATTTAAACAGAAAATATAAAATAGAAATTAAAAAAAAAAAAAACTGAAACGAACGATTTTTGTCCTGCACCTGATCTGGAATTTGAAACCCCGCGACTTGCGGAGTTTTCCAGCTTCGAGAACCGCGACTCGCGGAGTTCTCTCTGACACGTGACCAGAAACCCTAATCTGCATCATTACGTAATTATTATTATTATTAATAATTAAAAACCCTAATTAGGTTTTAATTTTTAATTAATTAAGTTTAGTTTATTTATTTAATTTGTATATTTAGTTTAATTAATTTAAATAAATTATAAAATTAACACTTTTATAAAATAAATAATATAAAATAATATTTTTATAAAAATTGTACTTTTTACAACTTTTAGTATATTTTTATATTTTTTCCCTTTTTAATTGTTTTAGCGTAATTTTTGTATTTTTCGCTCATTTTTAGTTTTAAGTTATAGTTTTTGCCATAGTTATTTTTATTACTAGATTTTTAGGCTTTGCCGTAAAATCCCTTAAGTTTTTTTTCTTCTTTAGACTAAGATTAAAGTGCTTTAGAATTTTGCGACGTCTTTTTAAGTTTTAGTACCTTTTTAAGTTATTTCCATTTGGGATATAGTTTTACTTGTAAGCTTTAATATTTTTAGACACCTTTTACCTATGTATCAATTATCATTCCAATTAGTAATCTCAATTTGCGATTATAATTTTAAGTTAGTGATAGTAATAAGGTTGGGTTAGTCAAGTATTTTTAAGTTTTATAAGTCACTCTTTTTCTTTCTTATTCTTCGACGCCTTTTATTTTTCGACCTTTTTCGACGCGCTCTTTTTCTTTCTTATTTCTCGTCATTCTAGTTTTTAGGACTTAGAATTTTTTCTACTTCTTATCTATACTTCTTAAAATTACGAAAATTTATTTTAAGTGGTTAAATTGATAGACATCAAAATTTTCTGGTTCGTAGTAATAGTTGGATTTGTACGTGGACCGGGTTATTGGAGCCAAACAGTCCTCAATTATATTGAGACCAAACTATTCCTGCCCCTCTGCTGCATCTTTTGGCTATTTGAAACGTGGGCACAATCAGAAAAGTCTATTAATTAGATAACTTATATAATTTTTTCTTTCCTTTTAAAAACTAATAGGATATTCAGTGAATGCACCGAGCAAGACGTTCACCACCTTTTGTAGGTTCACCACCTGTAACTAGATCAAGACATTTAGCAAATATTACCGCCGTTGATTTTTCTTTAGAATCGTCATCCAGTCGACCAAGTACTCCAATTCAAATTTTCGATAATCCATTTTTTGAACCCGACCTCACAATTGAGAATCCGGATAATATTCAGGGACAATTCATAGATCCTGAACCATTAAATTTTCCTCCGAAACCACCAATCATTCAAACAGAGATTGTTGAGGAACGAACCATTAAATCAGAATCCTCTAGTGATTCAGATTCAACAAATTCAATTATGGAGAATCTGGAACCTTTAAGTATGGAAGACCGAATGAGAGCTAAACGCACTGGTCAAGATCACACAATTAATCATCCAGACATTAATGCGCCAGATTATGAAATCAAAGGACAAATTCTACATATGGTGACTAATCAATGCCAATTTAGTGGTGCGCCGAAGGAAGATCCAAACGAACATCTTCGTACCTTTAATAGGATCTGCACACTATTTAAAATAAGAGAAGTGGAGGATGAACAGATATATCTCATGTTATTTCCCTGGACTTTAAAGGAAGAAGCCAAAGATTGGTTGGAATCGTTACCTGAAGGGGCGATTGATACATGGGACATTTTAGTTGAAAAATTTCTTAAACAATTCTTTCCTGCATCTAAAGCCGTAAGACTTCAAGGAGAAATTGTTACGTTCACACAGAAACCGAATGAAACTCTATATGAGGCGTGGACAAGATTTGGAAAATTATTAAGAGGATGTCCGCAACATGGTTTAGACACCTGTCAAATAGTACAAATATTCTACCAAGGATGCGACATCACTACAAGGAAAGACATCGATATAGCAGCTGGTGGTTCCATTATGAAGAAAACCGAAACTGATGCTTACAAAATTATTGATAACACTGCTTCCCACTCACATGAGTGGCACCAAGAAAAAGATATCGTTAGATCATCTAAAGCAGCTAGAGCCGATTCTAGCCATGACTTAGATTCCATTTCTGCAAAGATAGATGTTGTCGAGAGACGAATGGAAAAGATGACTAAAGATATCCACTCAATACGAATTAGTTGTGAGCAGTGTGGAGGACCACATTTGACAAAAGATTGTCTCAGTATTGAATTAACAATGGAACAAAGAGAGAATGTTTCATATCTAAACCAAAGGCCTGGAAATAATTATCAGAATAATTATCAACAGCCAAGACCGATTTACAATCAAAATCAGAATTATAATCGAAATATTCCATACAACAACCAACAAGGTCCTAGTAATCAACAAGTATCTAACAATACTTACAACCATCAAAGACCTAATTTTCAAAACAAACCACCACAAACCGATGATAAAAAGCCGAATTTAGAAGATATGATGACGAAGCTAGTTTAAACTCAAACGCAGTTTTTCACATCTCAAAAACAAACTAATGAACAAAATGCTCAAGCATTTAGAAATCAACAAGCTTCTATTCAAAACTTGGAACAAGAAGTAAGTAACCTAGCAAGGTTAATAGGTGAAAGAAAACCGGGAAGTTTACCTAGTGATACAAATGCTAACCCCCGGAATGAAACAGCTAAAGCCATTACCACAAGAAGTGGTACAACACTTAAACCACCTGAAATACCTGTAACTTCTGATGAAGCTATTCCTACTCCACAAGAACCACAACCTGATCAAGATAAGAAAAAAGAACCGGTAGTTGAAAAGGTTAATGAAGATAACACAGTTAAGGCTAAACCTTATGTTAAACCATACCAATCACCACTTCCTTACCCGAGTAAAATAAAGAAATAGAAACTTGAAGCCGAGCAATCCAAATTCTTGGATATGTTTAAACAGATAAATGTAAATCTTCCTTTCATTGATGTGATTTCAGGAATGCCTAGATATGCTAAATTCTTGAAAGATCTGATCATGAATAGAAAGAAAATGGAAGAACTCTCGGCTGTTACTATGAATGCTAATTGTTCAGCAGTGCTGTTGAATAAGATACCAAAAAAATTATCTGATCCAGGAAGTTTCACAATTCCAGTAGATTTTGTTGTTCTGGACATGGAAGAAGATTCTCAAGTTCCTCTCATATTAGGAAGACCATTCTTAAACACGGCTAAAGCAATGATAGACGTATTCGGTAAGAAATTGACCCTAAGTATAGAGGACGAGAGTGTTACCTTTTCAGTTGATAGAGCAATACAACAACCACAATCTGCAGATGATACATGTTATTATATTCAAACTATAGATTCACATGCAGAATTGTTAGAAGAATTTCCAGAATTACAAGGAACAGGAAAATGTTCTTTAGGAAAAGGTAATGAACCAATTGATGAAGCTGAAATGTTAGCTACACTTATAGCTAATGGATATGAACCAACAACAAAAGAAATTCAAATGCTAAAAGAAGAAGACAGATATCGATATAAATCATCGATAGAAGAACCACCTAAATTAGAGTTAAAGCCACTTCCAAACCATTTGGAATACGCTTATTTGCATGGTGAATCTGAATTACCTGTAATAATATCGTCTTCTCTTACTGAAAATGAGAAATCACAACTCATTTCTGTGTTGAAAGCTCATAAACCAGCCATTGCATGGAAGATTCATGATATTAAAGGAATAAGTCCTTCGTATTGCACACATAAAATCCTTATGGAAGAAGGTCATAAAACGTATGTGCAACGCCAACGAAGACTAAATCCTAATATGCAAGATGTAGTTAAAAAAGAAATTATTAAACTGCTAGACGCAGGTCTAATTTATCCAATCTCTGATAGTCCATGGGTAAGTCCAGTTCAATGCGTGCCTAAGAAGGGTGGCATGACTGTCATTACAAATGAAAAAAATGAGCTTATTCCTACTAGGACTGTAACAGGATGGCGTGTATGTATTGATTATAGAAAATTAAATGACGCCACCAGAAAAGATCACTTTCCCTTACCTTTCATTGATCAAATGTTGGAAAGGCTAGCCGGAAATAGTTACTATTGTTTTCTTGATGGATTTTCCGGATATTTTCAAATTCCAATAGCACCCGAAGATCAAGAGAAAACCACGTTCATGTGCCCTTATGGTACTTTTGCTTACAAACGCATGCCATTTGGACTTTGCAACGCCCCTGCAACCTTTCAAAGGTGTATGATGGCGATTTTTCACGACATGATAGAAGAATGCATGGAAGTTTTCATGGATGACTTTTCAGTCTTCGGTGATACATTTGAATCATGTCTAGTTAATCTGGAACGAATGCTTATTAGATGCGAACAATCAAATCTAGTACTTAATTGGGAGAAATGCCATTTCATGGTTAAAGAAGGCATCGTTCTTGGACTTAAAATTTCAAAAGAAGGAATTGAAGTGGATAGAGCTAAAGTAGATGTAATTGCTAAACTTCCACATCCCACCAATGTTAGAGGAGTTAGGAGTTTTCTAGGGCATGCCGGTTTTTACCGACGTTTCATAAAAGACTTTTCTAAAATTGCCACTCCTATGAATAAACTCCTAGAAAAGGATGCTCCATTCATCTTTTTAGATGAATGTATCAAATCTTTTAATATTCTTAAAGAGAAACTCACTAATGCGCCGATCATGATAACACCAAATTGGAATCTACCGTTTGAACTAATGTGCGATGCAAGTGATTTTGCAATGGGGGCCGTTTTAGGACAAAGGATTGAAAAACGATTTCAACCTATATATTATGCTAGTAAGACGTTACAAGGAGCACAAACAAATTATACAACTACTGAAAAAGAACTCCTTGCTATTGTCTTTGCTTTTGACAAATTTTGTTCATATCTCGTTCTAGCAAAAACGGTGGTCTATACCGACCATTCTGCTCTTAGATACCTATTTTCGAAACAAGATGCCAAACCAAGATTAATCCGTTGGATCTTACTCTTACAAGAATTCGATATTGAAATCCGAGATAAAAGAGGAGCAGAAAATCTCACCGCTGATCATCTTTCTCGTCTTGAAAATCCTGAATTAGAAGTTCTAAATGAATCGGCCATACAAGACAACTTTCCTGATGAATATCTATTGAAGATAGATTATAATGAAATACCATGGTTTGCTGACTATGCAAACTACTTAGTATGTGGATTCCTTGAAAAAGGATTATCGTACCAAAAACGAAAGAAATTCTTCAGTGATATAAAACACTATTTTTGGGAAGATCCACATCTGTTTAAAAGTTGTCCCGATGGAATAATACGCCGATGTGTATTCGGAGATGAAGCTAGTAAAATTTTAAACCATTGTCACACAGGACCAACAGGAGGGCATTATGGGCCTCAACTAACAGCAAGAAAAGTTTATGATGCTGGATTCTATTGGCCTACAATTTACAAAGACGCACACCTTCTTTGCAAATCCTGTGATGCTTGTCAAAGGGCCGGAAAAATAAGTCAACGTGATGAAATGCCACAAAATGTCATCCAAGTATGTGAAGTATTTGACATTTGGGGTATTGACTTTATGGGTCCATTTCTAAAATCTCATAATAATCTCTATATTCTCGTAGCCATTGATTATGTATCTAAATGGGCGGAAGCACAAGCTCTCCCAACTAACAATGCAAGAGTTGTAGTCAACTTTTTAAAACGTCTTTTTGCAAGGTTTGGAACGCCGAAAGCTTTAATAAGTGATCGGGGTACTCATTTCTGTAATAATCAACTTGAGAAAGTTCTTAAAAGATATGGAGTAACTCATAAAATCTCCACTGCATATCATCCACAAACAAGTGGACAAGTTGAAAATACCAACCGAGCTTTAAAATGTATTCTAGAGAAAACCGTAGGATCAAATCCGAAGGAATGGTCCATTAAATTGGAGGATGCACTCTGGGCTTTTAGAACAGCCTACAAAACTCCAATTGGAACCACACCTTTTAGACTCGTTTATGGAAAAACATGTCATCTTCCAGTAGAAATTGAACACAAAGCATTTTGGGCTTTGAAGACATGTAATCTTGATTTACATGAAGCTGGACGTCTACGGTTAAGTCAACTAAACGAATTAGAAGAATTAAGACATAAAGCATACGAAAATTCATTAATCTATAAAGAAAGAACGAAGAAATGGCATGATAAAAGAATCAGAAGTTCAAAAGAATTCAAAGAAGGAGACAGAGTTCTTCTTTTCAATTCACGATTCAAGCTATTTCCTGGAAAATTGAAATCAAGATGGTCTGGACCATTCATAGTCAAAAGAGTTTTCCCATACGGAACGATAGAATTAATAAATTCAAATGGAATTGAATTTAAAGTTAATGGTCACAGAGTTAAACATTACATAGATAGTCCGATGGAAGTCGACAACGAAGTTAATCACAATTTCGATACCACAGCTAACTAAGTGTGGGGAGAATCAAGTCTTTTAAGGATTTTATGTATTTCTGTTAGAGTTAGATTATCTGTTTTCGTGTAGTTCTCGAAAATGGAACCCGAATGGTCTTTCCCTAGCAGACCCTAAAGAACTAGTCTTCTCCCCCCATTCTGAATTTTTATTTTTTTTAGGAAATGAAGACTGCCTGTGAACTAAACCATGGTCTAATGCTACACGCTTTGATCACTAAACGTAATAATGACACACTTCCGAGTGAAATAGTATCAGTAATCAGAGAAAGATTGGACGGAGTAATAAAAGAATCCAGATGCGAAGATAATAAGTTACAATTTGGTAAAGGAAAATCAAAATCCGCAGCGAAAAGAAGAGCACGACACCTAGAAAGATGTCACAAATGCGGAAAATGGTCACATGGAGGTAAATGTTCAAATAATCAAACCTATTCAAATACCGAATTTGTTACTTTATGCAGAGACGGACCGTTCATATGTTTAGAAGAAAAAACACTGAATGCTCGAGGTTACGCCTATGTAGCTATGGAAAACCAATTAAACCGACTATCTTATGAATGGGATAGATCATATAACTAAGAACACTATCTCACAGGTAAGTCTGTACAGTTTTTATTTTTTTTATTTTTATTTTTAACCTTTTGATAATAAACGCTAATTTGTTCGCTATAAAGTATTAAATTGGTATTGAATAAAATTAGGTTTGGCGACCGAAATTATTGATATCATTCAAAAATTTATTACATCACTGCGAAATTTAACGTTTATTCTTAAGGTATAAATATCTTTAATCAATCAACCCAAAATATTTCAAAAAATCGTCATGAGTTAAATTAGGTCATGGAACCGAAATTACTTTACCGAAAAGAGGGGCGCATATTTTTGATAATATTTGATTGATTAAAGTGGGATAAATGACCAAAAAGATTTTTAATTTTATTTTTACCATTTTTTTAAAATTAATATATAAATCTTAAATTAATATTATGAACTCTGTAAAATCAATATATTTAAGTTTGTCAATATTTGAAAAATTAATATTTTTAATATAAGTTTGTATGTATAAAAACAAAAATATAATATAAGTTTGGTGTGAATTTTTAATATTATGCATTTTTAATTAAGTTTGGTGTGAATTCTTAATTTTATGCATTTTAAATTTAAGTTTGGTGTGAATTTAAAAACAAAAATTTACTTTATTTCGCTAAGTTAAAAATATGATTTTTAAAATTCGTCGTGAGTTGAAGACTAGGTCTTTGTACCGAAATTGCTTTACCCGAGGGAGGGACGAGAACTTTTATTATCATTATTTTTAATCTTATTGAATTAAAGTATGCCAAAAACATTAAAAAAAACCCAAAAATCTTAGCTTTTAAAACAATCGCTACAAAAAGACAAATTTTAAAATTTTGTCGAGGGACGGACTAGGACATCGATCCGAAACGACCTCGTCCTAAAACAAAGGAAAACAAAGTTTTAAATTTATTTTATATTTGTTTTATAAGTAAGGATTATTATAAAAAAAAAAGTGGCCGCGACTCGCGGTGTTTAAAGAACAAATTCACCGCAAGTCGCGGAGAGACCAAATTACAGAAAAAAAAAATAAAAGGCCGAACAGATCAGTTGCACACTCCACACCCACAAAATACTGCAAAATACACACACAAACACATCTCAAATTCATAATTTTGGGCCATTTTTCATCAAATCTTTTACTAAAATCATGTTGAGAAAGATGCTATCAAGGAATTACTCAAGAAAAACGGTAAATTTCTAGACCTAAACACCATTTAATCCGAAAATTAGTGTTCTTGAGAAATTTTTTTACCCAATTCAATTTTGATGCTTTTTAGTGTAATTATGCTTAAATTGCTTGTGTATTATGCTTGTATAACCTAGATTAATGCTATTTAACATGATTAGAAGCCTTAAACTTCAAATTTTGAGTAATCTAGGGTTTGTGTTCTTGAGCAAATTTGGGGCTTTTTGATATAAATAGGTTATGGTCGATTTTTGTCATGAATTGTTGCTAAATTAAGTAGTGTAACATGTTTAGGTAGTTAAATGATCCAAACTTTAAGCCTAAACATGATTTTGAGAATTAAAGAGGAGTTTTTCAAGTCTAAAATTCATGAACTTGATTTTTGGAAAATAATGCCATTTGAAACTTGTTTAATTGCTAGTAATGATTATTTTGACATGTTATTTGAGTTGAATGCTTATGAACTTGGTGATCATTTTCGTATATGCTTATTTGAAAAAGTGTAGATTTGATAAAAATATGAAAATGAGCATAAGTTTGATATAAATTGGACATGTCATTGTAATTATTTTGATTGATGATTTTGCTGACACTAATGCATATTTTGATGCATAAAAAATTGTGTTTGATGTGTTTTGCAGACTGAAAGGGGTGAATCTTCATCCCAAGCTCGCAATGCTCCTCCTGAGAATGCGGAACAACAGGATGTTGATAGCTATTATAAACAAGATATACCTCATCCAGTTATGACATTTTCAGAAATGCACTTGGAAGATTTGCACCCGAACTTGAGATTTGACAGACGTTGGATAAATTATCCAAAATACCAAAGGGGCTTGCATACTCTTCATTCTAAAGATGTTGAAGTACCTAGGGTAATAGAATGGGAACCATTTGAAGCTGTAGAATTGGCCGGGCCAATTAGGGAATTACTTACACAGAGGTATGGTAATTCTACTTTTAACAATTGGGTACGTTTATTCAACATGCGTAGACCTATATATAAAGTATGGTGTGAAGAATTATTGTGTAGTATAGAAATAAATGATCGGGTAGTTAGTTTAACCGATTGATCTATTATTAGATTTTTGTTAGGAGGTTCGATGCGCCACATGTCTTTACTAGACATGGCTCACGCTTTACGTATATATACGACTGAGGAGTTAGCATCTACCGATTGTAGAAGGTTGATACTAAATGGTAGAAAGATAGACGAAAATTTTGATACGCATGGTGTATGGAGTCAAATGACTAGCCATCACCGATTTAAAGGGGGAAATTACTCTTATTTGGATATAGATAGAGCAGAGTTAAGAGTAATTCATAGGTTTTTAGCCAATTCGATTACACAACGAGGTAAGAACAAGAAAAAGGTAAATGAACAGGATTTGTTTTACCACATGTGTATTCGAGACCCACAAAGCGCTGTAAGTATACCTTATTGTGTGGGTTATTATTTATCAGCTATGGTTATGTCACACCCCCTAAAATGGACCAGGGGTAATTGTGACCAATCATATCATAACACAGTTGTATAAACGAGAACGACTCTATATGAGAATTTTTAAATAAAACCTTTGTTAATAAAACAGCGGAAGCAGTAATACATGTTTACATTATTATTAAAACGTAAAATAAATGTTTATGAACTAAAATATAATATGCGATGTGGACTCCATGCAAGCATCAAATCTATCATCACAAAGTTGCAAACAGCTAGCTCAATCATCACCTGAGACAAAACATGCTTAAAGTGTCAACCAAAAAGGTTGAGTGAAATTCACAGGTTTATAAATAATATCCAAAGTTTTAGACCACAAGATTTAGTTTAAAATTGATTGATATAGAAATATCAATCTAAAAGTGTTGCTGCATTTTGTAATATCGCTACTAAACAAGTTTACCCTATGACACCTTGTACTGTCAGTGTCGTGGAATCATTATTATGTAACCAAAGACCAACGGTCAAATGGTTAGAGATGTTACTCTCAATAGACCTACTCATAATAATTAAGTTTGCATTTAAACGTAGCAATTGACGATATTACGATAGGGATTTAGCATGAATCAAAGCATGACAGCATAGTTAACAATTTAGTACTTGTGTCTAAGCGTAAAACAGTTATAAAGCAAGCATGTGTCTCACCCCAAAATTTGTAAAACACTTATGAAACAGTAAAAAGTGGGGCTATGAAGTTCACCTTAAATAGCAGTTGAAGATAATCCACAAAGAAAAGAAATGACGGAAGTAAGTAACGGAGATCTCAACCTAGAGATAGAACGTATGATCAGACATTGCCTAATAGACAATAGTATATAGTACTATATTGATAGTAATGGTTCACTAAAGAATTTCCATTTTCGGAAGGTTACTATTTATGGAAAGTCCGGGTTAATCTTTAGCAAGACGTTGTATAATTTTACTCAAACTTCGTGGCTATCAAATAAGTCAGGAATGACCAGATGTAACCGGGGGCCCAGGACTCTTGATCAGAATCTAAGTCATGGCATTCGAGATCCACAAGCTTACCCATAAATGGCAACCTAGACATCATTCACTTACGACCGTGAGTAGCGATGAAGTTCACATGAATTGTACATTATCTTTGATTAACCTTCACTTTAGGCTTATATGTTATTATATATGTTATATTATATTTATTAATGTATTAACAATTTGATTATCTTATATTATATACTATAAGTTATTATTATTAAATTAGTATAGTTATAAAATAAGTGTTTATTAATAATGTATTGTTATTAACTTACATTATAAGCATTATACTTTATTATATAGTATACTTAGTTATTAACCGTAAGTTATAATAATAATATTAATTTAGTATATGTAATATACTTATGTTAATCGAAAATCGTACTAATATATGTTAATTCGAATATTAATTCATTAAATATTATATTTATAATTTTTATAAACTTAGTTAATTATACAATTCAGTAGGATATTTTATAAAAATAATTTTATCAAGTTTTTGTATTTATTTCCTATTTTTCTTTATATATACTCGGTTTATATTAATCAAATTTAATTAGGTAATAAATATTAAATCGACCTAAATAAATTATTTTATATTTTTTACAGGTTCTATATTATGTAAAAATGTTATAAAAATTATTAAATCAAATTTTATATCAAAATATTATTTATTTAATGTTTTCTAATTATTTAACCATTGTAATCGGCCTATAATTAAATAAATAGGAAAAATAATTTAAAATTAATTTTTACATTTTTTTAAAGTATCTAGTGATGCTACTAATCATATAAAAATTTTATAAAAATATTTAATACACGTTTGTATTTATTTTGTATTTTATTTATTATTTCTCTCGGTTTAGAATAATGCAAAAGTAAATTCTTTTTAAATACTAATCGTCCCATTTATTTAATTTTTATAATTTTTGCTTGTTTATAAAAGTATAATAATCTCAAAAAAAATTATAATTATTTTTATTACTGTTAAATATTTTATTATGAATTTTATATTATTTTTATGTTTAATACTACATAATTCATATTTTTAGTTATAAATAATATTCCATAAATTATAAAAATTATTTTAATACATCATAATACTTATAATACTAATTATAACATGTAAAAATAATTTATATATATTAAATTCTAATTTTTAAAGAATATACAAAAAAATAAAAGCAATTATATAAAAAATATAGAAAATACCTCAAGTACTTTCCCAAGTTTGTGAGAGAGTTTTTCCAAAGATTTGATACAAGTTTTTATGAAATGTAAGTGGATATTTATAGGAAAAAAAGGTTGGTGAAAAGAAAAAATATAAATAAAATAAAGGTGCCAATTTTGACAAAAAATAAAAACATGTTAAAAATGTTTTTAATAAGTTTTTATTTTTGAAAATATTTAGTCAAAATTCATGGGCTCATTATTTAATTTATAAAAAAATCTCTTTTTTTATAAGCTAAAAATATATATATATATATATATATATATATATATATATATATATATATATATATATATATATATATATATATATATATATATATATATATATATATATATATATATATAATGATTAAAATAACTTATCATTTAATTAATAATTATGTTTCATATAGTTTTAAATATAATACGCATTAATATTAATATTAGCTAAAGTTATTTTATATAATTAGTGTAAACTTTAGTTAACAAAAAGTGTCGACTAAAAATAAATATTTGATCAATGTCAAATTTAATTATATATTACGTATGGATAATAACCCTATAGTCAAATTAGTCAATTCAGGTATGGAAATATGAGGGTTGTTATAGTACCTACCCGTTAAAAGAAATTTCGTCCCGAAATTTAGTTGTTGCCATTAATCGGTGTTGTTCGTACATAGACGAGGATATTTACGTTTTATTTGGTTTTCACGTTCCCAGGTATGCTCGGGGTCTTGCGTGAATTCCAACGGATAGAATATTGTTCTGTTTCAAGAATTAAAATCATACAAACCATAATTTCTATAAGTTCTTCTACGAAGTGTATTTTATTATTAATGCCGAGATCATTCAAAATGATGATGTTATACAAGTCATTTCAGTAAATTGGATATATAAAATGTGTTATGAATAATATCGAGCTCATTTAAACCTTGAGCGTTTATGCCACCACGCTAGGGTAGACAAAATAGAGAGGAGTTCATGAAAATCATAGTCGTGAAATTTGATAGAGATTGTCATTCTTTACAACAAGAATGATGAATATGAGTTGAAAATATTGTTTTATCAACATTAGGTAATATGGATAAAATGATTCGATTATAGGAAGAGTATAAATGAAGTTATCTTAAAAGTTTGAAATCAGGAAATATCAGTTTGCCTTAACTTTTGACATAATTAAAGGTGATTTCTGGAATTCAAGGGATTTAAAGGAAATCTTTATAATCTGTATAAGATTTGATTCTACGGTAATTAAGGAAATTAAAATTGCCTTGATTGTTGTGTCTAATTTTGCTATAAATTAGCTTAATCTGTTTCATTATCTTCACCACTTCTATACTTTCTTTCTCGATTTATACTTCCAAAGATTGTGAAAATGCTCCATCCAGTTCTTATCCTGGATATTTTTCTGACTATCGTTTCTGTCATTCTTCTTTTTCATTTACCCCAGAGGAATCTGTTTACTTCTACAATTACATTGGGGTTATAGTGTTTTTAATTCTCCCGTGTCTTTATGTTGCTATACGCATTGATATACACGGTTTGTAATTTCTGTGTTGTTATCGGGCTTTATATTTTCCCTTATATGTCGGAGCTCTATGCTCTTATTTTTCCTTCCCGACTTCAAGTTAAGCTAATAATGGTCTAGAATTCGTAGGTATGGAGTTTCGAATGATCAAAATATACAAAGCAGAAGGAAAGGTAATAGCACGATTTGATTTGTCAAATTACCAGAATTACTAAGAATAGAACTATCAAGAATACACGTTTTTGATATGTTCAGAGGTTAAGTAGAATGTAAAAGTCGTGTAACATGGCAAATGATGATTATAAAGTCTATGAATCATCATCTTCCATTAAAAATTTAGCATGACTTACTCTAATATAATCACGTTGGCCTGACGTCATTATATTATACTAACTCATGCTTCAATTCCCAACACTACTTCAAATCATTCAAAATTTAAACTTGTATGTTACAGAAATATAGAAACTAAAACAGTTTCCTTTATTATGTAACACAAATAGTGCGAAGTGATAAATAATTTCGGACAAGAATAGTTATGAAGGTATCTTTAAAAATATGGAGGATATTTATAACGAAAGATACGATGATATATCTTAGAATTTTCTAAGATCAAATGATAACGAGGAAAATTCTTCTATAAGGATTTAGAATGCGTAAGGAGATCTTTTGTGGTTTTCATCAGAAATCGAATCATCTAGATTCTTTAATTACAGGTTTAATCCTTGTGATTTGTCCACGGTCTCCTTCATGGTTTGCTCAATCCGTTTTTCAGCACCAAATTTTCTATCGAGCGTTCCCAATACCCCATTCTCTATCATCAAACTCCTGGACATTTAGGCCATCTACAATTTTGTTGTTTCCTCTACATTTAATGCAGCCATATTTGAATCATCGGTTATCAATCCGAGATGGTTTCAAGAAATTTTGTTTTTAGATGATTGAACGCTGATTGTGATCGTCAAGATTCAAAGGATGTTTTCAAAAATTTTGAATTTGAAGTGTTTAAGCGTAAGATTCATCCATCAATGGATCTAACGGTTGACGAAGAAATGTTGTGATTTTCAAAAGTAAGGAATGGTAAGTTCGTGATAATTCATCATAGAATACGAATGAATATAATTCATGAATGTAGTGATCTTTAAGAAGATAACACTTGCTAAAGCTTTACTTAAATTCCGATATGTCAAAATCAGAATATGTAATTGAATTTGTATGAAAATGGTTGTTCTTTAGTGAACGGATATATATGTGGATGTAAGTAGTATAGTTAATGACTGTTGAATCAGAATTGAAGAATGTACAATGCAACATATTAATGTGAGATATACATATTTCTCGGGTATTACCTACCCGTTAAAATATTTTCACAATTAACAGTTTGTACAAAAGAACTTTAATTACAATCTTTATGGAGATATACGTTCATATATGTATTCTTCAAATATAATATAGATTTAATGAGTTAATATAATATTAAAATCATTTGATTTGCGGTTGGAACAAGAATAAATAATCTTCAAAACTTGAGAGATTACATAATCGTCACGGAATATTTCTTTAATGGAGTTATGAATCAATACTTCATCGTTCATTGTTATTGATATACCTCGGTATATGATGTTGGTGCTCGTGGAATTCTTGTGAAATTCACAAAACACGAAAAATGTATTCTAAAAAGTTTCGAGTACATCGAAAATGGAAGTGTAAAATCAGACATGTATTTGAATAATACACTTGATTTATTATGAAATGGAGTTTATTGTGCTGAAGCAGTGATTAACGATCATTAAGTCATTAACGAAGGATGTACATCATAGCATATTAGTGATATGAATTAACCAAGTAGTACATACTAGTTAAGATTTACACGTAATAGCTTAGTACGAAAAGATTTATTATTGTTTCAAACCATATATATATAAAGTATACATATATAATTCTTTAGGAAGAATGAGTCAATACATCTTAACTCATTATTACTAATATTCCTTGGTATCTATGGGGCGTATGATGTTGATATCCGAGGTACTGAGTGTAATGTTGAGGCGTGAAATGCAGTTGTTGTTGTTGGTGATGCTGATGCTGTTGGTGGTGATGCTGATGGTGCTTACAATGCTTGTGGTGTTGGTGATGTTGGTGGTATTGTTGGTACTAGTGGTGCTGGTTATGTTGCTGGTGTTGCTTGTGGTACTTGGGTAGTAGGTGTGAGCCTAGCTTCCAAATCGTGCACTGTTTCCTCCAGGGTTTCTACTTTTTGCTCGAGTCTATGGATTTGTTCTACCCATTCCTCCGTAAGGTTTGTCAATTCTTGATATTTAGTTTGAAGTCTTCTAACTTCTTCTAATAACCCTATCTGGTTAGAATTCGGGAGTAGAGGACGAATACTGTCTTGGGTTACATCGAGTCGACCTTCGAGGCGGAAAATCCTTGCGAAAAGAGTGAAAGTGGTATTGCGAACAGGTTCACCGGTAAGCGGATCGAGTACTCCGACGTTTGGTGGTAAGTTTGGCTCGTGATAAGGAGTACCTTCTTCATTTCTCCATAGGGTGAGTATTTCTCGAACCCATCCCCATTTTCTAAAGAAATCTCGGTAATTGATCGGTGGGTGTGCTCCCGTCACGCTATCTTCGGAGCTAGAGGAACTTGAGGAATCAGGTGAGAAATCCATATTATGTGTTTGGAATAAGGTTTGATATGAAATGGGTGTTGAATATTGAATGATATATTCATCTCCTTGAATACGTATATATATAAAAAGATTTCCATAATTTACGGAGGAAATTTAGGAAAAGTGTTAGACAAAGTCTATTGGGATAGATATGATAAGATATGA
This sequence comes from Rutidosis leptorrhynchoides, assembly GCF_046630445.1. Classification (NCBI taxonomy): domain Eukaryota; kingdom Viridiplantae; phylum Streptophyta; class Magnoliopsida; order Asterales; family Asteraceae; genus Rutidosis; species Rutidosis leptorrhynchoides. The sequence continues at coordinate 290,922,768 of NC_092333.1, forward strand.
TTTGTCTATACTCCATTTATGCAATAATTGCAGTATGACGTGTCTAGATTAAAAATGATAAGTATGTAATCAGATAATGATTAAAGACTTTCAATTCATAATGGCCTATTCAGGTCTAGGGCATGAGCTATAGGATCCTTTAAATTGGTAATCCAAACCCTTTCATTCTAGAGTTTCGTAGACGCCATCCATCAAGAAAATTCAATGATAAAAAATAACGAGAAAACAAAGATTTAAAAGTAACGAATATGAGTAGTGATGACATTATAATATCTTTGAGATTCTTGATAACTCAATGACATTTTCCGGTTTGCAAACCAACGCATAAAGGCATAAAGCATATAGGTACGTGGTATAACAAGGAGGTTTTATATGTTTGAGTATGAATAGTAACAAATATTGGAGTTTCAAAAATCATGGATAATATTTCATGTAATACATATGTAATACACAAAACCATGATAGATGACATAGGAATGTCGAGAACAGTGTCGCATTTAAATGTGGTGGCGGAATTGAATAGTACTTAGGAGAATGAGCAGAGTTCTTAGATTGGCTCGGCATTCTAAGATAAGTAAAGTTTCTAAAGTATAGTGTAGCATTTAACAGTTAAAGGCAACAATTAAAGGTACTATAGTCAAAGGAAGTTGTAGTCCTACATTGCTAAGGTACCTAATTGTATAAGGCACACTTAAAATGCAATCCTGGTTCTCTACAACAGCCTACTCTGATACCAATCTGTCACACCCCCTAAAATGGACCAGGGGTAATTGTGAACAATCATATCATAACACAGTTGTATAAACGAGAACGACTCTATATGAGAATTTTTAAATAAAACCTTTGTTAATAAAACAGCGGAAGCAGTAATACATGTTTACATTATTATTAAAACGTAAAATTAAATGTTTATGAACTAAAATATAATATGCGATGTGGACTCCATGCAAGCATCAAATCTATCATCACAAAGTTGCAAACATCTAGCTCAATCATCACCTGAGACAAAACATGCTTAAAGTGTCAACCAAAAAGGTTGAGTGAAATTCACAGGTTTATAAATAATATCCAAAGTTTTAGACCACAAGATTTAGTTTAAAGTTGATTGATATAGAAATATCAATCTAAAAGTGTTGCTGCATTTTGTAATATCGCTACTAAACAAGTTTACCCTATGACACCTTGTACTGTCAGTGTCGTGGAATCATTATTATGTAACCAAAGACCAACGGTCAAATGGTTAGAGATGTTACTCTCAATAGACCTACTCATAATAATTAAGTTTGCATTTAAACGTAGCAATTGACGATATTACGGTAGGGATTTAGCATGAATCAAAGCATGACATCATAGTTAACAATTTAGTACTTGTGTCTAAGCGTAAAACAGTTATAAAGCAAGCATGTGTCTCACCCCAAAATTTGTAAAACACTTATGAAACAGTAAAAAGTGGGGCTATGAAGTTCACCTTAAATAGCAGTTGAAGATAATCTACAAAGAAAAGAAATGACGGAAGTAAGTAACGGAGATCTCAACCTAGAGATAGAACGTATGATCAGACATTGCCTAATAGACAATAGTATATAGTACTATATTGATAGTAATGGTTCACTAAAGAATTTCCATTTTCGGAAGGTTACTATTTATGGAAAGTCCGGGTTAATCTTTAGCAAGACGTTGTATAACTTTACTCAAACTTCGTTGCTATCAAATAAGTCAGGAATGACCAGATGTAACCGGGGGCCTAGGACTCTTGATCAGAATCTAAGTCATGGCATTCGAGATCCACAAGCTTACCCATAAATGGCAACCTAGACATCATTCACTTACGACCGTGAGTAGCGATGAAGTTCACATGAATTGTACATTATCTTTGATTAACCTTCACTTTAGGCTTATATGTTATTATATATGTTATATTATATTTATTAATGTATTAACAATTTGATTATCTTATATTATATACTATAAGTTATTATTATTAAATTAGTATAGTTATAAAATAAGTGTTTATTAATAATGTATTGTTATTAACTTACATTATAAGCATTATACTTTATTATATAGTATACTTAGTTATTAACCGTAAGTTATAATAATAATATTAATTTAGTATATGTAATATACTTATGTTAATCGAAAATCGTACTAATATATGTTAATTCGAATATTAATTCATTAAATATTATATTTATAATTTTTATAAACTTAGTTAATTATACAATTCAGTAGGATATTTTATAAAAATAATTTTATCAAGTTTTTGTATTTATTTCCTATTTTTCTTTATATATATACTCGGTTTATATTAATCAAATTTAATTAGGTAATAAATATTAAATCGACCTAAATAAATTATTTTATATTTTTTACAGGTTCTATATTATGTAAAAATGTTATAAAAATTATTAAATCAAATTTTATATCAAAATATTATTTATTTAATGTTTTCTAATTATTTAACCATTGTAATCGGCCTATAATTAAATAAATAGGAAAAATAATTTAAAATTAATTTTTACATTTTTTTAAAGTATCTAGTGATGCTACTAATCATATAAAAATATTTAATACACGTTTGTATTTATTTTGTATTTTATTTATTATTTCTCTCGGTTTAGAATAATGCAAAAGTAAATTCTTTTTAAATACTAATCGTCCCATTTATTTAATTTTTATAATTTTTGCTTGTTTATAAAAGTATAATAATCTCAAAAAAAAATTATAATTATTTTTATTACTGTTAAATATTTTATTATGAATTTTATATTATTTTTATGTTTAATACTACATAATTCATATTTTTAGTTATAAATAATATTCCATAAATTATAAAAATTATTTTAATACATCATAATACTTATAATACTAATTATAACATGTAAAAATAATTTATATATATTAAATTCTAATTTTTAAAGAATATACAAAAAAATAAAAGCAATTATATAAAAAATATAGAAAATACCTCAAGTACTTTCCCAAGTTTGTGAGAGAGTTTTTCCAAAGATTTGATACAAGTTTTTATGAAATGGAAGTGGATATTTATAGGAAAAAAATGGTTGGTGAAAAGAAAAAATATAAATAAAATAAAGGTGCCAATTTTGACAAAAAATAAAAACATGTTAAAAATGTTTTTAATAAGTTTTTATTTTTGAAAATATTTAATCAAAATTCATGGGCTCATTATTTAATTTATAAAAAAATCTCTTTTTTTATAAGCTAAAAAAAAATATATATATATATATATATATATAATGATTAAAATAACTTATCTTTTAATTAATAATTATGTTTCATATAGTTTTAAATATAATACGCATTAATATTAATATTAGCTAAAGTTATTTTATATAATTAGTGTAAACTTTAGTTAACAAAAAGTGTCGACTAAAAATAAATATTTGATCAATGTCAAATTTAATTATATATTACGTATGGATAATAACCCTATAGTCAAATTAGTCAATTCAGGTATGGAAATATGAGGGTTGTTATAGGTTAGGGGGATGAGACCGCATAGTATAATAGGAGGTGGTATATTTATTACTTTGATTGCTGAATATCTCGGTGTGGATATAAGTCGGGGGGGGGGGGGGATTATTAGTCGAAGAACCAGAACCCCGCGATACAATAGGTTTAAATGTATACCATGGTGCGAAGGTTTTGAAGAGGGAAATAACGCCGCAGTATAATACCATGGTAGACATCCACAGGTTGAGAGAAACCAACAGCCAGGTAATGTGGGAGGAGGAAATGAAATGACAGAAATGCAAAGGTTTATAGCTTCACAAGAGTATGAAAATGCTAGACATAGAGCATTTGAAGATTGGCAAGTTCATCAAAACCAAATCATAGCTCATTGCCAACATGTAGGTAGAAACTATATTCCTACTCCATCGCCCGTATTTCCTCCCTGGTCTATAGAGATCCAACCACCGTATCCTACGTATAACCCAGCCGAAGCATTCTATAACACATACGATTATGCATGGAACCCCTACTGGTATCAGTATCATCTCTAGTCTACTTAGTTTTATTTATTTTATAATTTGTAATGTTGATACATTTAATACTTATGTTAATATTGTAATAGTTTTTATAATTTTCTAACTTTTATTTTTAGATTTTAATAATTTTTGAATGTGGGGTAATATACCAAACTTCAAAAATATGTATATATGTTTGCAGTTTATCTTATGTACACAACAGGGTAAAACAACGCATTTTCTAAGACTGGCATTAAGTTCAGCAAAAGCAACTAATTTTGATGACAAGATGCAAAATATATGTGAAATAACAATAAGACGGAATGAACAAATGATGTGCACCATTTATCATTCAACACAAACAACAATATGTTTGGAAACTTTGGTAAAATTTAATCATTTCTACGCTAATCACCTTCAATAATTTAAATTGTTACTGATTTCTTGCAAATGAGGGCATTGCAAGATCTTAAGTGTGGGAAGGGGTTAAATTCTTTCGGATTTTTAAAATTTTTTATCTTAAACACTTGGTTACCATTAAAAATACTAGTAAAGCAGTAGTTGTATTAGAATCTAGTGCTCTCTGATAATAAAGAACAGCCCTAGTCTTATATACTGACTACCCAATTCTAGTAAAAATTTTCAAAATTTTCAATTAAATGAACTCAAAATCATGTTTATACATATTTATGAATGATAAAATTAGGTATTAACACCGAAATTATTGTTACCTCGGAAAGGACATAAATTGAGAAACAAACCAAAATGTTAAAATTCATTTAAAATGAAATAGAGGACAATAAAAAGGAAAATAAAAGCCAAGTGCGGGAAAAATTACCAAGTTATCTTAAACATATGTCACATATTTCTGTAACAAATAATTGAAAATACTTTTGTTTTGGACTAAATTAACTGTTTTACCCGATTTACTGTAATGAAAGATGGATCTACACGATGAATCAATTCCATCATTAAAAGGAAGTAAAGTCTTCCGAAAAAGACACGCGCTTCTTGATTTAGGTCATGAAGTTGTCGTCCAGACCAGCTGTATGTTGACGAAAAATCTAGAAAAGTCATCACTAAAATCAGCAGGAAATCCACGAACCTCGGCATCAAACAGGGTCACCAAGTGGTCAGATTTATCCTAACCATGAGAAGGATTTATCTCGTACAATGGGGGGCACCGTGCAAATTAGCTGGATAAGACTAATGAATCAGATCCCCAGAAAGGATAATCTCCTTAAAGATCAAAAATCAGCTTTTAAGACTGATATTACTCAATCCTTGAGATTGACCGTAAAGATTGAGAATTACAAACTCATAAAATTCAATGATATCTAAACTCGAGCTTGAACGAGAAAATATTTTGATCAAAATTACAAACCGATTTGTTTTCTGAAAACCCATTTTCAATGCGTTCATTACCATTGAACGTAAAATCCTAGGAATTCACCTGGAATTCATTAGGTCACCTGAACCAAATCAGGTGTCAACCGTAAGAACGGTGGTTGCATAGCATGGTCGGAGACAGGACCTTGTGCCAGACCGAAAAATCATAGGATGATCTTTACTATTGCTCCTACAAAGGATAGTACTAGCATCCGGCACGTTTGTGGATCATAATTAAAAGCATGTCAGGGGACATTGCCTTAACAGTTTCTTGTTCATCGCTTTCCTTTACAACCGGACGGTAGTTTACCGAAAGGTAATATACGGAGCAAGTATACTGGACGTGTTGCTTTCCTAATACAAGGTTAGCAAGTGGGTGACACAAAACCATAAGTTTTGAGCTAAAATTTTCAAATCTGAAACCCACAAAACCCACAAAAATATTTTGCAACACCGGTGAAGGGTTATTCCGGATAACTTATCTAGGGTAAAAACTAGATTTAATTTTCAAAAGATCAAATGTTTTCATAAAGATCCAATTTCCTTAAAGGATCTAAATTTTTATAGTCATGTGGGACTGTAAACCATATCGTTACTACCATTGTTTATACCGCCGTATAGAAATCACTGATGTACAAAGTGTGAAGAATAAAGAAGTGATTCTAGTATTTCAAGACTATATTGCTTGAGGACAAGCAACGCTCAAGTGTGGGAATATTTGATAATGCTAAAAACGAACATATATTTCATAGCATTATTCCTCAAGAAAGACAAGCTTTTAGTTGCAATTGTTCTATTTACAAGTGATATTCGTTTAAATAATAAAAGGTGAAGACAAAAGACAGATTCGACGAATTGATGACGCAAAGGTCCAAAAAGCTCAAAAGTACAAAATACAATCAAAGTGGTTCCAATTATTGATAAGAAACGTCTCGAAATTACAAGAGTACAAGATTCAAAACGCAAAGTACGAGATATTAAATTGTACGCAAGGACGTTCGAAAATCCGGGACCGGGACCAGAGTCAACTCTCAACGCTCGACGCAACGGACTAAAAATTACAAGTTAACTATGTATATAAATATAATATAATATATAATTAATTCTTAAAATTAATATACATATTATAATATATTTATAATTCGTTGGCAAACAAAGTGCCAAAGTTGGGTGAGCTGTAAAAACAAACTCCGCGACTCGCGGAGTTTGAAGAAGGAAAGGGCCGCGAGTCGCGGAGCCCTAAAAACCGAAAATTCCTATAAAAGGCAACGCAGTTCGACGAAAAAAATATCCATAATCTATCTCTCTCTCAATATATACGTAAATATATATATACAATTTATATTTTAATTTTAATTTTAATTTTAAATCCTAATAATAAGGGTATGTTAGCAAATGTTGTAAGGGTGTAAGTCAAAATTCTGTCCGTGTAACGCTACGCTATTTTTAATCATTGTAAGTTATGTTCAACCTTTTTAATTTAATGTCTCGTAGCTAAGTTATTATTAAGCTTATTTAATTCGAAGTAATCATGATGTTGGGCTAATTATTAAAATTGGGTAATTGGGCTTTGTACCATAATTGGGGTTTGGACAAAAGAACGACACTTGTGAAAATTAGAGTATGGGCTATTAATGGACTTTATATTTGTTTAACTAAATGATAGTTTGTTAATTTTAATATAAAGATTTACAATTGGACGTCCCTATAAATAACCATATACACTCAATCGGACACGATGGGCGGGGTATTTATATGTACGAATAATCGTTCATTTAACCGGACACGGGAATGGATATGTAACAACCCAAACCAACCCTCGACCAAACCACGCGAAAATACAAAATAAAAAAAAAATTCCTGTGCAGCATACCCGCACGGCGCGCCAGGTTAGGGCGCGGCGCGCCAAAGTGGACTGTCCGGAAAGTCTCAAAATGCGAAAAAGATTGACTAGTTCCCGACACATTTAGACGAAACGCTTTTTACCATACATCCAAATATGTAAAACTAACTTGTTTCAAATATAAAATCAATGTTTTACAGACGGGGCCCACATCGGCCGTTTTACGAGTTTAATACAATTTACGAGTTTCGACTACCAAAAAGTTTAAGTTTCAAACTACACAATGAGCATGGCGTTTGGGATTAAACTACCCAACTATCGGTCAAACTCCAAGAGCTACTAAAGCCAAAAGCGTCCCCTAGCATCAAGCGGGATCTCTAGTCCAAAACGATGCCCTTACCCTTGTCCAAAACCGAACCTATAAAATGGTAAACAACGAGAGGGTAAGCAAAGCTTAGTGAATGCAATAATTATACGAATACATATATAATTATACCTACTTGCATACACTTACACAACTGCAAACATGCTAGCAAACAACCTTAGCTTATCGTCGCAATAACAAGCTATAAATCACCAATACCCCCAAGCTAGCATAACATCCGCATATAAATATAACTCGAATAATATAATATGCTTACAACACAAATAACCATGGTTAACCAATAGTACAAGGGAACGGCGCTCGCGAAAACGCCATCGGTGTTCATAACATCCATTAGGGCACTTAACACCTCGCACCACTAACCCCTAGGGTGGCACCTTAACACCTCGGCACATCACCCCGAGTGGCATCTTAACACTTCGATGCATCACTCATTATTTTTACGGAGTGGCGTCTTAACACCTCGACACTACACTCCTAGGTGGCATCTTAACACCTCGATGCTACACCCGAGTGGCATCTTAACACCTCGATGCTACACTCTTCACGTGAAACGTGGTGTCTTAACACCTCGACACTACACCTTTCACGCTACAACAAATAGATACATTATATACATACGCATATAATTATTCCACTCACCTCAAAGTCTTGTGAAAAGATACCCGAGCTTGCGAAACCTCAAAGTAACGTACCTATCACATTATACATATTATCAAACGCAAACTCAAGTCGGTCAACCAATTCTTTCACCATTCCTAAGTCATTTTGACCCAAAGTGCAATCCCGACCCATTTTGCACCATTAACCCTAATAATGGGTCAACTTCACCAAAAACCCTAACTCTAGTCAAATATGGTCTTATTACATTTTTAAATCACCAATTTAACTCATTTTCACACATCCAAGACCACTTAGGTCATTAAAGACCCATTTGACTCATTTCAAGGTTAACACACCCATTTGGGTCATCCATGCCCAATTAACACCCATTTACATATCATTGAAGTGTTCTAGTACTTTAACTAACTAATTAGGTTCATAAACATAAATTAACACTTTGAAAACCCTAATTAGTTACCTTTGAGTCCACATGACCCAAATTCACCCAAAACCCCCAAATTACTAGCAAGTGAGTTTTGTGTGCATCACTAACCCTTAATGCAATTAAAGTAAGAATCTAGGTTTTAGAACTTACCAACACAATCACTACGTAGCTAGCGACTATATGAACGACTTTAGAACTCGCACTAAGACCCGATTCAACCTCCTTTACCCTTTAATGAAGCTTTCTCACTCAAGGAATGCACTCTCTCACTAGAATTGAATTGGAGAGGATAAGGTGGTTGTGAATGGAGTTAATGAGCTCCCAAAACTGATCTAAGGCATTAAATTCGGACCCCAAGGTGATTTTACCAAAATGCCCTCAAAATATCTAATTAAAAAGAAAAGGGGGATCTGTCGCAGACAGATGGCGCGGCGCGCCACCTAGCTGCGCGGCGCGCGACCTCCCCGTTCAGCATCTTTTCTCTTTTTAATTATGTACAACCAAAACCCCAAAACTGAGTAACTTATATACACACATGTACACTACAATTATTCTGGTCTTACAACTCTCCCCCACTTATTCGGATTGCGTCCTCGCAATCCAAGCCGCATGACACGAGGGAAGATAAACCAACACGAACTCTTCGGGTTCCCAAGTGAACTCGGAACCTTTACTTCATTGCCATTGAACCTTGAAAGTTCTCACCTCTTTATTTCTCAACATTTTCACCTTCTCGTCAAGGATAGCAATCGGTTCCTCGACATATTCTAACTTGTTGTTTAGCTCGATCTCGTCTAAAGGCATCCATGAGGAATCATCCGCAAGGCACTTACGGAGGTGGGAAACATGAAATGTATTATGGATCCCCGCAAGCTCTTCGGGTAATTCCAATCGATATGCAACTTCACCAACACGAGCTAAAACCTTGAATGGCCCAATAAACCGAGGAGCTAACTTTACCCGTTTTCGAAATCGAATAATACCCTTCCATGGCGAAACCTTAAGCATCACCATATCGCCTTCTTGGAACTCAATCAATCGCCTACGTCTATCGGCATACGAATTTTGCCTATCTTGAGCCTTCTTCAAATGTTCCCGAATCAAATCGATCTTGCTATTGGTCTCTAAAACCAAATCGGTACTCTCGATCTCTCTTTGACCCACTTCTCCCCAACAAACGGGAGTTCGACACCTACGCCCATAAAGCATTTCGTAAGGTGGCATCCCGATACTAGTATGATAACTATTATTGTACGAGAATTCCACCAAAGGCAAATGCTCATCCCAACTACCACCGAAGTCAATGATGTACGCTCGTAGCATATCTTCCAAAGTTTGATTCGTACGTTCGGTTTGACCGTCCGTTTGAGGATGATACGCCATGCTCAACTTCAATTGCGTACCCATATCTTCATGAAACTTTTCCCAAAACCGAGATGTAAAACGGGTATCTCGATCCGAAATAATAGATATAGGAACCCCATGTCGCGAGACCACTTCCTTGATAAACAACTTAGCCAAGGTCTCCGACGATATCGCTTCTTTAATGGGAAGAAACAAAGCGCTTTTTGTCAATCGGTCAACTATAACCCAAATCGAATCGAATTGGGTTCTCGCCGTTTTAGGTAACTTTGTAATGAAATCCATGGTAATGTGCTCCCATTTCCATTTCGGGATTTCTAACGGTTGCAACTTACCATACGGCTTTTGGTGTTCGGATTTTACTTGTAAACACGTGACACATTGCTCAACATACTTCACAACATCACGTTTCATGCCCGGCCACCAATAATCTTTCTTCAAGTCAAGATACATTTTCGTCGCGCCCAGATGAATGGAATATTTTGACTTATGTGCTTCATCAAGTAGCACCCGTTGGTAATCACCCATCTTAGGCACCCACACCCTTCCTTGAAAGGACAACAACCCACGCGGACCCATAGTAATAAACTCCGATTGGCCCACGATTCGCTCCGTACGCTTGTTGTGAACATAAGCCTCTATTTGAATCTCACCAAGCTTTTCAAGAAAATCGTTGGTAATCATCAAACGTAACGACCCCACTTTTATCGCCGGATGTTGACTCTTTCGACTCAACGCATCCGCGACCACATTCGCCTTACCCGGATGATAAAGTATTTCACAATCGTAGTCTTTCACCACATCCATCCACCTACGTTGGCGATAATTCAAATCTCGTTGATTAAAGAGATGTTTCAAACTCTTATGATCCGAATAAATCGTACACTTGACACCATACAAGTAATGGCGCCAAATTTTCAACGCATGCACTACCGCCGCCAACTCGAGATCATGAGTCGGATACCTCGTTTCATGTTCCTTTAATTGTCGAGAGGCATAAGCGATGACCTTACCTCTTTGCATTAGAACACACCCGAGACCATTTAAGGAAGCATCACAATAAACCACCATGTCTTCAACACCTTCCGGTAACACTAACACCGGAGCTTGACACAACTTCTCTTTTAACAATTTAAAAGCAATTTCTTGCTCGTTCTCCCAACCAAACCTAGCATTCTTTCTCGTCAACTTCATCAATGGAGAAGCAATCTTAGAAAAGTCTTGGATAAACCGACGATAATAACCGGCCAATCCGAGAAAACTTCGGATTTCCGTAGGCGTAGTCGGTCGTCCCCAACTCTTCACCATTTCGATCTTCCTCGGATCTACTTGAATCCCGTTTTCGTTCACAATATGACCAAGGAATTGAACTTCCCTTAGCCAAAATTCACATTTGGAGAACTTTGCATACAACTTCTCCTTTCGTAGCGTCTTCAATACTTCACGCAATTGATGTTCATGTTCGTTCATACTTTTCGAGTAGATTAGTATGTCGTCAATGAACACTATTACCGACTTGTCCAACATAGGTTGGCACACTCGGTTCATAAGATCCATGAATGCCGCCGGTGCATTCGTAAGACCAAAGGGCATAACTACAAACTCATAATGCCCGTAACGTGTTTGAAAAGCCGTTTTCTCTATGTCTTCCTCACGGACCCGCATTTGGTGATAGCCGGACCGTAGGTCGATCTTAGAGAAATACGTTGCACCTTGAAGTTGATCAAATAAATCGTCAATCCTAGGTAATGGATAACAATTCTTGATCGTCACTTTATTCAACTCACGGTAATCAATGCACATACGCATACTACCATCCTTCTTCTTCACAAATAACACCGGAGCGCCCCATGGCGAAGCACTCGGTCGAATAAAACCCTTCTCGAGCAAATCTTGGGTTTGATTTAACAACTCTTGCATTTCCGTTGGTGCTAAACGATAAGGAGTTTTAGCAATGGGAGTAGCTCCCGGAACCAACTCAATACGAAACTCAACTTATCTTTCCGCCGGAACACCCGGTAATTCGTTCGGAAAAACGTCTTCGAATTCACTAACAACCGGAATTTCACGAATAGGTGGTGCCTCATTGCGAGTATCAACAACATGAGCAAGGAAAGCCATGCCACCGGTAACAACAAAACGACGTGCCCGTGCAAAAGTGCATATCGGCACCGGTCTCCTTCGCTTATCACCATGAATAATTAACTCTCCCCCACTTAGGGTCTTCACACGAATAAACTTATCATGGCATGCAATATCGGCTCTATAACGATCGAGCCAATCCATACCAATGACAATATCAAAGTCGCCCAAGGTCATTGGAATAAGATCAATTTTAAAGGTTTCGGCACCAAAAACAACATCACAATTTTCGCACACATCAACCACTAGCACCGTCTTGCCGTCCGCTATTTCGACTTCTATCGGACGACTTAACTTAGCTAATGGTCTATTAAGTTTAGGCACAAATGTAGGAGACACAAACGACAAATTTGCACCGCTATCGAACAGAATCCTTGCCGGATTAGAATTAACCATGTAAGTACCTGAGACAACTTCGTGCGATTGTTTAGCTTCATCATTGGTCATCAAATAGTTGCGACCCCTAGCCGTACCCGCTGCCTTCTCTAACCGTTTCACATTGTCGTTTCGCAAGTCGGGACACTCCGGCTTCTTATGCCCTTCTTTGCCGCAATTAAAACAAGTGACTTTGTTCCCGGAACGTGGTTTCGGACACTCACGAGCCATATGACCCGGTTGTCCACAATTGTAACACGTATAAGAAAACCCGCCGGTGGTGCCTTTCTTTGCACTATTGACACTTTCGGCCCCCCTCTTGCTCTTGCTCTTCTTGCTTGAGGCGTTAGAGTAACTAAAACCTTCAAATTTTCTTTTGAAAAACATGAAATCACTCTTTCTTGGAACCTCCGGCTCAAAACCCCGAGCCAACTCGAACAATTCATCAAAAGACTTAGCCATACCCCGACTAATCTTCCCCTTGTACTCATCATTCAAAGTACGGTAGAAATCCTTCATGAGCTTATGATCATCACCAACATATTCCGGGCAAAAACGAGTCTTTGCCAAGAATGTAGACTTAAGAGTAACTAAGTCCATTGAGCCTTGTTGCAAATGGTGCAACTCGTCCCGGATTCTATCGAGATCGGAAGAAGTTCGGTATTCCTTGAAAAACTCCTTCTTAAACTCTTTCCACGTCAAGCCCATACATTGTTCCTCACCATACAAGTTGATTTTATCATCTCACCATAACTTAGCCTCTTCTCGTAACATTCTAGAGCCATGCCTCGCCTTCTTCTCGGGAGGACATTCCGAGGTACGGAAAGCTCCCTCGATGTCGGAGATCCAACATGTACTTTTTAAAGGATCTCGTACCCCATTAAACATCGGGGGTTGAGCGTCCTTGAAATTCTTGTAGTGGAAGTCCCGCCTTCCTTCACCTCCTTCACCACGAGGATAAATGTTTCTAGCATCAAGGGCCTCTTCGATAGTGGCCTTCATTCGTTCATTTATCAAATCGGTCACTTGCCCATCGACCGAATCTTGGAAGACTTTTCGGACGTCCGTAAGAAAATCCGCTTTTAACTTTTTAAAGACGGCCTCAACCTTGGCCGAAAACTCGGCGTCCTCACTTGTACTTCCGTTATCATGATCGGGTCCGTTTCTCGTCTTCATTCTATAAAACGAAGTAGGTTAAGCGGAGAAACAAAAAGACATAACACGTATGTATATACGTATACACCACACTACCCCATCTTGCTCAACAATCGTCGTACATTGCTTGTTCGACACGATTTGCGCCCGTAACAATGGTAGCTAATCATTGTTACGGGAGCACGTCGTATTAACTTGCTAGTACAACGTCCATCTCGCTCGATGCTCGCTAAACATACATAACAAATAGCGCATGATTAGTTTACATAAACCTATGCACAAACCAATCCCGATCCGACTCAAAGTCCTACAAGTCCCGCATAGCGCACACACAAAAAGTCTAAGTCTAGGCGCCTATCTCAAGTCACCTAAGTCCCTTAGACCATGCTCTGATACCACTTGTAACAACCCAAACCAACCCTCGACCAAACCACGCGAAAATACAAAATAAAAAAAAATCCTGTGCAGCATACCCGCGCGGCGCGCCAGGTAGGGGCGCGGCGCGCCAAAGTGGACTGTCCGGAAAGTCTCAAAATGCGAAAAAGATTGACTAGTTCCCGACACATTTAGACGAAACGCTTTTTACCATACATCCAAATATGTAAAACTAACTTGTTTCAAATATAAAATCAATGTTTTACAGGCGGGGCCCACATCGACCGTTTTACGAGTTTAATACAATTTACGAGTTTCGACCACCAAAAAGTTTAAGTTCCAAACTACACAATGAGCATGGCGTTTGGGATTAAACTACCCAACTATCGATCAAACTCCAAGAGCTACTAAAGCCAAAAACGTCCCCTAGTATCAAGCGGGATCTCTAGTCCAAAACGATGCCCTTACCCTTGTCCAAAACCGAACCTATAAAATGGTAAACAACGAGAGGGTAAGCAAAGCTTAGTGAATGCAATAATTATACGAATACATATATAATTATACCTACTTGCATACACTTACACAACCGCAAACATGCTAGCAAACAACCTTAGCTTATCGTCGCAATAACAAGCTATAAATCACCAATACCCCCAATGATGTTTTAGCAGAGAAGTATATAAAATAGCTTATTTTTACAGAAAATACTATTAAATACGATACAATTTTACACAAGATATTTATTTATAGAATGGATATACTTAAACCTTGCTACAACACTTATAGGCAGTGTACCTAATCGTACAGTATTGTAGTTTTTAGTAAGTCCGGTTCGTTCTACATGGAATCTTTTTTAAACAAAGCTCAACGCTATATTAGTTTACTTTTATAGAAATACAAATATATATATATATATAAGTAATATTATTATTATAAAGGGGGGTTTTTACCGTTTAATGACCGGTTTATCGATTTTAAAACTTTAGTCACAGTTAAAACCTAATGTAAAATATTAAATAAATAAAAGACTTAATTTAAAATGTAAAATAAATAACGATAATGAAATTGCAATAAATAAAAGTGCGATAAAATAAAATTGCGATAATTAAAAAGTACGATAATTAAAAGTGCGATTAAATAACAATAAATAAAAGTGCGATAATTAGAAGTGCAATTAAATATAAAATAAAGGAAATTAAATATGAAATAAAAGAATTATGCTTATTTAAACTTCCGTAATCATGATGTTTGACGTGTTGATTTTAGTTTTATGCCCATGGGTTAATTGTCCTTTGTCCTGGATTATTTAATATGTCCGTCTGGTTTTTGTCCATAACAGTCCATCAGTCATAAATATAAAGTGCGAGTGTCCTCGTCAAATTATTCTTATACCCGAAGTTAAATATTCCAACTAATTGGGGACTTAAACTGTAACAAGATTTTAATACTTTGTTTAATAATTACACCAGGATGTCGACTGAGTGTAACCCAAGGTTTTAATATTTTGTTATCAATTATACCAAGTGTCCTTGTACATAATTTCACCCCTGTTTTAATTATTCTAGTGGCTATTAATCCATTCCCGTGTCCGGTTAAATGAACGATTATTCGTACATATAAATACCCCGCCCATCGTTTCCGATTGAGTGTATATGGTAATTTATAGGACGCCCAATTGTAAATCTTTACAATTATGGTACAAAGCCCAATTACCCAATTTTAATAATTAGCCCAACATCATGATTACTTCGTTTTAAATAAGCATAATAATAACTTAGCTACGAGACATTAATGTAAAAAAGTTGAACATAACTTACAATGATTAAAAATAGCGTAGCGTTACACGGACAGAATTTCGACTTACACCCTTACAACATTCGCTAACATACCCTTATTATTAGAATTATAATTAAAATTAAAATATAAATTATAAATATATATATATTTTTTACGTATGAATGAGGAGAAGAAAAAGATGATGAAAAATGCTCAGAATTCGGTTGGCTTTATAGGCAGTTTCTCATTTTGGGGGTCCGCGACTCGCGACCAATTTTGCCTTCAAACTCCGCGAGTCGCGGAGTTTGAAATTACAGCTCAGAGGAGTTTGGCTCTTTGTTTACCGACGGTTTTAAATAAATATAATATATTAAATAATTATAAGAATTATTTAAATATTATATTATATTTATGTGCACAGTTAACTTGTAATTTTTAATCCGTTGCGTCGAGCGTTGAGAGTTGACTCTGGTCCCGGTTCCGAATTTTCGAACGTCCTTGCGTACAATTTAATATCTTGTACTTTGCGTTTTAAATCTTGTACTCTTGTAATTTCGAGACGTTTCTTGTCAATAATTGGAACCTTTTTTTATTGTCTTTTGTACTTTTGAGCTTTTTGGTCGTTTGCGTCTTCAATTCGTCGAATCTGTCTTTTGTCTTCACCTTTTATTATTTAAACGAATCTCACTTGTAAATAGAACAATTGCAACTAAAAGTTTGTCTTTCTTGAGGAATAATGCTATGAAATATATGTTCGTTTTTAGCATTATCAAATATTCCCACACTTAAGCGTTGCTTGTCCTCAAGCAATATCGTCTTGAAATACTAGAATCACTTCTTTATTCTTCACACTTTGTACATCAGTGATTTTCTATACGGCGGTATAAACAATGGTAGTAACGATATGGTTTACAGTCCCACATGACTATAAAAATTTAGATCCATTAAGGAAATTGGATCTTTATGAAAACATTTGATATTTTGAAAATTAAATCTAGTTTTTACCCTAGATATGTTTTCCGGAATAACCCTTTACCGGTGTTTGCAAAATATTTTTGTGGGTTTGGTGGGTTTCAGATTTGAAAATTTTAGCTCAAAACTTATGGTTTTGTGTCACCCACTTGCTAACCTTGTATTTGGAAAGCAACACGTCCAGTTCACTTGTCCCGTATATTACCTTTCGGTAAACTACCGTCCGGTTGTAAAGGAAAGCGTTGAACAAGCAACTGTTAATGCAATGTCCCCTGACATGTATTTGATTATGGTCTATAACGTGTCGGACGCAATTACTATCCTTGGTAGGAGCAAAAGTAAAGCTCACCCTTATGATTTTTCAGTCTGGCACAAGGTCCTGTCTTTGACCATGCTATGCAACCACCGTTCTTACGGTTGACACCCGATTTAGTTCAGGTGACCTAATGAATTCCAGGTGAATTCCTAGGATTTTACGTTCAATGGTAATGAACGCATTGAAAATAGGGTTTTCAGAAAACAAATCGGTTTGTAATTTTTGATCAAAATATTTTCTCGTTCAAGCTCGAGTTTAGATATCATTGAATTCCATGAGTTTGTAATTCTCAATCTTTAAGGTCAATCTCTAGGATTGAGTAATATCAGTCTTAAAAGCTGATTTTTAATCTTTAAGGAGATTATCCTTTCTGGGGATCTGATTCATTAGTCTTATCCAGCTAATTTGCATGGTACCCCCCCATTTTACGAGATAAATCCTTCTCATGGTTAGGATAAATCTGACCACTTGGCGACCCTGTTTAATACTGAGGTCCGTGGATTTCCTGCTGATTTTAGTGATGACTTTTCTGGATTTTTCGTCAACCTACAGCTGGTCTGGACGACAACTTCATGACCTAAATCAAGAAGCGCGTGTCTTTTTCGGAAGACTTTACTTCCTTTTAATGATGGAATTGATTCATCGTGTAGATCCATCTCTTCTTTTCTTTCATCGGGTAAAACAGTTTAGTTTAGTCCAAAGCAAAAGTATTTTCAGTTATTTGTTACAGATATATGTGACATATGTTTAAGATAACTTGGTAAATTTTCCCACACTTGGCTTTTATTTTCCTTTTTATCGTCCTCTATTCCATTTTAAATGAATTTTAACATTTTGGTTTGTTTCTCAATTTATGTCCTTTCCGAGGTAACAATAATTTCGGTGTTAAAACCTAGTTTTATCGTTCATAAATATGTATAAACATGATTTTGAGTTCATTTAATTGAAAATTTTGAAAAATTTTACTAGATTTGAGTAGTCAGTATATAAGACTAGGCCTGTTCTTTATTATCAGAGAGCACTAGATTCTAATACAACTACTGCTTTACTAGTATTTTTAATGGTAACCAAGTGTATAAAGTAAAAATTTTAAAATCCGAAAGAATTTAACCCCTTCCCACACTTAAGATCTTGCAATGCCCTCATTTGCAAGAAATCAGTAATAATTTGAATTATTGAGGGTGATTTGTGTGAAAATGATTAAATTTTTACCAAAGTTTCCAAATATATTGGCGTTTGTTTGCTGAATGATAAATGGTGCACATCATTTGTTCATTCCGTCTTGTTGTTATTTCACATATATTTTGCATCTTGTCGTCAAAATTAGTTGCTTTTGCTGAACTTAATGCCAGTCTTTGAAAATGCGTTGTTTTACCCTGTTGTGTACATAAGATAAACTGCAAACATATATACACATTTTTGAAGTTTGGTATATTACCCCATATTCAAAAATTATTAAAATCTAAGAATAAAAGTTAGACAATTATAAAAACTATTACAATATTAACAAAAGTATTAAACGTATCAATCATTACGAATTACAAAATAAATAAAACTAAGTATACTAGGGATGATACTGGTACCAATAGGGGTTCCAGGCATAACCATAGGTGCTATAGAATGCTTCGGCAGGGTTATACGTAGGATACGGTGGTTGCATCTCTATAGACCAGGGAGGGAAGATGGGTTTCGGTGTAGGAATATAGTTTCTACCTATATGTTGGCAATGAGCTATGATTTGGTTCTGATGAACTTGCCAATCTTCAAATGCTCTCTGTCTAGCATTTTCGTACTCCTGTGAAGCTATAAACCTTTAAATTTCTTGCATCTCATTTCCCCCTCCTACATTACCTTGCTGTTGGTTTCTCTCAACCTGTGGATGTCTACCATGGTATGGTATTGCGGTGTTATTTCGCCTCTTCAAAACTTTCGCACCATGGTATACATTTAAACCTATAGTATCGCGGGGTTCTGGTTCTTCTACTAATAATCCCCCCCGACTTATATCCACACCGAGATATTCCCCAATCAAAGTAACAAAAATTCCACCTCCTATTATGCTATGCGGTCTCATCCCCCGAACCATAGCTGATAAATAATAACCCACACAATACGGTATACTTACAGCGCTTTGTGGGTCTCGAATACACATATGGTAAAACAAATCCTGTTCATTTACCTTTTCCTTGTTCTTACCCCTTTGTGTAATCGAATTAGCTAAAAACCTATGAATCACTCTTAATTCGGCTCTATCTATATCCAAATAAGAGTAATTTCCCCCTTTGAAACGGTGATGGCTTGTCATTTGACTCCACACACCGTGTGTATCAAAATTTTCATCTATCTTTCTACCGTTTAGTATCAACCCTCTACAATCGGCAGATGCTAACTCCTCAGGCGTATATATACGTAAAGCCTGAGCCATGTCCAGTAAAGACATGTGGCGCATCGAACCGCCTAACAAAAATCTAATAAAAGAACGATCGGTTAAACTAGCTACCCGATCATTCAACTCTGTACTACACAACAATTCTTCACACCATACTTTATATACAGGTCTACGCATGGTGAATAAACGTACCCAGTCATTAAAAGTAGAATTACCATACCTCTGTACAAGTAATTCCCTAATTGGCCCGGCCAATTCTACAGCTTCTAAGGGTCCCCATTCTATGACCCTCGGTACCTCAACAACCTTAGAATGAAGAGTATGCAAACCCCTTTGGTATTTTGGATAATCTATCCAAAGTCTGTCAAATCTCAGGTTCGGGTGCAACTCTTCCAAGTGCATATCAGAAAAGGTCATGACTGGATGAGGTATATCCTGCTTGTAGTAGTTATCCACCTCCTGTTGTTTCGCATTCCCAGCAGGAGCATTGCGAGCTTGGGATGAAGATTCACCTCTTTCAGTCTGAAAAACACATCAAACACAATTTTTGTGCATCCAAATATGCATTAGTGTCAGCAAAATCATCAATCAAAATAATTACAATGACATGATCAATTTATATCAAACTTAAGCTCATTTTCATATTTTCATTAAATCTACACTTTTTCAAATAAGCATATACGAAAATGTTCGCCAAGTTCATAAGCATTCAACTCAAATAACATGTCAAAATAATCATTACTAGCAATTAAACAAGTCTCAAATGGCATTATCTCTCAAAAATCAAGTTCATGAATTTTAGACTTTGAAAAAGTCCACTTTAATTCTCAAAATCATGTTTAGGCTCAAATTTTGGATCATTTAACTACCTAAACATGTTACACTACTTAATTTAGCAACAATTCATGACAAAAATCGGCCATAACCTGTTTATATCAAAAAGCCCCAAATTTGCTCAAGAACACAAACCCTAGATTACTCAAAATTTGAAGTTTAAGGCTTCTAATCATGTTAAATAGCATCAATCTAGGTTATACAAGCATAATACATAAACAATTTAAGCCTAATTACACTAAAAAGCATCAAAATCAAATTTAAAAAAAAATAGCTCAATAACACTAATTTCGGATTAAATGGTGTTTAGGTGTAGAAATTTACCGTTTTTCTTGAGTAATTTCTAGATAGCATCCTTCTCAACATGATTTTAGTAAAAGATTTGGTGATTAACGGTTAAAAATTGTGATTTTGGGGGTGTTTTTGGGTGTTTTTTCGGAGTATTTCGCAGGTTTTTCACTGTGTTTTCTGTTGTGGGGAGTGAACTGATCAGTTTCAGCTCTTTATTTTTTTTTCTGATTTTCGGTCCTCCCGCGACTCGCGGTGTTTGGACACTTCAAACTCCGCGAGTCGCGGAGTTTGCTATTTTTTTTTTTTTTAATATAATCATTAACTTATAAAACAATTAAGTACTTAATTTTAAAATTTTGTTTCCCTTGTTATTTAGGACGAGGTCGTTTCGGATCGATGTCCTAGTCCGTCCTTCGATAAAATTTTAAAATTTGTCTTTTTGTAGCGATTGTTTTAAAAGCTAAGATTTTTGGGTTTTTTTTTTATTGTTTTTGGCATACTTTAATTCAATAAGATTAAAAATAATGATAATAAAAATTCTCGTCCCTCCCTCGGGTAAAGCAATTTCGGTTCAAAGACCTAGTCTTCAACTTACGACGAATTTTAAAAATCATATTTTTAACTTAATGAGATAAAGTAAATTTTTGTTTTTAAATTCACACAATTTAAATATAAAATTCAAAATTAATATTAAAAGTTCACACCAAACTTAAAATTTGAAATGCATAAAATTAAAAATTCATATTTTTAAAAATTAAAAATTCACACCAAATTTAATTTAATTTTTCAAATATTTATAATTTTAAAAATATTGTTTTTACAAAGTTTACAATATTAATTTAAGATTTAAATATTAATTTTAAAAACATGGTAAAAATAAAATTAAAAATCTTTTTGGCTTTTTATCCCACTTTAATCAATCAAATATTATCAAAAATATGCGCCCCTCTTTTCGGTAAAGTAATTTCGGTTCCAAGACCTAATTTAACTCATGACGAATTTTTGAAATATTTTGGGTTGATTGATTAAATATATTTATACCTTAAGAATAAACGTTAAATTTCGCAGTGATGTAATAAATTTTTGAATGATATCAATAATTTCGGTCGCCAAACCTAATTTTATTTAATACCAATTTAATACTTTTTAGCGAACAAATTAGCGTTTATTATCAAAAGGTTTAAAAAAAAAAAACTGTACAGACTTACCTGTGAAATAGATTTCTTAGTTATATGATCTATTCCATTCATAAGATAGTCGGTTTAATTGGTTTTTCATAGCTACATAGGCGTAACCTCGAGCATTCAGTGTCTTTTCTTCTAAACATATGAACGGTCCGTCTCTGCATAAAGTAACAAATTCGGTATTTGAATAGGTTTGATTATTTGAACATTTACCTCCATGTGACCATTTTCCGCATTTGTGACATCGTTCTAGGTGTCGTGCTCTTCTTTTTGCTGCGGATTTTGATTTTCCTTTACCAAATTGTAACTTATTATCTTCGCATCTGGATTCTTTTCTAACTCCGTCCATTCTTTCTCTGATTACTGATACTAATTCACTCGGTAGTATGTCATTATTACGTTTAGTGATCAAAGCGTGTAGCATTAGACCATGGTTTAGTTCACATGCAGTCTTCATTTTGTAAAAACCTAAAAAATAAAAATTCAGAATGGGGGGAGAAGACTAGTTCTTTAGGGTCTGCTAGGGAAAGACCATTCGGGTTCCATTTTCGAGAACTACACGAAAACAGACAATCTAACTCTAACAGAAATACATATTATCCTTTAAAGACTTGATTCTCCCCACACTTAGTTAGCTGTGGTGTCGAAATTGTGATTAACTTCGTTGTCGACTTCCATCGGACCATGTATGTAATGTTTAACTCTGTGACCATTAACTTTAAATTCAATCCCATTTGAATTTATTAATTCTATCGTTCCGTATGGGAAAACTCTTTTGACTATGAATGGTCCAGACCATCTTGATTTCAATTTTCTAGGAAATAGCTTGAATCGTGAATTGAAAAGAAGAACTCTGTCTCCTTCTTTAAATTCTTTTGAACTTCTGATTCTTTTATCATGCCATTTCTTCGTTCTTTCTTTATAGATTAACGAATTTTCGTATGCTTCATATCTTAATTCTTCTAATTCGTTTAGTTGACTTAATCGTAGACGTCCAGCTTCATGTAAATCAAGATTACATGTTTTCAAAGCCCAAAATGCTTTGTGTTCAATTTCTACTGGAAGATGACATGCTTTTCCATAAACAAGTTTAAAAGGTGTGGTTCCAATTGGAGTTTTGTAGGCTGTTCTAAAAGCCCAGAGTGCATCCTCCAATTTAATGGACCATTCCTTCGGATTTGATCCTACGGTTTTCTCTAGAATACGTTTTAAAGTTCGGTTGGTATTTTCAACTTGTCCACTTGTTTGTGGATGATATGCGGTGGAGATTTTATGCGTTACTCCATATCTTTTAAGAACTTTCTCAAGTTGATTATTACAGAAATGAGTACCCCGATCACTTATTAAAGCTTTCGGTGTTCCAAACCTTGCAAAAAGACGTTTTAAAAAGTTGACTACAACTCGTGCATTGTTAGTTGGGAGAGCTTGTGGTTCCGCCCATTTAGATACATAATCAATGGCTACGAGTATATATAGATTATTATGAGATTTTGGAAATGGACCCATAAAGTCTATACCCCAAATGTCAAATACTTCACATACTTGGATGACATTTTGTGGCATTTCATCACGTTGACTTATTTTTCCGGCCCTTTGACAAGCATCACAGGATTTGCAAAGAAGGTGTGCATCTTTGTAAATTGTAGGCCAATAGAATCCAGCATCATAAACTTTTCTTACTGTTAGTTGAGGCCCATAATGCCCTCCTGTTGGTCCTGTGTGACAATGGTTTAATATTTTACTAGCTTCATCTCCAAATACACATCGGCATATTATTCCATCAGGACAACTTTTAAACAGATGTGGATCTTCCCAGAAATAGTGTTTTATATCACTGAAGAATTTCTTTCGTCTTTGGTACGATAATCCTTTTTCAAGGAATCCACATACTAAATAATTTGCATAGTCTGCAAACCATGGGATTTCTTTATAATCTATCTTCAATAGATATTCATCAGGAAAGTTGTCTTGTATGGCTGATTCATTTAGAACTTCTAATTCGGGATTTTCAAGACGAGAAAGATGATCAGCGGCGAGATTTTCTGCTCCTCTTTTATCTCGGATTTCAATATCAAACTCTTGTAAGAGTAAGATCCAACGGATTAATCTTGGTTTAGCATCTTGTTTTGAAAATAGGTATCTAAGAGCAGAATGGTCGGTATAGACCACCGTTTTTGCTAGAACGAGATATGATCGAAATTTGTCAAAAGCAAAGACAATATAAAGGAGTTCTTTTTCAGTAGTTGTATAGTTCGTTTGTGCTCCTTGTAACGTCTTACTAGCATAATATATAGGTTGAAATCGTTTTTCAATCCTTTGTCCTAAAACGGCTCCCATTGCAAAATCACTTGCATCGCACATTAGTTCAAATGGTAGATTCCAATTTGGTGTTATCATGATCGGCGCATTAGTGAGTTTTTCTTTAAGAATATTAAAAGATTTGATACACTCATCTGAAAAGATGAATGGAGCATCCTTTTCTAGGAGTTTATTCATAGGAGTGGCAATTTTTGAAAAATCTTTTATGAAACGTCGGTAAAAACCGGCATGCCCTAGAAAACTCCTAACTCCTCTAACATTGGTGGGATGTGGAAGTTTAGCAATTATATCTACTTTAGCTCTATCCACTTCAATTCCTTCTTTTGAAATTTTATGACCAAGAACGATGCCTTCTTTAACCATGAAATGGCATTTCTCCCAATTAAGTACTAGATTTGATTGTTCGCATCTAAGAAGCATTCGTTCCAGATTAACTAGACATGATTTAAATGTATCACTGAAGACTGAAAAGTCATCCATGAATACTTCCATGCATTCTTCTATCATGTCGTGAAAAATCACCATCATGCACCTTTGAAAGGTTGCAGGGGCGTTGCAAAGTCCAAATGGCATGCGTTTGTAAGCAAAAGTACCATAAGGGCACGTTGTGATTTTCTCTTGGTCCTCGGGTGCTATTGGAATTTGAAAATATCCGGAAAATCCATCTAGAAAACAATAGTAACTATTTCCGGCTAATCTTTCCAACATTTGATCTATGAAAGGTAAGGGAAAGTGATCTTTTCTGGTGGCGTCATTTAATTTTCTATAATCAATACACACAAGCCATCCTGTTACAGTCCTAGTAGGAATAAGCTCATTTTTCTCATTTGTAATGACAGTCATGCCACCCTTCTTAGGTACGCATTGAACTGGGCTTACCCATGGACTATCAGAGATTGGATAAATTAAACCTGCATCAAGCAGTTTAATAATCTCTTTCTTAACTACATCTTGCATATTAGGATTTAGTCTTCGTTGGCGTTGCACATACGTTTTATGACCTTCTTCCATAAGGATTTTATGTGTGCAATACGAAGGACTTATTCCTTTAATATCATGAATCTTCCATGCAATGGCTGGTTTATGAGCTTTCAACACAGAAATGAGTTGTGATTTCTCATTTTCAGTAAGAGAAGACGATATTATTACAGGTAATTCAGATTCACCATGTAAATAAGCGTATTCCAAATGGTTTGGAAGTGGCTTTAACTCTAATTTCGGAGGTTCTTCTATCGATGATTTATATCGATATCTGTCTTCTTCTTTTAGCATTTGAATTTCTTCTGTTGTTGGTTCATATCCATTAGCTATTAGTGTAGCTAACATTTCAGCTTCATCAATTGGTTCATTACCTTCTCCTAAAGAACATTCTCCTATTCCTTGTAATTCTGGAAATTCTTCTAATAATTCTGCATGTGCATCTATAGTTTGAATATAATAACATGTATCATCTGCAGATTGTGGTTGTTGCATTGCTCTATCAACTGAAAAGGTAACACTCTCATCCTCTATACTTAGGGTCAATTTCTTACCGAACACGTCTATCATTGCTTTAGCCGTGTTTAAGAATGGTCTTCCTAATATGAGAGGAACTTGAGAATCTTCTTCCATGTCTAGAACAACAAAATCTACTGGAAATACTAAAGTACCAACTTTAACTATCATGTTCTCCATTATCCCTCTAGGATATTTTATTGATCTATCGGCTAGTTGTATGCTTATTCTGGTTGGTTTCAATTCTCCAAGGTCTAGTTTAGTGTATAGTGAATATGGCATTAGATTTATACTAGCACCTAAGTCTGCCAATGCTTCTATTGAACTAAGACTACCCAGAAAACATGGAATTGTGAAACTTCCTGGATCAGATAGTTTTTCTGGTATCTTATTCAACAGCACTGCTGAACAATTAGCATTCATAGTAACAGCCGAGAGTTCTTCCATTTTCTTTCTATTTGAGATTAGATCTTTCAAGAATTTAGCATATCTAGGCATTCCTGAAATCACATCAATGAAAGGAAGATTTACATTTATCTGTTTAAACATATCCAAGAATTTGGATTGCTCGGCTTCAAGTTTCTCTTTCTTCATTTTACTCGGGTAAGGAAGTGGTGGTTGGTATGGTTTAACATAAGGTTTATCCTTAACTGTGTTATCTTCATTAACCTTTTCAACTACCGGTTCTTTTTCCTTATCTTGATCAGGTTGTGGTTCTTGTGGAGTAGGAATAGTTTCATCAGAAGTTACAGGTATTTCAGGTGGTTTAAGTGTTGTACCACTTCTTGTGGTAATGGATTTAGCTGTTTCATTCCGGGGGTTAGCATTTGTATCACTAGGTAGACTTCCTGGTTTTCTTTCACCTATTAACCTTGCTAGGTTACTCACTTCTTGTTCCAGATTTTGAATAGAAGCTTGTTGATTTCTAAATGCTTGAGCATTTTGTTCATTGGTTTGTTTTTGAGATGTGAAAAACTGCGTTTGAGTTTCAACTAGCTTTGTCATCATATCTTCTAAATTCGGCTTTTTATCATCGGTTTGTTGTGGTGGTTTGTTTTGAAAATTAGGTCTTTGCTGATTGTAAGTATTATTGGATACTTGTTGATTGCTAGGACCTTGTTGGTTGTTGTATGGAATATTTCTGTTATAATTTTGGTTTTGATTGTAAATCGGTCTTGGCGGTTGATAATTATTCTGATAATTATTTCCAGGCCTTTGGTTTATGTATGAAATATTCTCTCTTTGTTCCATTGTTAATTCAATACTGAGACAATCTTTTGTCAAATGTGGTCCTCCACACTGCTCACAACTAATTCGTATTGAGTGAATATCTTTAGTCATCTTTTCCATTCGTCTCTCCACAGCATCTATCTTTGCGGAAATGGAATCTAAGTCATGGCTAGAATCGGCTCTAGCTGCTTTAGATGATCTAACGATATCTTTTTCTTGGTGCCACTCATGTGAGTGGGAAGCAGTGTTATCAATAATTTTGTAAGCATCAGTTTCGGTTTTCTTCATAATAGAACCACCAGCTGCTATATCTATGTCTTTCCTTGTAGTGATGTCGCATCCTTGGTAGAATATTTGTACTATTTGACAGGTATCTAAACCATGTTGCGGACATCCTCTTAACAACTTTCCATATCTTGTCCACGCCTCATATAGAGTTTCATTCGGCTTCTATGTGAACGTAACAATTTCTGCTTGAAGTCTTATGGCTTTAGATGCAGGAAAGAATTGTTTAAGAAATTTGTCAACTAAAACATCCCATGTATCAATCGCCCCTTCAGGTAACGATTCCAACCAATCTTTGGCTTCTCCCTTTAAAGTCCAGGGAAATAACATGAGATATATCTGTTCATCCTCCACTTCTCGGATTTTAAATAGTGTGCAGATCCTATTAAAGGTACGTAGATGTTCATTTGGATCTTCCTTCGGCGCACCACTAAATTGGCATTGATTAGTCACCATGTGTAGAATTTGTCCTTTGATTTCATAATCTGGCGCATTAATGTCTGGATGAGTAATTGCGTGACCTTGGCCAGTGCGTTTAGCTCTCATTCGGTCTTCCATACTTAAAGGTTCCAGATTCTCCATAATTGAATTTGTTGAATCGGAATCACTAGAGGATTCTGATTTAATGGTTCGTTCCTCAACAATCTCTGTTTGAATGATTGGTGGTTCCGGAGGAAAGTTTAGTGGTTCAGGATCTACAAACCGTTCCTGAATATTCTCCGGATTCTCAATTGTGAGGTCGGGTTCAAAAAATGGATTATCGGAAATTTGAACTGAAGTACTTGGTCGACTGGATGAAGATTCTAAAGAAAAATCAACGGCGGTTATATTTGCTAAATGTCTTGATCTAGTTACAGGTGGTGAACGTACAAAAGGTGGTGAACGTCTTGCTCGGTGCATTCACTGAATATCCTATTAGTTTTTAAAAGGAAAGAAAAATTATAATAAGTTATCCAATTAATAGACTTTTCTGATTTTGCCCACGTTTTGAATAGCCAAAAGATGCAGCAGAGGGGCAGGATTCGTTTGGTCTCAATATAATTGAGGACTGTTTGGCTCCAATAACCCGGTCCATGTACAAATCCAACTATTACTACGAACCAGAAAATTTTGATGTCTATCAATTTAACCACTTAAAATAAATTTTCGTAATTTTAAGAAATTTAGATAAGAAGTAGAATAAAAATCTATGTCCTAAAAACTAGAATAGCGAGAAATAAGAAAGAAAAAGAGTTCATCGAAAAAGATCGAAAAAGAAAAATGGTTGAAAAATAAAAGGTGACGGAAAAATAAAAGAAACTTATAAAAATTAAAAATACTTGACTAACCTAACCTTATTACTACAACTAACTTAAAATTATAATCGCAAATTGAGATTACTAATTGGAATGATAATTGATACATAGTAAAAGGTGTCTAAAAATATTAAAGCTTACAGGAAAAACTATATCCCAAATGGAAATAACTTAAAAAGAAACTAAAACTTAAAAAGGCGTTGCAAAATTCTAAAGCACCTAAATCTTAGTCTAAAGAAAAAGCACTTAAGGAATTCTACGGCAAAGCCTAAAAATCTAGAAGTAAAAATAACTATGGCAAAAACTAAGTTTAAAACTAAATATGAGCTAAAAATACAAATATTACGCTACAACGATTAAAAAGGGACAAAATATAAAAATATACAAAAAGTTATAAAAAGTACAATTTTTATAAAAATATTATTTTTATATTATTTATTTAATAAAACTACTAATTTTATAATTTAATTAAACTAATTTAACAAATTAAATTAATAAACTAAACTAATTAATAAATAAATAAAACCTATTTAGGGTTTTTAATTAAATAATAATAATAATAATAATTACACCGTGATTAATGCCTGATTAGGGCTTCTGTCGCGTGTCAGGTTTTCTCCGCGAGTTGCGGTATTTAATGCATCAAACCCCGCGAGTCGCGGGGTTGAAAAATTCAACTCTGGTACAGTTTGAATTTGATGCGTTTTTTTCTTTTTTAATTTTTTTTCTGTTTTTAATTTTTCTGTTTATATATTTAAAAAAAAATATGTGTATAATAAAAACTTATATTTTAAAAACTTAAATAAAATAGAACTACTTTATAATTTTAATAAATAAAATGCTTAAAACTAGATTTATATATATATATTTTTTTATGTTTTTAAATAAAAACAAAATACTTAAATAAAACTTAAGTTTTTATAAAATAAAAATAAAGAAACTTTATAAAACTTAAATATTTAACAAAATCTTAAAAATACATAATTTTTTTTTTATATTAGCGTTGCGCTTCCGGCTTTTAAGAGACTCCCCGGCAGCGGCGCCAAAAATACTTGATGTTTTAGCAGAGAAGTATATAAAATAGCTTATTTTTACAGAAAATACTATTAAATACGATACAATTTTACACAAGATATTTATTTATTTATAGAATGGATATACTTAAACCTTGCTACAACACTTATAGGCAGTGTACCTAATCGTACAGTAGTGTAGTTTTTAGTAAGTCTGGTTCGTTCCACAGGGAATCTTTTTTAAACAAAGCTCAACGCTATATTAGTTTACTTTTATAGAAATACAAATATATATATAAGTAATATTATTATTATAAAGGGAGGTTTTTACCGTTTAATGACCGGTTTGTCGATTTTAAAACTTTAGTCGCAGTTAAAACCTAATGTAAAATATTAAATAAATAAAAGACTTAATTTAAAACGTAAAATAAATAATGATAATGAAATTGCAATAAATAAAAGTGCGATAAAATAAAATTGCGATAATTAAAAAGTACGATAATTAAAAGTGCAATTAAATAACAATAAATAAAAGTGCGATAATTAGAAGTGCAATTAAATATAAAATAAAGGAAATTAAATATGAAATAAAAGAATTATGCGTATTTAAACTTCCGTAATCATGATGTTTGACGTGTTGATTTTAGTTTTATGCCCATGGGTTAATTGTCCTTTGTCCTGGATTATTTAATATGTCCGTCTGGTTTTTGTCCATAACAGTCCATCAGTCATAAATATAAAGTGCGAGTGTCCTCGTCAAATTATTCTTATACCCGAAGTTAAATATTCCAACTAATTGGGGACTTAAACTGTAACAAGATTTTAATACTTTGTTTAATAATTACACCAGGATGTCGAATGAGTGTAACCCAAGGTTTTAATATTTTGTTATCAATTATACCAAGTGTCCTTGTACATAATTTCACCCCTGTTTTAATTATTCTAGTGGCTATTAATCCATTCCCGTGTCCGGTTAAATGAACGATTATTCATACATATAAATACCCCACCCATCGTGTCCGATTGAGTGTATATGGTAATTTATAGGGACGCCCAATTGTAAATCTTTATATTAACATTAACAAACTATCATTTAGCTAAACAAATATAAAGCCCATTAATAGCTCATAGTCTAATTTCCACAAGTGTCGTTCTTTTGTCCAAACCCCAATTATGGTACAAAGCCCAATTACCCAATTTTAATAATTAGCCCAACATCATGATTACTTCGTTTTAAATAAGCATAATAATAACTTAGCTACGAGACATTAATGTAAAAAGGTTGAATATAACTTACAATGATTAAAAATAGCGTAGCGTTACACGGACAGAATTTCGACTTACACCCTTACAACATTCGCTAACATACCCTTATTATTAGAATTATAATTAAAATTAAAATATAAATTATAAATATATATATATATATATATATATATATATATATATATATATATATATATATATATATATATATATATATATATATGTATATATATATATATATATATTTTACGTATGAATGAGGAGAAGAAAAAGATGATGAAAAATGCTCAGAATTCGGTTGGCTTTATAGGCAGTTTCTCATTTTGGGGGTCCGCGACTCGCGGCCAATTTTGCCTTCAAACTCCGCGAGTCGCGGAGTTTGAAATTACAGCTCAGAGGAGTTTGGCTCTTTGTTTACCGACGGTTTTAAATAAATATAATATATTAAATAATTATAAGAATTATTTAAATATTATATTATATTTATGTGCATAGTTAACTTGTAATTTTTAGTCCGTTGCGTCGAGCGTTGAGAGTTGACTCTGGTCCCGGTTCCGGATTTTCGAACGTCCTTGCGTACAATTTAATATCTTGTACTTTGCGTTTTGAATCTTGTACTCTTGTAATTTCGAGACGTTTCTTGTCAATAATTGGAACCTTTTTTTTTGTCTTTTGTACTTTTGAGCTTTTTGGTCGTTTGTGTCTTCAATTCGTCGAATCTGTCTTTTGTCTTCACCTTTTATTATTTAAACGAATCTCACTTGTAAATAGAACAATTGCAACTAAAAGTTTGTCTTTCTTGAGGAATAATGCTATGAAATATATGTTCGTTTTTAGCATTATCACCCAAGCTAGCATAACATCCGCATATAAATATAACTCGAATAATATAATATGCTTACAACACAAATAACCATGGTTAACCAATAGTACAAGGGAACGGCGCTCGCGAAAACGCCATCGGTGTTCATAACATCCATTAGGGCACTTAACACCTCGCACCACTAACCCCTAGGGTGGTACCTTAACACCTCGGCACATCACCCCGAGTGGCATCTTAACACCTCGATGCATCACTCATTATTTTTACGGAGTGGCGTCTTAACACCTCGACACTACACTCCTAGGTGGCATCTTAACACCTCGATGCTACACCCGAGTGGCATCTTAACACCTCGATGCTACACTCTTCACGTGAAACGTGGTGTCTTAACACCTCGACACTACACCTTTCACGCTACAACAAATAGATACATTATATACATACGCATATAATTATTCCACTCACCTCAAAGTCTTGTGAAAAGGTACCCGAGCTTGCGAAACCTCAAAGTAACGTACCTATCACATTATACATATTATCAAACGCAAACTCAAGTCGGTCAACCAATTCTTTCACCATTCCTAAGTCATTTTGACCCAAAGTGCAATCCCGACCCATTTTGCACCATTAACCCTAATAATGGGTCAACTTCACCAAAAACCCTAACTCTAGTCAAATATGGTCTTATTACATTTTTAAATCACCAATTTAACTCATTTTCACACATCCAAGACCACTTAGGTCATTAAAGACCCATTTGACTCATTTCAAGGTCAACACACCCATTTGGGTCATCCATGCCCAATTAACACCCATTTACATATCATTAAAGTGTTCTAGTACTTTAACTAACTAATTAGGTTCATAAACATAAATTAACACTTTGAAAACCCTAATTAGTTACCTTTGAGTCCACATGACCCAAATTCACCCAAAACCCCCAAATTACTAGCAAGTGGGTTTTGTGTGCATCACTAACCCTTAATGCAATTAAAGTAAGAATCTAGGTTTTAGAACTTACCAACACAATCACTACGTAGCTAGCGACTAGATGAACGACTTTAGAACTCGCACTAAGACCCGATTCAACCTCCTTTACCCTTTAATGAAGCTTTCTCACTCAAGGAATGCACTCTCTCACTAGAATTGAATTGGAGAGGATAAGGTGGTTGTGAATGGAGTTAATGAGCTCCCAAAACTGATCTAAGGCATTAAATTCGGACCCCAAGGTGATTTTACCAAAATGCCCTCAAAATATCTAATTAAAAAGAAAAGGGGAATCTGTCACAGACAGATGGCGCGGCGCGCCACCTAGCCGCGCGGCGCGCGACCTCCCAGTTCAGCATCTTTTCTCTTTTTAATTATGTGCAACCAAAGCCCCAAAACTGAGTAACTTATATACACACATGTACACTACAATTATTTAGGTCTTACAGGATTAATAGTCACTAGAATTATTAAAACAGGGGTGAAATTATGTACAAGGACACTTGGCATAATTGTTAACAAAGTATTAAAACCTTAGGTTACACTCAGTCGACATCCTGGTGTAATTATTAAACAAAGTATTAAAATCTTGTTACAGTTTAAGTCCCCAATTAGTTGGAATATTTGACTTCGGGTATAAGGATAATTTGACGAGGACACTCGCACTTTATATTTATGACTGATGGACTGTTATGGACAAAAACCAGATGGACATATTAAATAATCCAGGACAAAGGACAATTAACCCATGGGCATAAAACTAAAATCAACACGTCAAACATCATGATTACGGAAGTTTAAATAAGCATAATTCTTTTATTTCATATTTAATTTCCTTTATTTTATATTTAATTGCACTTCTAATTATCGCACTTTTATTTATTGTTATTGTATTTAATTGCACTTTTAATTATCGTACTTTTTAATTATCGCAAGTTTATTTTATCGCACTTTTATTATTCGCAATTTCATTATCGTTATTTACTTTACGCTTTAAATTAAGTCTTTTATTTATTTAATATTTTACATTTGGTTTTAACTGCGACTAAAGTTTTAAAATCGACAAACCGGTCATTAAACGGTAAAAACCCCCCTTTATAATAATAATATTACTTATATATATATTTGTATTTTTATAAATTAAGCTAATATAGCGTTAAGCTTTGTGAAAAAGATTTTCCCTGTGGAACGAACCGAACTTACTAAAAACTACACTACTGTACGATTAGCTACACTGCCTATAAGTGTTGTAGCAAGGTTTAAGTATATCCATTCTTTAAATAAATAAATATCTTATGTAAAATTGTATCATATTTAATAGTATTTCCTTGTAAAATTTAATAGTATTTTATACCCCTTTGCTTTAACTATCACCAGAATATCCGGAAAAGACCGAATTATCAAGAAAAATATTTTCTTGATATGTTTAGAGTTTAAATAGATAAGAGTCGTGTAACATGGCAAATGATGATTATAAAGTCTATGAATCATCATCTTCCATTAAAAATTTAGCATGACTTACTGTAATATAATCACGTTGGCCTGACGTCATTATATTATACTAACTCATGCTTCAATTCCCAACACTACTTCAAATCATTCATAATTTAAACTTGAACTTTACAGAATATAGAAACTAAAACAGTTTTCCTTATGATGTGATAAAGATATCGCAAAGAGATAATTAATAGCTGACAAGAATCGTTATAAACATATCTTCAGAAATATAGAGGATATTTATAACGAAAGATACAGTGATATCTCAGAATTTCTAAGTTCCAATGACGAGGAAAATTCTTTTGTTTCCTCTGCATTTAATGCTACCATATCCGAATCATTGGTTATCAATCCGAGATGGTTTCAAGAAATTTTATTTTTTTAGATGATTAAACGCTGATTGTAATCATCAACGGATCTAATGGTTAACGAATAGGCGTTGTTGATGATAATTTCGGTGGTTTGATGTGATAATTCATCATAGAATACGAATGAATATAATTCATGAATGTAGTGATCATTAGAAAGATAACACCTGCTAAAGCTTTACTTGAATTCTGGTATGTTAATTTTAGAATGTGTAATTAAATTTGTATGAAAATGATTGTGTATCACAGTGAAGGCAGTGAGTATAATTAATGATTTATGAATCGAAATTGAAGAATGTACAGTGTATTTATGTGAGATGTAAATATTTCTCGGGTATTACCTACCCGTTAAAATATTTTCACAATTAACAGTTTTTACAATCTTTATGAAGATATACGTTCATATATGTATTCTTCAGATATAATCATGGATTTAATGAGTTAATATATATTAAACTCATTCAATTTGTGGTTTGGAACGAGAGTAAATAATCTCCAAAATCTTAGAGATTTCATAATTGTTGCGAAATATTTCGCTAATGAAGTTATGAATCAATACATTCATCGTTATACTTGATTTATTATGAAATGGAGTTTATTGTGCTGAAGCAGTGATTAACAATTGTTAAGTCATTAGCGAAGGGTGTACATCATAGCATATTAGTGATATGAATTAACCAAGTAGTACATACTAGTTGAGATTCTCACGTAATTGCTTAGTACGACAAGATTTATTATTGTTCCAAATCATATATATATATAAGGTATACATATATAATTCTTCACGAAGAATGAGTCAATACATCTTAACTCTTTATTGCTAATATTCCTTGGTATCTATGGGGCGTATCATGTTGATGTTTGAGGTACTGAGTGTGTTGTTGAGGCGGGGGATGAGAATGTTATTGTTGATGAAGCTGATGTTGTTAGTGGTGATGTTGATGGTACTGGTGGTGATGCTGGTTATGCTGCTGGTGCTGCTGCTGGTGTTCGTAGGTTTCGCACCAGATTTTCCAGAGCCACTACTCGAGCGCGAAGCTCGTTGACTTCTTCTATTATTCCGGGATGATTGGTGGTTGGAACAAGGGGGTGAATAAGATCTAGAATCTTCGATATTATATATTCGTGACGGGATACCCTGGAAAGAAGAGAGAAAATGGTGTTTCGGACTGGTTCGCCGGTAAGCGCTTCAGGTTCTTCGCCAAGAGGTGAATTCGGTTGGTGGAAGGGATCACCTTCTTCTTGTCTCCATTGATTGAGCCGACTACGAACTCATCCCCAATTCATCCAGAATAGATGATGGCTGATTGGTTCGTTTGTTCCGGTTACGCTGCCGTGGGAGCTTGAAGAGTTTGAGAAATTCATATTATATGTTTGGAATAGGGTTTGATATGAAATGGGTATTGAATACCGAATGATATATTCGTCTCCTTGAATACGTATTTATAGCAAAAAGATTTCCGTAATTTACGGAGGAAATTTAGGATAAGTGGTAGACAAAGTTTATAGACATGATAATATATGATAAGATATGATGTGTCGTCCATTTATGTAATAATGGTGGTATGACGTGTTCAGATTTGTAACCAGATATTGATTAAAGAATTTCAATTCATATACTGTGATAACCCAATAATATTTTCCGGTTCGCAAACCGATGCATAAAGGCATAAGATACGTGAGTGTTTGAAGTAGTAGCAGGAGCTTGTGGACGAACCGTTATCTTCAATAACATATAGAAGTTTGATAAACTTGATAGGTCATAAGTTTGAAAAAAAAAATTAAGTGGAATAAAGATGAATATGATATAAACGAAACACTTTATTTTATTAAGAACAAGGCTTTAAACAAGCCTTCTTATTACACGATTCGGGGATAGAAATAGTTTAAGGCCTAGCCTTTGCATAGATAGAAAATAACTAGGAAATATTAAGATTGAAGTAGTCTTCATATTTCTTCTTCTCGTCCTCAACCTCCTTCATAAACTTCTCAAACTTGTCATTCTTCTCCTTTTGTTCCTCATAAAGATACTCGATGTTATCATAAAGATTGGAAACATCATTGTTGATTACATGGTACTTGTGGTCCCTCATAGAAAGTTGATTATTCAGCGGTTTTCCTCCATCTTCAATCTAAAGTCAACATCTTCTCTTAGGTAGGAGAGATATTGCTTCCCCCATCGGGCATTTCTTGTAAGGGTGCAAACCAAAGTCCCACATCGGTCATGGGATAAAACAAATGTATGTATATAATCTCTTTCTTTAGCTCAGCATTTTCCTTCATGAGCTTCTTGATCGCTAGGTCTTTTTCCTTCATTTGAGCATCGATCCTTGCAATATGGCGAATTAGGCCTTCGGTAGTTCTTCGCAGATTCATGATCTCGTACTTGACATCAACTTCATCGTAGGAAGGAGATCGGGATCTTTCCTTTGACGGGCCAGTTTCTTCAAGACGTTTCCTCTTGTCTTTATTTCTTGGGGTTGGATAGTATTGAGGAGACCCATGTGAATCAAGATTAGTATTTGGGCTATAATTTCGTGATGGAGGACCACCAAAGCCATAAGGTGGGCTTTGGACTGGTCTTTCAGTGGAAGATCTTTCAGTATCTTTTTCGGTTGGCTCAAAAAGATTCATTTTGTTCGCTTGATGTGAATTAGACATCCTAATATTAGGAAAGAGATTTTGATTAGAATCTTTAAGTCAAGTATATTAAAGCATAATCGTTAAGATTATGGAGCAATCCTAAGTGCTTTAATTCTAAGGCAGGAAAGGTTATAGTTTCCTAGATTGCTAAGGCACCCTAGCTAACAAGTAAGGCACACATAAAAATGCAATCCTGGTTCTCTATAACAGACTGGTTATGCTCTGATACCAATCTGTAACGTCCTCCCAATAGGGTCTGGAAGGAACGTCACTAATATCAAAACATACCAACATATTATAATAAACGAGAACAATACTAAATGATGAATTTAACTTTAATGAGTACGCAGCGGAAAATGAAATATCGTTACAATGACAGGAATAACAATATCGTAAATGTTCACATGCAGAAGTAATAAATGTGATATCTCTTGATCCTATGTCCAAGTAGCATCACATAAGCAGTAAGTATAAGAGCTTGAATCAAACAGTACCTGAGACAAAACATGCTAAAGTGTCAACCAAAAAGGTTGAGTGAAGTTCATAGGTTTAACAAAAAGTTTGTCGTTGTTTTAGACCACAAGATTTAGTTTATAAAATTGATCGCCCGCAGGATCAAAAAGTTATGCCAATGCGTGATATTTAGACTAAACGTTCAATTTTGCCCCATGAAAAGTTGTGTCTGTCCTTGTCGGTTTAATTTCATTATTAAGTAATACAATGACTTGGTCAAATGTATCGGGGACGTTACTCCCGATAGGCCTACCCCCAATAATTAAGAATGCCGCAGCAATTAAAAATATCACTGTAGGGACTTAGTCAGACATAGCCGGGTATAGCATAGTTTAACAGTTTGGTACTTGTGTCTAAAGTGTAATAAGTAAAAACAGCATGTGTCTCACCCCAAGTAAAAGTAAGTAAGTTTGCTAGCAATTAAAGAGGGGCTATGAATTCACCTTAGTAAGTAGAGAGAGTGTTATTCCTCGGAATAAAGAGTTGAACGAGTGAGCAGTAAAGTCAACCTATTGACATTTAAGAGTAGTTAAGTATTTTGCCCATGTTTAAGTTTAAGTATGTGTTTAAGTATAGTTTGTTTTACTAAGTTTCTATTCCTAGTAAGTTACTATTTTTTATAAAGTTTCCATTTTTAGAAAGTTTCTTATTTTACTAAGTTTCTATGACTAGAGAGTTTCTACTTTTAGGATACTTGTCGTATTAGATAAACTTCCAATCACCCCTTTCCCTTCGAATGGCTAATTTAGATCTAGGGGCTTGAGCCATAGGACCCTTTAAATCGGAAATCCAAACTCTCTGCCTAGAATCTCATAGAAACCATTCGTCAAGAAAGTTCGAAGATCTATACATCTCTAATACATATCCCAAAATATTTTTATGTTATAATATAAGTAGTAGGTTATAGGTGTTAGTAATAGTAATAGTGTATACATGTTATTTATTTTATTTTTAATTGCATATAATTTATAACATTATTTACATATTTCGGTAAAAATAATAACCGAAGTAAAAAGTAAAAAGTAAAAAGTGAAAAGTAAAAAAAAATAAAAAGTAGGAAAAGAATACTTACTAGTAGTAATTCTTCAAAGAGAGAATGAGAGAAATTTTGGTGTGAGTTTGAATGAGAAATGAGGAGTATTTATACTTGAAAAAATTAGATAAAAAGAATAAAATAATTAAAAGAAAAAGAAATTTTTAATTATTAATGGGATTTTAAAATTAAAAAGTATTAAATGTTAGGTAATGGGATAATGCACAAAATAAAATAATAAAAGTAGTTTTTCTATTAAAATTTTTAATTAAAAAGTAATTTATTTATTTATTTATTTATTTTTTATTTATTTTAAGGATTTTTTTTTTTTGTAAATAAACAAATTTATTTAATGTTTTTCCAAGAATATTTGTCAATAATATTTTATTTTTATTTTTTTTATTTTTGTTTTATTTAATTAATAAATACAAATTTTGCAAAAAAATAATAAATAATTCGGTATTTTGTATTTTTAATAATAATTATGATTTTAATTATTAAACTATAGTTTTAGTAAGTTTGTAAATATTATTACATTTATATATAATTGGATTTATTATATAGTTAAATATATAATACATTAACTAAATAATAAAAGTGATACAAAGTTTATATACTTAGTTAAATTATGTCAAATTATATAAATTAATAATATATTATTTATTTAAGCGTACATTGTTGACTAAAAATTACTATTCGGTCAATATTTAATTGTATATAGCAACCCTTAATACATATAGTCAGACATATAACCCTAGGGTTAATTCAGTAATTTAGAAGTCGAAAAGTGAGGGTTGTTACACGGTCGAAGTCCAGACTCACTAATGCATCTAAACAACTATCAGTTAGGCACACTAATGCAAGACCTGGTTCGCTAAGACCACCACTCTGATACCAACTGAAAGGATCCGTTCATATACATTATAAACGATCCACAATAGTTGATTACATCGCGAGGTATTTGACCTCTATATGATACATTTTACAAACATTGCATTCGTTTTTTAAAAACAAACTTTCTTTACATCGAAAGTTGACGGCATGCATACCATTTCATAATACATCCAACTATAATTAACTTAATACTAATCTTGATGAACTCAACAACTTGAATGCAACGTCTTTCGAAATATGCCATGAACGACTCCAAGTAATATCCTTAAAATGAGCTAATGCACAGCGAAAGATTTCCTTAATACCTAAGAATAAATATGCTTTAAAATGTCAACCAAAAGGTTGGTGAGTTCATTAGTTTATCATAATCAATCATTTCCCATTTATATAATAGACCACAAGATACTCATATTTAAAAAAAAAACAATCTGTGCAGGTCTACTCCCGCTATAAAATCATTCATATGAAGAACACCGGAACCTTTTAAAACAACTCACCAATGGTAGCTAATGCGTCGTGCAATGCAAAATCATCTCACCATGGTAGTTAATACAATATAATTTCAATAAGGGTAGCTAATGCGTCGTGCAATACAAAATCACCTCACCGTAAATAATTTTACAACGGTAGCTAATGCGTCGTGCAATGCAAAATCATCTCATCGAGGGTAGCTAAAATGGTAGCTAATGTGTAGTGCAATGCAAAATCATCTCACCGTTACTAACTACTAAATCGAACCAAATAATATTACAGCGGTAGCTAATGCATCGTGCAATGCAAAATCATCTCACCGAGGGTAGCTAAAACGGTAGCTAATGTGTAGTGCAATGCAAAATCATCTCACCGTTACTAACTACTAAAGCGAACCATTTCGGTAGCTAATGCATCGTGCAATGCAAAATCATCTCACCGATGGTCGATAATACAATCTTTATAGAAATCGAACCTCTGAATCCAAATAATTCTATCATAGAATGTAGTTTTGAATACTTGTGTCTATTTCATCAATCAATTATAAAAACAGTTCATGTATTCTCGGTTCAAAAATATATCTCAAAAACATTTAATAAAAACAATTATAAAAACAGCGCATGTATTCTCAGTCCCAAAAATGTAAAGAGTAAAAGGGAATCAAATGAACTCACAATATTGTATTTCGTAGTAATTAAGCATATGATGGCATTGAACAAGTGCAAGGTTGGCCTCGGATTCACGAACCTATATTAATTATATATATTTATATGTTGGTCAATATTTGTCTAACAATTTAGGTCAAGTCATAGTATACCACAATCCTAATGCTCGTGACTAATATGCAAAAGTCAACAAAAGTCAACTTGACCAAAATGACTTCCAAAACCTATACATGATTATAACTTAAATATAGTCGTTTTATATATTTAATATGTTTAACATATTTTATTAGAGTAAATAATAAAAGTCATTTATTAATAAAAATTTATATTAAAATATATATATGATAAAAATATACTTTTATATATCTTA
Source organism: Rutidosis leptorrhynchoides (assembly GCF_046630445.1). Classification (NCBI taxonomy): domain Eukaryota; kingdom Viridiplantae; phylum Streptophyta; class Magnoliopsida; order Asterales; family Asteraceae; genus Rutidosis; species Rutidosis leptorrhynchoides. The sequence goes on from NC_092333.1 coordinate 290,963,759, forward strand.
AGTAATAAAATTTATAAAGTTCATTTATTATCATAAAAATATAATGATAGGTATTGTTAACGTAATTATATTACATGTAGTAAAATATCTTTGTACTACATATTTATAAAATAATATTAATATTAACAATAATAATTAAAAGTTGTATTATTTTAATAATAATTATTATTATTCTACTAATAAAAATAACAGTATTTATATTTACTAAAAATGATATTAATTATGATAAAATGATCATTTTTATTAATAATAATATTAAAATAATAATGATATTTTATAATAACAATGATATTTCTATTAATAATAACTTTAGTAAAAATGATAGTTTTAATATTAATAAAACTTTTAATATTAATAATAATGATAAAAATAATGAAAATGATATTTTTATCTAAGTTAATAACTTACAATGTTTTTATTTTATCATGATACCTATACCCATTATTTCCTAATCAATTCGTTTAATAACTTTTAGTACTCTTTTATATCGCATTCATAATATTGATAATAATCACAATCATAATAATTAGATAATACTAATATTAGTTTTAAAAATAATGATACTAATAAGTATTATAATAATAATAATACTAGTAATTATAATAATAATGATGATAATATTAATAATAATTTTTAATGATAGTAACATTAATAATAATAATAATAATAATAACGATTTTTAAATAATGATACATATATTAATAATGATAATATTAATAATAATACTAATAATTATTAGATAATAATAATAATAACGGCGATAATAACGACGATAGTAATAATAATCATTTCAACAATAATACAAAAATTCAGTTGACTATAACTTCTAATCTGTTCATCGATACCATTCGAGTTCTAAATGAAAAGTTCTTAATTTTTTGCTAGCTTTCCAACGACATGCATATCATATACCCTATCTCAGTAGCATATGTATCTAATTCAGGATTCAACATAAACTATCTAACTATAATACCAAACGTACAAGCATGCATAATCCTATATACTCGAGCACTAGTCAGGGATACACTAATAATATATAAAAGTTAAGTTATAAGTGCTCACGTATCAATATTGAGATTCAATATTGCAGGAAGTACGTAGACGCAATGGAGATGATAAACACTAGATTGGTCTCACGAACATACCCTCGAACATTACCCATCATCTCCATAGCTATAACCCATATTTTCCTTAGCTCTATCCCACTCGCATAACCCGTTTTGAAATAACTCGAACATACCCTCGTCATAGTATTTTTGTGTCTTAATAATAATAATACTAATACTAATACTAATACTAATACTAATACTAATACTAATACTAATACTAATACTAATACTAATACTAATACTACTAATAATATATTTGAATTAATAATAATAATTACTAATAAAATAAATAAAATAAATAAGAAGTAATATGAAGATCAGAGAAGAAAATTGATGTGTGCAACTAATGAACCAGTTTCGTCGAGTTTTATACACTTGAGCCACCAAGACCCACCATGCGATCGCATGGTTATTGTGAAGGGATGCCATGCGATCACATGGCTCCTTATTCCAGCTAATACGCATTTGTTTGCTAGTGCCGACACCCAATTAATATTATTTTATATATAATATATTTAATTTATATAATTAATTATATATTATATTATATTTACGTGCATAGTTAACTTGTAGTTTTTGTTCGAATGACTTGTACGTTGTCACTCGACTTATGTCTCGATTTCGATTTCTCGAACGTTAACTCATATGCTGAGGAAACTAGCACTTTAAGTTTAGTGACGCGTACCTTTGTCAAAATATAAACTTAGATTACTAATAACTATATCACTAAAGATGTATCTTAAACATTTGAGTGTTTTGGTCATTTGCTTCTATAAATCAACGTTTCGTTGTTTGTCAAAATGTATATTTTAAATCGAACGTTTTATGACTAAGTTAATATTATATCTATCACTTTGTAATATATATATATATATATATATATATATATATATATATATATATATATATATATATATATATATATATATATATATATATATATATATATATTCATTAAAAATATAAATTTGTACGTATTATATGTAGTTGAAATATTTATTTAATAATATAATATTTAGTTTTCCAAAACTAATTATATTTTAAAGTTTGTCTTAAAATCGTTTAGAAAAATATTATAACACGTAACGTTTTCATTTCAAAACTTAAATAGATACAATTCATTTATGTACTAATGTTTTAAATATCAATCGCATCACTAAGCGAGTGTTACTATCGCGTACTTAACTAATTTGAAAACATATATATTTAATGAACACGTTTTAAATACAAGGTGCAAGTTATCTATATATTTAACAACCAATATTCCAACTTACGTTTATTTAATCAAAGATATTTTAAATAATCAAGTTCTATTATATCGAGAAGTGTTTTCGTACGTTTGGAAACTACATCAATTGATTACTATGTAATTTAGTCTCCTACTAATATTTGTCTAACTTTCGTTAGTTGACCTACTTGTCCTTATGTGATGCCCCGTACAAAATCATAATGTACGAATCATCGACAACAGGATCATTACAAGGTCAAATACTATATGCGGTTTCAAAAGAAGTTTGCATTCGTGAATAAAGGTGATGTCTTAACCAACATCAAATGTCTTACAACAAAAGTATGCTTCAATGAACAGAAGCAATTAGTAATAGTACGTGACCCAATGGTCGTTACAAATCATTATTTCAAAAGGTAACATAGTTTGAATGCAAATAAAACGTTTCATGCGGTGACAACTCTAACAAGCACAGCGGGTGTCTACAAAGCATGACTAGTACAACAGCGGAAGCAAGCAAACCTTAAGCACCTGAGAAAAACATGCTTAAAAATGTCAACACAAAGGTTGGTGAGTTATAGTTTAAGTATAACAGTAATGTAATGTAGGCCACGAGATTTCAGTGCTGCAAATAGCGTTTCAAAACAGTATGATAAAGTATATGTTTAACCGTGGGCACTTGGTAACTAACTTAACGTTTATCACCCCCTGAAAGTACACTTGGTGAGTGCGTATGTTTACAAAGTATTAAACACCCGTTAAATTCTAGCGCTACTAGCCCGAGTGGGGATGTCAAACCCTATGGATCCATATCTAAGATTCGCGTTCACCGGTTCAAAGACCAATGACTAAACGTTACCGAGCTAAGAGGAAAGTTTATACCGTTGTATAACCCACACATATATAAAGTTTAAGTACTCGTGACTAGTATGTAAAAAGTAAAATGCGCATGTATTCTCAGTTCCCAAAATAGTTAAAGTAAAAAGGGATGCTATAACTCACAGTGGTAAAGTAGTAAAAGTCGGTACGCGGTAAAGTAAGCAAAGTGGTTGGTCTGAAAGTCCTCAACCTAAGTCAAAAGGTACTAAGTTAGTAAATTGTTCCCAAAGGTTTATAAGTATGTAAATTAGGTCTTAAGTATCATCATCATTCATCATTTAACAAAAAGTGTAAAGTAAGTTTCAAGTAAAGACTAGGGTTTGAAACAAAGGATGACTTTGTTCAGTCGCCACGACCTCTATACAAACTGAAATGAGGTGAGACCAGTGGCCATGGCTCCATATATGAGTCCCCTAGGTACTGATTAATTTCTAGAACCAAACTCGTCTTCCTTTGACCGTGGTGACAGTTTAAGTGCGAGTAGGTCAGAAATTTCAGCACAATGTTAATAGGGTGTAGTGACTTTCGGGAGGCCATAGATCCTAAACCGTAACTCGGATTAAGACGAGGTCTAAACATAAAATGATCTAATCGAACTGAAATAACTGAAAATCAACTATCTAGTAGCTCAGGTGTTCTGATCAGAACTGAAAAACAGTAGGTTAAGTGTTCTGGTGGGTTCTTGGTGCTCGATGCTCATCACGGTTCTCATCCTTGATGCTTATAGCTTCAAGTGTACAACTCGTTGATGTGTTTGCATCATTTTTACCAAGTTTTGATCATCATAACATAAGTACAAGTCTAAGACATGTAGCACAACTCACTTAAGGGTCGTATGAAGTTTGATGAACCAAAGTTGCATCAAGATCTTAGATCTGACACATTCATGAACTCTAAAAGTAATATTAAGCTACAAATTTGAAAGTAAACTAAATAATCAAGATCATAAGTTGTAGAACTTAGATCTTAGCTAGATCTTAAAGATCCTAGACTAGAAAGTCTAGATCTAGCATTCTTAAGTTAGATCCTAAGTTACAAAACTTGGATCTACACTTTAATGAAACCATAAGTTATGAAACTTAGATTTTCAACTTGAAAAATGTATGTAAGCTTGTAAGCTCTTATTTACAACAAAATTAGAAGACCATAAGTTATATAAACTTAGATCCAACATAAGTATATAAAGTTATAACTAGAAAGTTATACTTCCATGTTCTTGAACTTATAAAGTTAACTTTAGTTTCAAGAAAAATGAGATCAAGATTAACTAGTAATACTTGACCAAATTAACAACACTACAACTTTAAATAAATGAAATGAAGAAATAAATTAAAGCTATAAGTATTATGTTCATATTTGCTTCATACTTGAGAAGATTCAAACCAAAGTTTAGATCTTAAGAATTCAAGTCTACAAAACATGAACATAAAGAAGATCATCAAGTTTATGAACTTTAGATCTTGAAAACATTTAGATGTAGAACCATAAACTAACAAGTTTAGGTTCTTGTTCTTGGTTCTTCATCAAAAAGATGGAAGAAAGCAAGATTCATGGAGATGCAAACTAGGAAGTTTGATCTTTAATAACAACAAACAATATTCAAGTAACAATTTAAGCAAAAGATGATGATACATAGAGATATATTTCGGTTTTTAGATGAAAAAGAAGGAAGAAAATAATGTTGTAACTTACTAAGTTTTGAGAGAAAAGAGATGAGAGAAAGATTGAGAGAAAGAGTAAGTATGTGTGTGTGAAGAAATGAGGTAGTAATACTTGTAAGTGTGTAACAAAAATGAAAAAAAAGAGAACTCCCTCCAAGCATAAAGGGGACGGTTTTTCTCAACAAAAATGGGAGGTCAAAATGCTTCTTTAAAGTGTGGGATGAAGGTGAGAGCTAGAAAGGGTAATGAGGTTAAAATTATGGAAAAGAATGCATGCATGCTTGAAGTATTTTGTCTCTTCATTAAGCTAATTAATACATGATTATTCTTAATGTGATACTAGCATGAAAGATGGGCTTACAAATCCATTATGAGTGTAGGGTGGGCTTACTAGTCCATGTAATAAAAGTCCAAGCCCAAGTAATCAACAATTAAATAAAAGGCCTAAGTAATTAACCACTAACACTAGTTAATTAAAAATGATTAATAATAATTAATCATAAATGTAAATAATATTCAAAAATATTATTCATGAAAAGTACGCGTGACACAAAGACTAGTCGGGCCATGGAGAGTTAAATACGGTAACAAGTAAATGTACAAAAATACGTTTATTAAAGCACAAGTATTAATAATAAATATTAATAATAAACGTTGGAAAATTTCGGGTTGTTACATTACCCACCTGTTAAAGAAAATTTCGTCCCGAAATTTTAAGCTGGGGTAGATGGAGGAGAGGTAAACTCAGGTCCTCGTTTGGCATTCCATCGTACTCGTACGATCGGAATCTTGTTACGTTTCAAAGTTTTGACCTCACGGTCCATAATTTCAACAGGCTCTTCCACGAAGTGGAGTTTGTCATCAATTGTAAGTTCTTCCAGTGGTATGACAAGTTCTGGTGCAGCAAGACGCTTCTTCAAATTTGATACGTGGAAGGTAGGATGAACTGAGCTCAATTGAGTTGGGAGATCCAAACGGTAAGCAACGAGTCCAACACGTTCCAAGATTTCAAAAGGACCAATGTATCGTGGGTTTAACTTTCCGCGTTTTCCAAAACGAATCACACCTTTCCAAGGTGCAACCTTCAACATTACACGGTCACTGACGTTGAATTCAAAGTCTTTACGTTTGAGGTCGGCATAACTCTTTTGACGATCACGGGCCATCTTAAGTCTCGCTTGAATCTGAGCAATCTTCTCCGTTGTTTCATGGACTACCTCGGGTCCAGTGATTTGCTTTTCGCCTACTTTAGCCCAACAAATAGGAGATCGGCACTTACGGCCATACAACGCTTCAAAAGGTGCAGCATTAATGCTCGAGTGATAACTGTTGTTGTAAGAAAATTCGGCGAGTGGTAAATGCCTTTCCCAGGCCTTTCCGAAATCGATAACACATGAACTCAACATATCCTCCAAAGTCTGAATCGTGTGTTCACTTTGCCCGTTGGTCTGTGGGTGATATTCAGTACTCATGTCGAGACGGGTTCCCAGGGCTTCTTGTAAAGAACGCCAAAATCTGGAAGCAAAACGGGGATCGTGATCTGAGATGATTGATAAAGGTACACCATGACGAGATACAACCTCTTTGATGTATAGTTGAGCGAGTCTCTCCATCGTATCCGTTTCCTTCATAGCTAGGAAATGCGCAGATTTAGTAAGACGGTCAACGATAACCCAGATGGTATCGTATCCGCCCACCATCTTTGGTAGCTTAGTAATGAAGTCCATCGTTATCCTTTCCTACTTCCATTGTGGGATTTCCGGTTGCTGAAGTAAGCCAGAGGGCCTCTGATGCTCGGCCTTAACTTTCGAGCAAGTCAAACACCTCCCAACATAAGTTGCAACGTCCTTCTTAAGGTTAGGCCACCAATACTGTTCCTTAAGATCGTGGTACATGTGACGACCCGAAAATTTTTGACCAAATTTAAATTTGATCTTTATATGTTTCTGACACGATGAGCAAAGTTGGTAAGATAGAAGTCTCAAAATTTTGAACTGTGTTTATATATTCAAGTACCCTTCGAGTATTCCCGACGATTCACGAACGATTGTTTGTAAATAAATATGTATACATAAATATAAATATAAATATATAATAAATTGGAATAATAAAACCTCAATATACTAAGCAGAAGTAAGAATGTAAAATAATATGCAAGATAATAAAGTTGTAAATCTATATATAAACATGTATGACTTCTGTACATAATAATTATTTTATGTAAATTAGAGTATATAATAAAATGTATAAGAATATAATTCTATCATTTTATTATTAATATAGGTATTATTATTATTATGATGATTATGATTACGAATTAGTAGAAGCTATAAATCATTAGTTTAGAAATTGAATACGAAGATTATGATTATTATGACTATGAATATAAAAGTTTAATAATATTGTTAAAGTTATAAATATAAGAACTTTGAATATAAATATTATTATAGAAATAATTAAAATTTTAATTTAAATAAATTATTAAAATTTCTTATTTTATGATTATTATTATCATTGTTACTATAATACAAATTAGTATTATTATCATGAATATCAATTTTATGATTATTACTAATAAAATTATCATTTTTAACATAATTACCAAAAATTAGTTTTTTTTATTTTATTTTAAATTACTAGTTTGGTTAACCTTTATTACTTTTATAATTATTCCTATTACTATTAGTATTATTTTGAAAGTTCCATCATTAATGATATTATTAATTCTGTTAGTATTAATATATTTATATTCAATACTATTAACATATTTATAATTTTAATGTATACTACAAAAAGTCTAAAAGTGCAGATAAAAAAAAAATCTGTTTAACTTTTCCATCGAATTTATCTCCTTGTCTGGGATCTTGCTACAAATCGATCTCAACATTCATTATAGATAAAATCGGTTATACATCAAATCCTGCTTTTTTATTTTATATATATTTTTTTCTGTCCTTTACTGAATGATGGAGTGTAAATGTCGACTACATGGTCAATACTCAACAAAAATCGATCATATTATAATATAGATTCAATTAATCGATTACTGCATATACATGATACCAAATCACTCGCTGCTAAAGGGAATTAAAACAGAAAAATATAAAGAAAAACAAACCCGTCTCTGTTCTTCAACATTTTATGCCAAACTTCGAATTCGAATTGTTTTTCAAAAAGTAACAATGCAGTTATGTTACAAAACTCCCATTGAAACTATCTGTAAGATTTCGTACTTTAATTCTTCCAATAGTTTATGAATTACGAAGTCAAAGTTTTATTTTCAAAAAGGTCAAACAAGTGTTCTTGAATCAAATTCGAAAAACCTATTGTAATTACAATTCAATTGATGATGTGAAAAGTTTCTATAAGGGTTTTGAAACATAATTTATGTTATAGCATTTGTCCATAAGTTCCTAAAAAACAAAATCGCGAATTTTTTTTCTTCTTTGTACAACGGCTGCAGAAGCAGCATATTACTTTTTTTTATATTTGTTTCATTTTCAAGAAATTCAAAGAGTCATATAGGTGGATTATATCTCGTTTCAAAAGTCTTAAAACAATTGGTCATACGCTGTTATGAATTTGGTTTGATAATGATTCGTTAATAAGGTTGAAGAAGAAGAGGATATATTTATACGAGTTTTAAATAAATAAAACTGATTTAAGAACAGAAACTGGGCATTAGCCCGATGGTTCAGAGTGTTATGGGTGTTCAGGAGCTCTCGGGTTCGATTCTTGCTAGTGACAACTATTTTTTTTAAACCCTTTATGAGGTAGTTCTATTTTTCTAAAAATTATTATTATTATTATTGTTATTATTATTAATCTTAAAATTTTATTATTGTCATATATTAACTATTATTATTATCACTATCTTAGTATTGTTATTATTATTATATTCGCTATCACTATTAATACTTATTATTGTTGTTATTTAGTAATACAAGTAATAACATTATTAGTAAAACTAATATTATTATCATTCTTGTTATTACTAATATTATTATTATCGTTATTATCAAAACTATTATTTTTATTATTATTATTATCATTATTATTGCTATCACTGTTATTATTATTATTCCAAATAAATACTTCAAATATATCAATATAGAGTTCTAATACCTACTACGATATTTTCCTAAACACCAAAATAAGATAATTATAATACATAACATATCTATTACATCTGTTATATATATATATATATATATATATATATATATATATATATATATATATATATATATATATATATATATATATATATATATATATATATTTATATATATATATATATATATACATATTGATATACAAATTTTAAGTATTTAAAATATATAAATAAGTAGTCAATAAATTACCAATATAAGAAAAGAAAATATATATATATATATATATATATATATATATATATATATATATATATATATATATATATATATATATATATATATATATATATATATATATTTATATATATACAAATCTGTTCAATTTTGAGTATATGTTTTAATATATATACAAATGATATAGGTTCGTGAATCCGAGGTCAACCCTGCATTGTTCAATATAGTCATATGTATTTTTACTACAAAATACATTAGGTGAGTTTCATTACTCCCTTTTTATATATTTTTAGGCAGAGAATACATGCGCTGTTTTATAAATGTTTTACGAAATAAGTACCAAAACTAATTCTATGTGGGTTTAAACCAGAAATATACCCTTAGCTTGGTAACATTAAACTACTTGTCTATGTACGGTAGGCGCGAATCCTAAAGATAGATCTATTGGACCTGACAAAACCCATCCTGACTATAGGATGCTTTAGTACTTCGAGGTTATTTTAAACACACCTGATCTGGTGTACTTTAGAGGGTAAAACATGATCGTTAAGGCTTGTTACCGGGTGCCTACAACTTATAGAATACTTTTATACACTTGCGAGTGTACATATATTTATAAACGTAAATCTTGTGGTCTATTAATATATTGAAATGATTGTTATGATAAACCTATGAACTCACCAACCTTTTGGTTGACACTTTTAAGCATGTTTATTCTCAGGTATGAAAGAAAGCTTCCGCTGTGCATTTGCTCATTTTAAAGATATTACTTGGAGTTACTCATGGCATATTTAGGTCAGTACCTCGCAATGAGATCAGATGTTGATGGTTTCGTCCGAGAGGATTAGGACGAGTTATCACAGTTGGTATCGGAGCGTTGGTCCTAGCGAACCAGGTCTTGCATTAGTGTGTCTAACTGATAGTTGTTAGGATGCATTAGTGAGTCTGGACTTCGACCTTAGCTGCATATTATAAGTATTGTTTATCATTCCTAGTGGAAAATTTCCTGCTTATCATTCCTAAATATAGACACGACTTCCTGCACTTATTGCATAGATAGTTTATAGATAAATTTATATTCTAGCGTATCTGTTATTGTAAACTTTGCCTGACAGTTTCAGAAAGTTCCTCCGTATTCTACGGGATCTTCTATATTATATATAGGTATTCTATGTAATTAGAATATCACCTGATATCCGAAAATCATTTCATATCAAAAATCCTCTATCCGACCGTACAAGATGGAACTCGCAACTAGTTCAAGTTTCTCGGATTCTGACAGCTATTCCGATATAGATTCCCACTCGATCTCCGAAAGCAGTGTCACCAGAATGAATCAACCAATCATCCATCCCCAATTCATCTGATGAGATCGTAGCCTACTTAATCAATGGAGACGAGAAGAAGGTGATCCTTTTCACCAACCGAATTCACCTCTTAGCTATGAACCTGAAGCACTTACCGGCAAACCTGTTCGAGACACCATTTTCTCTCTCATTTCCTGAATATCTCGCCAAGATTATATTCTATCTAAAATTTTAAACCTTATTCATTCGCTCGTTCCAACCGACAATCACCCCGGAATAATAGAAGAAGTCAACAAACTTCGCGCTCGAAAAATAAATTTGGAGAATATGGTGCAAAATGTACCAGCTTCAGCAACATCACCGGCACCAACATTACCATCAGTAACAGCACCAGTACCATCAACAATCCATGCCTCAATATCTCATTCTGTACCTCGAGTATAATCATCATTCTACGTATCGTTCTACATCAATTATCTTCGTTCTTCATGACGACTAAGTAATCTCTAAATGTTTTAGAGATTATGTATTCTAGTTCTAACGGTAAAACCAAATGAGTTTAATATCATATTAACTCAATGAATCCATGATTACATCTGAAGAAAATATATATGTATATATGTTTTCATAAAGATTGTAATTAAAAATTCTTTCGTACAAAGTGTTAATTGTGAAAATATTTTAACGGGTAGGTAATACCCGAGGAATATTCAGATTTCACATTAATAAGTTACAATGTACATTCTTTGAAGCTAATTCAACAGTCGTTTACTATCCTACTTACATCCACCGATATACAAATCCGTTCACCACAGAATAACCATATTCATCCAATTTCATATTTGGATTTTGATTTATCAGAATCCAACAAGTGGCATAATGAAGAAAACATTTGACAAAATAAAATTTGTTAGAAACAAACAAATTAACTATGAGGAATTTTGTTAAGAATCCACGCTAACTGTTCTTAGCTAACTGTTCCTAGCTAACTGATTACATTTTATTTATCGCAGTTTATTTATCGCAATTTAATTATCGCAATTTTATTTATCGTCATTTAATTCCTGTTATTTATTTTACGCACTTTAAATATCGGGACACGTATACAAGGTTTTCACATATCATATCGACGCATTTATATATATTATTTGAAATCACCATAGACACTCTATATGCAGTAATGATCGAGTTCTCTATACAGGGTTGAGGTTGATTCTATAATAATATATATAGTTTGAGTTGTGATCGAGTTTGAGACATGTACACGGGTCACTATACGTATTAATTAATTCGAATATTATATATGAATTATTGAATTGCTAACTGTGGACTAGTAATTGTGGACTACCAACATTGGACAATTAAAATGAATTAAAATATTGATTATAACATATGAAACAAAATAATTCTTCAAGTTTGCCACTTGATTTCATCTTAAACCTCAATTGTATCTTGACGATTACAATCTGCGTACAAACCTTTCATAATTCTTGAAAACACTTAAATCTAGAGGATGAACCAAACGCACTTCATCTACGGAATGAAGGATTTATGCATATAGTGATGCACCTGAAAAAAAACTCTCAGAAAATGAGTAAACGTTTAACACGTAACTGTGCTAATTCCTTTAGTGTTATTATCACCCAAAATAATTTAGTAATCCCTTTCAAAGTAGCAAATTTTGTCATAGCTCCAGCAAGTTAATTTCTACTTTTTCATTCGAAACAACCTTATTATAACCTTAATTTATCTGTGCTCTTTTACTGTTATCAGGGAACCTTTTATATTCCACCATATTACCATCAGCGTTTAATCACCTAAAAACACAATTCTCTTGAAACCACCTCGGATTGATAACCGACGATTCAGACATGGCTGTATTAAATGCAGAGGAAACAGTAAAATTGTAGATGGCCTAAATGGCCAAGAGTTTGATGATAAAGAATGGAGTGTTGGGAACACTCGATAGGAAAGTTGGTACTGAAAAATGGATTGAGCTAACCATGAAGGAGACCAAGGATAAATACAAGGACCAAACCCTATATTCAAATAATCCAGGTAATTCTGGATCCGCCAAAATCTTTAGAGAATATCTTGTTCCGAAGTCATGTTAAAATCTTGCGGAAAATTTTTCTTCATCAACCTTCGAACTTAGAAATTCCAAAATATCATCATAAATATCTTCGATATTTCTGAGGATATTTTCATAAATCTTCTTGTCCAAAATTGTCTACCTCTCCGTGTTTTCTGTATTCCATTATATTGGAAACTTCTGTAAAATCTAAGTATAAATTAAGAATGAATTGTGGAGAAGTGTAGGGAATTGAAGCATGAGTTAGTATAATATAATGGCGCTTGGCCAACGTGATTATATTACAGTAGGTTATGCTGAAGTTCTAATGAAACATGATGATTCACAGATCATACCAATATCATGTGCCATGTTACACAACTCTTTCATTCTGCTTAATCTTCGAACGTATCAAGAAATTATATTCTTGATAGTTCCATTCTCAGTGATTCTGGTAATTTTTACCAAATCAAATCGTGCTATTTCGTTCTTTCTTGTTTAGAACATTTAGTTCATTTGAACTCAATACTTACGAATTCTGGACCATTACTCGCTTTACTAGTGGTCGAGAAGAAAATAAAAAGGCAAAGAGCTCCGAAACATAAGGGAAAATACAAAGCCCAACAACAACACCGAAATTACAAACCATGGATATCAGTGTGTATAGCAATATAAAGACACAGGAGGATTATAAATACAATAATCACTAGAGCATAGTAGAAGTAAACAGATTCTTCTGGTGGAAGATTGAAAAGAAGGATAACATAAATGATAATTAGAAAAATATCAAGGTTTAAAACTGGATTAAGCATTTTTATAATCTTTTAGATGTATGAACTAAGAAAAAAAGTATAGGAATGGTGAGAATAATAGAACGGAAGAGCTTAATTTATAACGGAAATATCAGACAGAGTAATCGAGGCAGATCACCGTATTTAATCATAGATATCTTAATTTCCTTACTCGCTGAAGAATCAAATCTTTTAGATTTCGAAGATTTTCTTTAAATCCCTTGAATTCCGGAATTCAACCCTGACTACGTCAGAAGTTAAGACGAAACTTTATTTTTCTCATTTCGCTCTTTTGTGATAGCTTCATTCGTACGCTTCGAGTACTCGAATCGTTTTATCTATATTAACCAATAATGATAAAACTCTATTTATCAGCTCATATTCGTCATAAAAACATTTTTATTGTTAGCCATGACGACCTCGATCAAATTTCGGGACGAAATTTCTTTAACGGGTAGGTACTGTGACGACGCGGAAATTTTCGACCAAATTTAAATTTGATCTTTATATGTTTCTGACACGATGAGCAAAGTTGGTAAGATAGAAGTCTCAAAATTTTAAACTGTGTTTATATATTCAAGTACCCTTCGAGTATTCCCGATGATTCATGAACGATTGTTTGTAAATAAATATGTATACATAAATATAAATATAAATATATAATAAATTGGAATAATAAAACCTCAATATACTAAGCAGAAGTAAGAATGTAAAATAATATGCAAGATAATAAAGTTGTAAATCTATATCTAAACATGTATGACTTCTTTACATAATAATTATTTTATGTAAATTAGAGTATATAATAAAATGTATAAGAATATAATCCTATCATTTTATTATTAATATAGGTATTATTATTATTATGATGATTATGATTACGAATTAGTAGAAGCTATAAATCATTAGTTTAGAAATTGAATACGAAGATTATGATTATTATGACTATGAATATAAAAGTTTAATAATATTGTTAAAGTTATAAATATAAGAATTTTGAATATAAATATTATTATAGAAATAATTAAAATTTTAATTTAGATAAATTATTAAAATTTCTTATTTTATGATTATTATTATCATTGTTACTATAATACAAATTAGTATTATTATCAATAATATCAATTTTATGATTATTACTAATAAAATTATCATTTTTAACATAATTACCAAAAATTAGTTTTTATTTTATTTTATTTTAAATTACTAGTTTGGTTAACCTTTATTACTTTTATAATTATTCCTATTACTATTAGTATTATTTTGAAAGTTCCATCATTAATGATATTATTAATTTTGTTAGTATTAATATATTTATATTCAATACTATTAACATATTTATATTTTTAATGTATAATACAAAAAGTCTAAAAGTGCAGATAAAAATAAAAAAAAATCTGTTTAACTTTTCCATCGAATTTATCTCCTTGTCTGGGATCTTGCTACAAATCGATCTCAACATTCATTATAGACAAAATCGATTATACATCCAATCCTGCTTTTTTATTTTATATATATTTTTTCTGTCCTTTACTGAATGATGGAGTGTAAATGTCGACTACATGGTCAATACTCAACAAAAATCAATCATATTATAATATAGATTCAATTAATCGATTACTGCATATACATGATACCAAATCACTCGCTGCTAAAGGGAATTAAAATAGAAAAATATAAAGAAAAACAAACCCGTCTCTATTCTTCAACATTTTATGCCAAACTTCGAATTCGAATTGTTTTTCAAAAAGTAACAATGCAGTTATGTTACAAAACTCCCATTGAAACTATCTGTAAGATTTCGTACTTTAATTCTTCCAATAGTTTATGAATTACGAAGTCAAAGTTTTATTTTCAAAAAGGTCAAACAAGTGATCTTGAATCAAATTCGAAAAACCTGTTGTAATTACGATTCAATTGATGATGTGAAAAGTTTCTATAAGGGTTTTGAAACATAATTTATGTTATAGCATTTGTCCATAAGTTCCTAAAAAACAAAATCGCGAATTTTTTTTCTTCTTTGTACAGCGGCTGCAGAAGCAGCATATTACTTGTTTTTATTTTTGTTTCATTTTCAAGAAATTCAAAGAGTCATATAGGTGGATTATATCTCGTTTCAAAAGTCTTAAAACAAGTGGTCATACGCTGTTATGAATTTGGTTTGATAATGATTTGTTAATAAGGTTGAAGAAGAAGAGGATATATTTATACGAGTTTTAAATAAATAAAACTGATTTAAGAACAGAAACTCGGCATTAGCCTGATGGTTCAGAGTGTTATGGGTGTTCAGGAGCTCTCGGGTTCGATTCTTGCTAGTGACAACTATTTTTTTTAAACCCTTTATGAGGTAGTTCTATTTTTCTAAAAATTATTATTATTATTATTGTTATTATTATTATTATTAATCTTAAAATTTTATTATTGTCATATATTAACTATTATTATTATCACTATCTTAGTATTGTTATTATAATTATATTCGCTATCACTATTAATACTTATGATTGTTGTTATTTAGTAATACAAGTAATAACATTATTAGTAAAACTAATATTATTATCATTCTTGTTATTACTAATATTATTATTATTATCGTTATTATCAAAACTATTATTTTTATTATTATTATCATTATTATTGCTATCACTGTTATTATTATTCCAAATAAATACTTCAAATATATCAATATAGAGTTCTAATACCTACTATGATATTTTCCTAAACACCAAAATAAGATAATTATAATGCATAACATATCTATTACATCTGTTATATATATACACATATAGATATACAAATTTTAAGTATTTAAAATATATAAATAAGTAGTCAATAAATTACCAATATAAGAAATATATATATATATATATATATATATATATATATATATATATATATATATATATATATATATATATATATATATATATATATATATATATATAAATTTGTTCAATTTTGAGTATATGTTTTAATATATATACAAATGATATAGCTTCGTGAATCCGAGGTCAACCCTGCATTGTTCAATATAGTCATATGTATTTTTACTACAAAATACATTAGGTGAGTTTCATTACTCCCTTTTTATATATTTTTGGGCTGAGAATACATGCGCTGTTTTATAAATGTTTTACGAAATAGGCACAAGTACTAAAACTAATTCTATGTGGGTTTAAACCAGAAATATACCCTTAGCTTGGTAACATTAAACTACTTGTCTATGTACGG
Organism: Rutidosis leptorrhynchoides; assembly: GCF_046630445.1. Classification (NCBI taxonomy): domain Eukaryota; kingdom Viridiplantae; phylum Streptophyta; class Magnoliopsida; order Asterales; family Asteraceae; genus Rutidosis; species Rutidosis leptorrhynchoides. The sequence continues at coordinate 290,980,385 of NC_092333.1, forward strand.
TAGGCACGAATCCTAAAGATAGATCTATTGGGCCTGACAAACCCCATCCTGACTATGGGATGCTTTAGTACTTCGAGGTTATTTTAAACACACCTGATCTGGTGTACTTTAGAGGGTAAAACATGATCGTTAAGGCTTGTTACCGGGTGCCTACAACTTATAGAATACTTTATACACTTGTGAGTGTACATATATTTATAAACGGAAATCTTGTGGTATATTAATATATTGAAATGATTGTTATGATAAACCTATGAACTCACCAACCTTTTGGTTGACACTTTTAAGCATGTTTATTCTCAGGTATGAAAGAAAGCTTTCGCTGTGCATTTGCTCATTTTAAAGATATTACTTGGAGTCACTCATGGCATATTTAGGTCAGTACCTCGCAATGTGATCAGATGTTGATGATTTCGTCCGGGAGGATTAGGACGGGTTATCACAGTACATTTTGCCCGCTCCAGGGTGAATCGAATATCTCGACTTGTGGGCTTCATCTAAAATAAGGTTCCGTAGATCTCCATAATGAGGTACCCAAATCCTTCCAGCAAAATATCGAAGTTCAGTCTCCTTAACCTCGAATCGAGAGACGAGAATGTTCAAATGTTCATGAGATATATTCTCCTCCTTGAGAGCCTCATCTTGGGCTGCTCGGATCTGGCTATTGAGATTCGAATAAATGGTGATGTTCAAGGCTCGAACACGAAGAGGTTCCATCCTCTCCTTTCGTCTTAAAGCATCAGCTACAACATTGGCCTTGCCAGGGAGATAACGAAGTTCACAATCATAGTCGTTCAGCGTCTCGACCCCTCAACTGAAAGGACCCGTTCATATACATTATAAACGATTCACAATAGTTGATTACATTACGAGGTATTTGACCTCTATATGATACATTTTACAAACATTGCATTCGTTTTTAAAAGACAATCTTTCTTTACATCGAAAATTGACAGGCATGCATACCATTTCATAATATCCACTATCCAACTATAAATTTATTTAATAATAATCTTTGATGAACTCAATGACTCGAATGCAACGTTCTTAGAAATATGCTATGAAAGACTCCAAGTAATATCTTTAAAATGAGCAAATGCACAGCGGAAGATTTCTTTAACACCTGAGAATAAACATGCTTTAAAGTGTCAACCAAAAGGTTGGTGAGTTCATTAGTTTATCATAATCATTTATTTCCATCATTTTAATAGACCACAAGAATTTCATTTCCAGTTCTCATAAATATACGTCCCATGCATAGAGACAAAAATAATCATTCATATGGTGAACACCTGGTAACCGACATTAACTAGATACATATAAGAATATCCCCTATCATTCCGGGATCCTCCTTCGGACATGATATAAATTTCGAAGTACTAAAGCATCCGGTACTTTGGATGGGGTTTGTTAGGCCCAATAGATCTATCTTTAGGATTCGCGTTAATTAGGGTGTCTGTTCCCTAATTCTTAGATTACCAGACTTTAATAAAAAGGGGCATATTCGATTTCGATAATTCAACCATAGAATGTAGTTTCAATTACTTGTGTCTATTTCGTCAAACATTTATAAAAGCGCATGTATTCTCAGTCCCAAAAATATAAAGGGTAAAAAGGCAAATGAAACTCACCATACTGTATTTCGTAGTAAAAATACATATAACGTCATTGAACAAGTGCAAGGTTGGCCTCGGATTCACGAACCTAAATTAGGTCAAGTCATAGTGTACCACAATCCTAATGCTCGAGACTAATATGCAAAAGTCAACAAAAGTAAATTTGACTCAAAATAATTTCCAAAAATCTATACATGATTAATATATAGTTTAAATATCGTCGTTTTATATTTTTAAATATTTTTAAAAGATTTATTAGAGTAAATAATATAATTTATTTATTAATAAATAAAATTTTATATTAAATTTATATAATAAAATATACTTTTATATATATTAAGTAATAAAATTTATAGGGTTCATTTAATATCATAAAGATAATATGATAGGTATTATTAAAGTAAGTTATTACACGTAGTAAAATATGTTTGTATCACATATTTATTTGATAAAATAATATCTATAATGATAGTAAGTAAAAGTTGTATTATTTTGTAATAATAATTATTATTATAAAAATATCAATATTTATAATTACTAAGATGACATTATGATAAAACGATGATTCTAATTATGATAACTTTAATATTTACGATAATTTTAATATTATCTTTAAATTAATAATTCTATTTAAAATAATAATAATAATGATATTTTATAGTAACAATGACATTTCTATTAAAATGATAATTTTTGTTAAAATGATAGTTTTAATACTAATGATACTTTTAATAATAATAGTAATGATAAAAATAATAAGAACGATAATTTTATCTAAATCAATATCTTATAATATTTTAATTTCATCATGATACTCTTACCCATTATTTCCTAATCGTTTCATTTAATAGCTTTTAATCGTCTTTTATATCGTGTTCATAATAATGATAATAATAGTAATCAAAATAATTAGGTGTTACAAATATTTGTTTTAATTACACTAATATTAATAATGATAGTTACTATAACATTATTAACGATAATACTAATAATTATCTTAATGATAATATAGTAATAATAATAATAACAATAACAATAACCATTTTTAAATAATGATATATATATATATATATATATATATATATATATATATATATATATATATATATATATATATATATATATATATATTAATAATGATAATAATAATAATACCAATATTAATAATAATAATAATAATAATAATTAGATAATAATAATAATACTAATTATAACTTTAACGATAATAACGATAGTAATAAAAAAAATTAACAATTTTTAATGATAAATCCTTTTTATTGTTAAAGATAATAATAATGATAATAATAAGATAAAACTAGAACGACGATAAAAACGACGATAATAATAATCATTTTTAATAAAAATATCGAAAATTCAATTGATTATAACTTCTAATCCGTTCATCGAAACCATTCGATATCTAAAGGAAAAGTTCTTAATTTTTCGCTAGCTTTCCAAGGACATGCATATCTTATACCTTATCTCAACCGCAAGTGTAACTAATTTAAGATTCAACCTAACCTGTCTAAGGGCAAAATCAAAAGTACAAGCATGCATAATCCTAAATACTCGAGCACTAGTCAGGGATACACTATTAGTATGTAAAAGTTAATTTATGAGTACTCACGTATCAATATTGAGATTCAATATTGCAGGAAAGGTACGTGGACGCAACGGAAATGATAAGCACTATATTGACCTCACGAGCATACCCATGAACCATACTCAATCACCTCCATAGCTATAACCCATAATTTACTTAATCCTATCCCATTCGAAAAACAATTTCGAAATCACTCGGACAACACTCCATCGTAATATTTTATGTATACTAATAATATCTTGAAATAATACGGAGTAAATATATATATGTAAATCGATTGAGAGAGTTTAGAGAAAAATATTTTCAAGTTTCTATGAAATATTGAAACCTATTGAATTCTATTTATAATAGATTTTTGAATTATTAAAGTGAATTATTAAAGCATGAATTATTAAAGTATGAATTATTAAAGTGAATTATTAAAGTATGAATTATTAAAGTGAATTATTAAAGTGAATTATTAAAGTATGAATTATTAAAGTGAATTATTAAAGTATGAATTATTAAAGTGAATTATTAAAGTTAAAGTAAAGTAAAAATAAAGTAAAGGTAAAGTTTAAGTATAGTAAAAGTATAAAACTATGTACGTATAATACGCGTATAAATATATATAATATTAATTTAAATTGTTATATATATTTAATAAAATAAAATATAAATATCTTTATCTTTATCATACTAGTTAAGTAATGAGTTATCAAAAGTGGTTCTAGATATTTATAAAAGTTATATACGTTTTAATAATAAAGTTCTTTTTAAACTGAAAACGTTTTTGTACGTTTGAAACTAAATAGATCAATCGAGTCTTTATGAGATTCAATCTTCCACTATCCTTTGTCTAGTTCTCAATGATTGACAATTTGTTCTTATTTATAAATTACTTTACCATTTTCTGAATATTGTTAAAATAGAAAGATTTCTCAAATCAACGTGGTCCTTTCAACAGAGACTTGTAATCATAATTCAATATATTTGATAATTCAATCATTTGATCTTATCTTCTAATTCCATTGATAAACATTTTGAAACAGATACAATCATATAAAGTATTTAATCTAATATTTTGTTTACGTTTCAAGTTATAATATATATACACATATACATATATAATCATATTCGTTTAATGGTTCGTGAATCGTTGGAACTTGGTCGAGGTTGAATGAATGTATGAACATAGTTTAAAATTCTTGAAATTTAACTTAACAAATATTGCTTATCGTGTCGGAAACATATAAAGATTAAAGTTTAAATTTGGTTGGAAATTTCCGGGTTGTCACAGTACCTACCCGTTAAAGAAATTTCGTCCCGAAATTTGAGTGGAAAGGTCGTGAATGATAATAAGTATGTTTTCATGATGCATACGGGCTGAAAATTAGAGTTTTATTATCAGCGAATAATTTGGATAAACAATCCATTTATATGAAGAGTACGAATGAAGCTAACATAGAAGAGTGAAATGAGTAAGTGTAGATTCATATTATCATTTGACGTAGATATGATTGATTCCCAGATTTCAAGGAATTTGAAGAAAATCTTCTTAATAAGATTTGACTCTCCGATAATCAAGGGAATTAGGATCCGCTTTAAATGCGATCGTCCATTTTAATTGTTCTGTCAAAGATTTTCTTATAAATTCACCTCCTTCGTTTCCTTATAACTCACACCTTCTTTTGATGCATTTTATGCAAGTCCCTAGACATCTACCCACGTCCATTGCAGGTACAACAGTTTACAGGCCACCATGATTGCTCGTTATTATACTATCCGTGTTTGTATGTGGTTACAGGAACTGCAGGAACGAGATGTAGATGTTTGACTATGTTAGACTTAGTCAGACGTACGAGTGAAGCCTCACTAGTACGGTTGACAGGCTCATACGCACGGTTGATGCTGAGCTAAGTCACAATTACAACCTAAATGAGAAGACACGAGTGAGTGATCACCCGTACGGCTGATGAAGCCAACTCATACGTGTGATGAATGAATCGTATGGGTGAGTCAACAGCAGGGGTATATAAAGTCTTATGTTCTTCATTTTAGGTTAAGCCTCTCATTTGTTACACACACTCAGATCTAGTGAGCTCCTCCGATTCTCTCTCAGTTCAAATCACCCAGGTGGTGAATAATAGCTCTAGGTGTTGATCTAATCACACTTGATTTAGTTGTGGTTTGACTAAATTAATCAAAAAAAACTTAACCTATTCACTAGAGGGTTTGATTCACTTATTCCGCCATTGTGTGAGTTAAATCTGTTGATTTCTAAGTTCCTAGTCATGTTTCATCACCTTCTATTCTTTCCCCCCCCAACTCATATTTTAAAGTATTCATCAATATGCTCCATCCAGTTCTGATTCTCGATATACTTCTAACTTTCATATCGGTCATTCTTCTTTTTCATCTACCGCTGGAAGAATCTATTTACTTCTACTATACTCTTGGGTTTATAGCGTTTCTAGTTCTCCCGTGTCTTTATATTGCTATATGCATCGATATATGGTTTATAATTTCTGGTTTATCGTTGGGCTTTATATGTTCCCATATATTTTAAAGTCTCTGCTTCTGTCTTCTATAATCATTATCATTCACAGTTAATGCTCTCTTTTATTTGCTACAATTTATACCCCAATTTCTATTTTGGAGTTTTGTCCTTTCGTTTCTTCTTCTTGCGATTAAGCACCGCTTGTAATGGTCCAGAATTCACAGATATGAATTTCGGAATGAACATTGTTAATGTTCTAGGAAGGAAATTGTGATGGCACGATCTTGACTTGTCAAATTACTAGAATACCATGGAAAAGGCCGAATCATCAAGAAATATTTTCTTGATATTTTAGAGGTAAATAGAATACAAGAGTCGTATAACATGGCACATGATGATGTTATGATCTGTGAATCATCACGTTCCATTTAGAAACTCAGCATGACTTACTGTAATATAATCACATTGATCAAGTGTCATTATATTATACTAATTCATACTTCAGTTCCCAACACTACTTCAAAATATTCCTATTTTAAACTTGAATGTTCCAGAATTTAGAAACTAAAATAGTTTCTTTTATGATGTAATACAGATAGCGCGAAGAGGTAAATGATTTCAAATAAGAAAAATTAAGAAAATATCTTCAGAAATATGGAGGATATTTATAATGAAAGATATGATGATATTTTATAATATCTAAGATCAGAGGATGATGAAGAATATTATTCACAAGGGTTTAGAGTCAGGAGTAAGGTATTTGATAATAATTTCAGTAGACACTGAATCATTTGGATTCTTTGAAGGCAGGTTTAGTCTTTGTGATTTGTCCATAGCCTCCTTCATGGTTTGCTTAATCCGTTTTCCAGTTCCAAACCTTCTCTTTTTCTAAGCTTTTCCAACACACTATCCTTTATTATCAAACTTTTGACTGTTAAGGTCGTTTACAGTTTTTGCTGCTTCATCAGCATTTCCAAACTTTGGAGAACTAGTTCGCAGTTTAGGGTGTTTTTCAGAAACTTCACATTCAAAGTATATAAGTCTAGGAGATAGACGTTATATATACACCTATAACCGTTGGCAGAGACATGCTGTAAGATTTCAAAATACTAGTTGCTGATTCCCAGTAATTGGCATGACAATTCTTGTTACAAGATGCGGATGAGTAAATGATGGGGTTTCGATAAATATAATGACTTTTCGGAAAGTCAAAGATCAGTGAAGTTGTTGGTAAGTTTATTTTTAATGTGGTGAGACATAAAAGGTTCTTCGGTAACGATGACGAAAGCGCAACGTCTATATCAAGGTTATAATAAGACTGTTTCAACTGAAAAGTCGAAGTTGACTTGCTAAAGCTGTGACAAAACTGACTAATTTGAAAAGGAATCGCAAAGTTATTTTTGCTAATAAATGCCAAAGGGTCTGACACGGATACGTGTTAAATTATGACTCTGGTTTTGAGAGCTTTTCAGATGCAAGACTGTGGTTAATATGTGGTTGGATCATCATCTCGATTGTTCATTATTTGAAGTGTCTTCATGAATTTCGAAGGGTTTTGAACATAGATTGTAATCGTTAATATACATATGATGTTCTAACACAGTTTTGAAGTCAAAGTATAGCTTGTGAAAAATGTAAGGATCTAAGAGTGATGATTTCGGTCATATCTCAAGTTGAATTCTGAGATTTCAAAATCAGAATATGTAATTAAATTTTGAATGAGTATGGTTGTTTTGATTTCTATAAAAGAATATATATTGTTTGAGAAAATAGTGAGTATAGTTGATGATTGCTGAATCAGATTCGAAGAATGTAACATATTAATTGTGAATTTATATATCTCTCGGGTATTACCTACCCGTTAAAAAAAATATATTTCACAATTAATATTTTGTACAAAAGAATTTTTATTACAGTCTTTTTGAAAATATATATATATATATATATATATATATATATATATATATATATATATATATATATATATATGTATATATATATATGTATATATGTATATATATATATGTATATTTTCTTCAGATGTAACATCGATTTAATGAGTTAATATTAAATTAAACTCATTTAATTTACGGTTGAAACTAGAATTGAATAATCTCTTAAAGGCTTTAGAGATTACATAAGTATTACTTCAATAATATTGAAATTATGAATCAATACTTCGTTATTTGTTGGGGCATGATATTGGTTTTCATTAAATTCTTGTGAACTTCGCAAAGTACGAATGATGTTATCTGAAAAGTTTCGAGTACATTGATGACGAAAGTGTAAAATCAACATATATTTGAATAATACACTTGATTTATTATGAATTGGAATTTATTGAATTTAGACAGAGGTTGTAGTTAATGATAGTTAAGTTGCGGACGAAGGACGTGCATTATTGCATATTAGTAATATGAATTAACCGAGTAGTTAAGATTCACACATAATAGCTTAGTACGGAAAGATTTATTATGGTTTAAAGATTTATATATAAGATATACATATAAATCCTTCAGTGGAAATGAGTTAATTCTTCATAACTCGTTAATACAATATACTCGTTGTTGATTCATAATGATGTCCGCGGTGATTCTTGAACTGACAGAGCTTGTAAGGTTATAGGTGCTGCTAATGCTAATGCTGATGCTGACAACACTGACGATGCTGGTGATGCTGGCGGTACTGTTGATGCTGTTGGTAAAACAAGTCTAGTTTGTAAATCGTGCACCATTCTGGTCAGGGTTTCTTTTATCATTTCGGTCCACTCATCTAATTTATGGTTAGATCTAGAATAAGTAATCTCTAAAATTTTAGAGATTACATAATCACCGTAAAATATTTCTCCGATGAAGTCATGAATTAATACTTCATCGTTTGTTTTTGTTGGTCTTCCATGTTATTTATAGGACGTATGACCTTGATGCTCGTGGGATAGATTGTGGAGTTGAGGTTTACGACGCGATTGTGGTTGGGGGTGGTAATGGTACTGTTGACGTTGATGTTAGTGGTACTGATTATGCTGCTGGTGCTGCTGCAGGTGTTTGTAACCTTTGCACCATATTCTCCAAAGCCACTACCCGAGCGCGAAGCTTGTTGACTTCTTCTATTACACCGGGATGATTGTCAGTTCGAAAAAGCGGATAAATAAAATCTAGAATTTGATGTAGTATATAATCGTGACGAGATACTCTGGAAATGAGAGAGAAAATGGTGTTTCAGACAGGTTCGCCGGTAAGTGCTTCAGGTTCTTCGTCAAGAGGACAATGTGGTGGATGGAAGGGATCACCTTCTTCTTGTCTCCAATGATTGAGGAGGCTACGAACCCATCCCCAATTCATCCAGAATAGGTGATGACTGATTGGTTGATCCATTCCGGTCACACTGCTTTCGGAGCTTGAGTGGGATTCCATTTCATAATCTGAGGAACTTGAACTAATGACGAATTCCATTTAGTACGATTGAATAAAGGATTTTTTGATATGAAATGATTTTCTGGTTATCGAATGGTATTCTAATTACATAGAATATCTATATATATAGAGCAAAAGATTTCATAGATTACGGAGGAATTTACGGAATATGTCAGACAAAGTTTAAAGTAACAGATACGATAAGATATGATTTAGCAGATACGCTAAGATATGAATTTTGTCTATACACTACTCATGCAATTAATGTAGCAAGACGTGTTTAGACTAATAATGATAAGCAAGTAATTTCCTAAGGATGATAAGCAGATGATTTCCGACTAGAAATGATAAGCAAAACTTTTGACATGTAGACACGGTCGAAGTCCAGACTCACTAATGCATCCTAACGACTTATCAGTTAGACACACTAATGCAGACCTGGTTCGTTAAGACCACCGCTCTGATACCAATTGAAAGGAACCGTTCATATACATTATAAATGATTCACAATAGTTGATTACATTGCGAGGTATTTGACCTCTATATGATACATTTTACAAACATTGCATTCGTTTTTAAAAGACAATCTTTCTTTACATCAAAAATTGACAGGCATGCATACCATTTCATAATATCCACTATCCAACTATAAATTTATTTAATAATAATCTTTGATGAACTCAATGACTCGAATGCAACGTTCTTCGAAATATGCTATGAAAGACTCCAAGTAATATCTTTAAAATGAGCAAATGCACAGCGGAAGATTTCTTTAACACCTGAGAATAAACATGCTTTAAAGTGTCAACCAAAAGGTTGGTGAGTTCATTAGTTTATCATAATCATTTATTTCCATCATTTTAATAGACCACAAGAATTTCATTTCCAGTTCTCATAAATATACGTCCCATGCATAGAGACAAAAATAATCATTCATATGGTGAACACATGGTAACCGACATTAACTAGATACATATAAGAATATCCCCTATCATTCCGGGATCCTCCTTCGGACATGATATAAATTTCGAAGTACTAAAGCATCCGGTACTTTGGATGGGGTTTGTTAGGCCCAATAGATCTATCTTTAGGATTCGCGTTAATTAGGGTGCCTGTTCCCTAATTCTTAGATTACCAGACTTTAATAAAAAGGGGCATATTCGATTTCGATAATTCAACCATAGAATGTAGTTTCAATTACTTGTGTCTATTTCGTCAAACATTTATAAAAGCGCATGTATTCTCAGTCCCAAAAATATAAAGGGTAAAAAGGCAAATGAAACTCACCATACTGTATTTCGTAGTAAAAATACATATAACGTCATTGAACAAGTGCAAGGTTGGCCTCGGATTCACGAACCTAAATTAATTATATATATTTATGTGTTGGTCAATATTTGTCTAACAAATTAGGTCAAGTCATAGTGTACCACAATCCTAATGCTCGAGACTAATATGCAAAAGTCAACAAAAGTAAATTTGACTCAAAATAATTTCCAAAAATCTATACATGATTAATATATAGTTTAAATATCGTCATTTTATATTTTTAAATATTTTTAAAAGATTTATTAGAGTAAATAATATAATTTATTTATTAATAAATAAAATTTTTTATTAAATTTATATAATAAAATATACTTTTATATATATTAAGTAATAAAATTTATAGGGTTCATTTAATATCATAAAGATAATATGTTAGGTATTATTAAAGTAAGTTATTACACGTAGTAAAATATGTTTGTATCACATATTTATTTGATAAAATAATATCTATAATGATAGTAAGTAAAAGTTGTATTATTTTGTAATAATAATAATTATTATAAAAATATCAATATTTATAATTACTAAGATGACATTATGATAAAACGATGATTCTAATTATGATAACTTTAATATTTACGATAATTTTAATATTATCTTTAAAATAATAATTCTATTTAAAATAATAATAATAATGATATTTTATAGTAACAATGACATTTCTATTAAAATGATAATTTTTGTTAAAATGATAGTTTTAATACTAACGATACTTTTAATAATAATAGTAATGATAAAAATAATAAGAACGATAATTTTATCTAAATCAATATCTTATAATATTTTAATTTCATCATGATACTCTTACCCATTATTTTCTAATCGTTTCGTTTAATAGCTTTTATGTCTTTTATATCGTGTTCATAATAATGATAATAATAGTAATCAAAATAATTAGGTGTTACAAATATTTGTTTTAATTACACTAATATTAATAATGATAGTTACTATAACATTATTAACGATAATACTAATAATTATCTTAATGATAATATAGTAATAATAATAATAACAATAACAATAACAATAACCATTTTTAAATAATGATATATATATATATATATATATATATATATATATATATATATATATATATATATTAATAATGATAATAATAATAATAATACCAATATTAATAATAATAATAATAATTGGATAATAATAATAATACTAATTATAACTTTAACGATAATAACGATAGTAATAAAAAAAATTAACAATTTTTAATGATAAATCCCTTTTATTGTTAAAGATAATAATAATGATAATAATAATATAAAACTAGAACGACGATAAAAATGACGATAATAATAATCATTTTTAATAAAAATATCGAAAATTCAATTGATTATAACTTCTAATCCGTTCATCGAAACCATTCGATATCTAAAGGAAAAGTTCTTAATTTTTCGCTAGCTTTCCAAGGACATGCATATCTTATACCTTATCTCAACCGCAAGTGTAACTAATTTAAGATTCAACCTAACCTGTCTAAGGGCAAAATCAAAAGTACAAGCATGCATAATCCTAAATACTCGAGCACTACTCAGGGATACACTATTAGTATGTAAAAGTTAAATTATGAGTACTCACGTATCAATATTGAGATTCAATATTGCAGGAAAGGTACGTGGACGCAACGGAAATGATAAACACTATATTGACCTCACGAGCATACCCTTGAACCATACTCAATCACCTCCATAGCTATAACCCATAATTTACTTAATCCTATCCCATTCGAAAAACAATTTCGAAATCACTCGGACAGCACTCCATCGTAATATTTTATGTATACTAATAATATCTTGAAATAATACGGAGTAAATATATATATGTAAATCGATTGAGAGAGTTTAGAGAAAAATATTTTCAAGTTTCTATGAAATAATTAAACCTATTGAATTCTATTTATAATAGATTTTTGAATTATTAAAGTGAATTATTAAAGCATGAATTATTAAAGTATGAATTATTAAAGTGAATTATTAAAGTATGAATTATTAAAGTGAATTATTAAAGTGAATTATTAAAGTATGAATTATTAAAGTGAATTATTAAAGTATGAATTATTAAAGTGAATTATTAAAGTTAAAGTAAAGTAAAAATAAAGTAAAGGTAAAGTTTAAGTATAGTAAAAGTATAAAACTATGTACGTATAATACGCGTATAAATATATATAATATTAATTTAAATCGTTATATATATTTAATAAAATAAAATATAAATATCTTTATCTTTATCATACTAGTTAAGTAATGAGTTATCAAAAGTGGTTCTAGATATTTATAAAAGTTATATACGTTTTAATAATAAAGTTCTTTTTAAACTGAAAACGTTTTTGTACATTTGAAACTAAATAGATCAATCGAGTCTTTATGAGATTCAATCTTCCACTATCCTTTGTCTAGTTCTCAATGATTGACAATTTGTTCTTATTTATAAATCACTTTACCATTTTCCGAATATTGTTAAAATAGAAAGATTTCTCAAATCAACGTGGGTCTTTCAACAGAGACTTGTAATCATAATTCAATATATCTGATAATTCAATCATTTGATCTTATCTTCTAATTCCATTGATAAACATTTTGAAACAGATACAATCATATAAAGTATTTAATCTAATATTTTGTTTACGTTTCAAGTTATAATATATATACACATATACATATATAATCATATTCGTTTAATGGTTCGTGAATCGTTGGAACTTGGTCGAGGTTGAATGAATGTATGAACATAGTTTAAAATTCTTGAAATTTAACTTAACAAATATTGCTTATCGTGTCGGAAACATATAAAGATTAAAGTTTAAATTTGGTTGGAAATTTTCGGGTTGTCACATCGACGCTGTCTCATATTCAGTTGCTTCTGATCGAAGATGTGTTGAAGGCTTTTATGATCGGTGAAAATAGTGCTCTTAGTTCCATAAAGATAGTGTCTCCACAGTTTTAATGCGAAGACAACGGCTCCAAGTTCAAGATCGTGAGTAGTGTAATTTCGTTCGTGAATCTTCAGTTGACGGGAAGCATAAGCGATAACCTTTGTGCGTTGCATTAGTACACAACCAAAGCCACTTCTCGAAGCATCGCAATAAACGACGAAATCGTCACTACCTTCAGGGAGTGATAGGATAGGTGCGGTGGTCAATTTCTGCTTCAAGGTTTGAAATGCTGTTTCGTGTGCGGGTTTCCAAATGAACTTCTTTCCTTTGTGTGTCAGTGCGATCAAAGGATGTGCAATCAGAGAAAATCCTTCAATAAATCTTCGGTAGTAACCGGCGAGACCTAAAAATTGGCGAATGTGAGTCGGAGTAGTGGGGGTCTCCCACTTGCTGATAGCTTCAATCTTTGTGGGATCAACTTTGATACACTGGTCGCTCACAACATGGCCTAGAAATTGGACTTCCTTCAACCAAAATTCACACTTGGAGAATTTGGCATAAAGTTGCTCTTGTCTCAAGAGTTCAAGCACTAATCGAAGATGTTGTTCATGTTCTTCTTCGCTCTTAGAGTAGATGAGGATATCATCTATGAAGACGATAACGAACTTATCCAGGTATGGCTTGCAGACACGATTCATGAGATCCTTGAACACGGCAGGTGCGTTGGTTAATCCAAATGGCATCACGAGGAACTCATAATGACCATAACGAGTTCTGAATGCAGTTTTCATCACATCACTCTCCTTCACCCTCAACTGGTGATAACCGGATCGTAAATCGGTCTTAGAGTAAACGCTTGATCCTTATAGTTGATCAAAAAGATCGTCAATTCAGGGAAGAGGATACCGATTCTTAATCATCAATTTGTTGAGTTCACGATAGTCGATACACATGCAGAATGACCCATCCTTCTTCTTCACAAATAAAACAGGTGCACCCCAAGGCGAGAAACTTGGTTGGATAAATCTACGGTCTAGCAGTTTCTGTAATTGGCTCTGCAACTCTTACATTTTGGAAGGTGCGAGTCGATAAGGTGCGAGTCGATAAGGTGCGCGAGCTACAGGTGTAGCTCCTGGCACTAAATCGATCTGAAACTCTACTGCTCTCGGCGGTGGTAATCCAGGCAATTCCTCTGAAAAGACTTCAGGAAATTCGTTCACAATTCGCACATCTCCCATGCTCTTCTCCTCTGTTTCTAACGCTTTCACATGTGCTAAAACGGCAAGATGTCCTTTCTTCATGATCTATTGCACTTTCATGCAACTAATGAGATTCAGTTTCGAGCTACATCTCTCTCCGTAAATAATCAGTGGCTCACCATCTTCGTGTGGTATACGAAGAGCTTTATCTCCACAGATAATGTCAGCCTTTATCTTGGTCAACCAGTCCATTCCGACAATAACATCAAAGCTTCCCAACTTAATGGGTATCAAGTTAATCTCGAAATCCACACCGGCTATGTTGATAATAGCTCCTCGGCCTATTTGGTCCACTTTCTCAAGTTTACCGTTGGCTACCTCGATAAGCATACTCTCTTTTAAAGGAACTAACGACCAATTTATCTTATCGCAAAAGTGTCTACATACATAACTTCTATCGGCACCAGTATCAAATAGGACAGAAGCTAATAGATTTTTGATAGTGAATATACCTGTCACCAAGTCAGGGTTCTCACGAGCATCCCTTACATTTACATTGAAAGCTCGTCCACGCGGTGGTCCATCGTCCTTTCGCTTGTTGGGACACTCATTTCTGAAGTGGCCAGTCTGTCCGCATTCATAACACTTTCTCGGTCCATTGGGGTTCGGCTTCTCAGTCATGGGGGTGATCTTGCAGTCCTTGCCAATATGCCCGATCCTTTTGCACTTTTCACAAACAACGTTACAGTACCCAGTATGGTGCTTGTAGCACCTCTTACACTGTGGCAGATTGCCCTTGTAGTTGGGGTTCGAGTTGGTGTTCGGATTGGGGTTCCCACCGTTGTTGTGCCTCTTAGCGGGGGTTTGATCATAGGCTCTCCCCTTGTTGTTATCCCACTTACGCTTATCACTACTACCCGCTTCGGACTTAGCCTTCTCCGGTTCATCGATGATAATTTGGTTCATTAAGGTATGCGCCATGCGCATTGCTTCCGGGACATTAGGTGGCTTAGACGACGTGACATTTCCCTTAATGGACTTAGGAAGTCCCCACAAGTACCTTTCCATATGCTTAAACTCCGGGGTAACCATGGTAGGGCACATTAGGGCTAATTCCAGATACCTACGGTTGTAACCATCGAGATCGTTTCCCACAACCTTCAACTGCATAAACTCCATCTCTATTTTCTGGATCTCTGTCCTAGGGCAATATTCCTCAATCAGGGCCCCTTTGAATTCCTCCCATGGGGTAGCAAACGCCTCATCAATACCCTTTGCTTGAGCCAATGTGTTCCACCAAGTTAGTGCACCGTCAGACAGCGTACATGAGGCATACTTGGTTTTGTTCACCTCTGAGCAGTTACTAACTCGAAACACAGATTCTAATTTCTCAAACCACCTAGTGAGACCAACCGGCCCCTCAGTTCCACTAAAGTTGTGGGGCTTGCAGCTTTGAAACTCTTTATATGTGCACCCGTTAC
The DNA here is from genome assembly GCF_046630445.1 of Rutidosis leptorrhynchoides. NCBI lineage: Eukaryota > Viridiplantae > Streptophyta > Magnoliopsida > Asterales > Asteraceae > Rutidosis > Rutidosis leptorrhynchoides. The sequence continues at coordinate 290,996,392 of NC_092333.1, forward strand.
GAATGGGCTGGATAACCGGTGGCGGTGGAGCTTGGGGGGTTCATTTCCTCTAAAGCTGTGGCGACTTGTTCATTGATCATTTCCTCGATCTGTGATATGGTTGGCGTTGATCTTCCGTTTTCCATTGATGTTCTAAACAAAAATTTTGACTCAAGTCAAAATCTAGTATTCAAATAGTAATAATACAGTATATGGTAACCAACATGAAATCAACACATCACATGTTTATTAAGTAACGCAAATAGATTCAGATACCACAGAATCATCATACAGTAACGTAAATAGAACACTGTGCAAGAATTAAACAACACAAAGTTCCATTCATTAATAATAATAAGTTGCATACATCCGCATAGGTTCGTACAATACATAAGTGAAATATAAAACTACAAATGAGATTACATAAAGAAATCTACTACAAAAGCCCTAAGGTGATGGTGGGTGTAGGATGTCCATGATGTGGGACATCTGGTCCTCGAGCTCAGTTACCCGAGCACGGAGGATCTCCACTTCCCTCGTCAATTCCTCGACGGAGGGAGATGGTGGGGCAGGCGGTGCTGGTGTTGCAGGTGGTTTCGGTGGTGCATACGGTCTGGCTCTAGAAGTAGAGGCTGTAAAGCGGTAAGGCTTACGCACAAAAGGATCAGCAGGGTATGGCACAAGCCGCTTATGGGCGGTAACCCTACGACGCCGACCATGAGCGTCAACGAATGGTCGACCTCCATTAATCCCTGGAATGACGGTACCGTCGAAACGGTACCGCTTCTTTGGCGGGGTGGAGGGTGGCTGTACAGGTGCATCGTCAGGGTCCTCATCTGAATCCTCATCACTAGAGTCGTCAGATGATGAGTCGTCGGATGAAGAATCAGCGGATGATGGGTCGTCTAGATCGGCTGGGGGTGGCTGCACGGGTGGCTCTCCTCGGGCGGCCATCATCTGTCAGTATCTAGTAGGCCCGATCGGCACGAGACGTCGTCGGCACCAATGGTTACGCTCATTACAGACTGGACCTTCCCCAAGTTCCGCGAAAATCACAGCACCACCGGAATGGTGCTGTGGCTCCGAGGGTCCTGGGACAAGTGGAGCTGGAATCTCCTGTAGGTCCTCAGCTCCATCTGAGGTAATCACTGGGCCGGGTGCATGGCTACTAGCTCCGGAGGATGAAGCGCCAGAGTCACTGGAAGGTGTAGATGACGAGATCGAGTCAGCAACAATGGTAGGTGAGGTGGCCGATGAGTCTGAGTCGCTCTCCAAGTGAATGATAGTGGGCGGGGCATCCGACATCTGAACAAGGAAAAATAACTTTTTCCATGTCAGTAAGTAATAAAGTTGTGATGACCCGGGAATTTCCGACCAAATTTAAACCTAAATCTTATTTGATTTCGATACGATAAGCAAAAATCTGTAATGTTGAGTCTCGAAAGTTTTGAAATCTATATTCATGTCATCAATTACCCTTCGACTGTACTCGACGATTCACGAACCATTAAACGTAAATAGAAATATATATATATAAATAATTATGTATGTAAATAATTATATATTATGAATTAAATATATTAATAAACTAGTATGTGATTTAGAAAGAAAACTTAAAATTTTATATTTAAAACACAATTATACACGAACCATTATTGTTATTAATTATATTATCATACAATTATTTTTCTATATTTATTATTATTAGTAACACTAGTAGCAATGTTATATCTAGATAGGAAATTTGACACAAATAATGTGTTATAAAAATTATTATCATTAGTAATATCATTATTTTTATAATTAATAGAAAAATTATAATTAATATTATTAATATCATTATTATCATTATTATATTACTACTAAAAATTATAAATTTTCATTTAAAATTATTATTATCATTATTAAACTTATTAAGATCATTATTATTGTAATTATTAAAATCACTATATTATTATTATTACTCTTAATATTATTATTATTATTATAAATATTATTAGTATTTTTATTATCATTATATAATTATTAATATTATTTGCATAAAAGTTATATATATATATATATATATATATATATTTAGAATTGGAAATCCTTAATCTGTTTCAAATCGATTAACAGGCTGTAGAGATTGATACTTTATGCTTCCATTCGTACAAATCACGACTAAGTCCACATATAACATCCAAAAATTTGTTAGAAGTCCACATCTATCCTTTTCTTTTTATTTTTATTTTTGTCGTCTACAAATGTAAACCGAGACCCACGTTCCCTATATGATCGAGTAATTAGGTAATTAACTTTTAGCCATTCCAATTCCTTTTCACTATCTCTATCAATTATCATTCATATTATACTCAAATTGTTGAATTAAAACCAAAAATACAAGCAGAAACAGTCCTCTGCCCTGTTCATGTACAAAATATTGAAAAGCTCGAATTTGATTTTTATTTCAAAAAGTGTTAATGCAGTCTCGTTAGGATTTGCCTACTTAATCTTTCTGCAAAAATTCACAGTCCAATTTCAACTATCGAGTTCAAATTTCTAAGTCAAAGTTTACAAATAAAAAGTCAACTGTGTCTTTTTAATTCGAATTCATGAACTGGATGTTATCTTTGGGAAAATTGATCACTCACGAAGGTTCAGCGAATCGATTGCAACATATTTCATTTAGTAATCGTAATCTAAAAGTATCGTAATTTTAAAATCAATGTTTTGAGTTCTTTATTTATTTTTGGGACGTACAGGCTGCTGCGGCTTTTAATTATTTTTCTGATTCGATTAATCCTTTCACCCACTACAAGTCTTTTATATTTCAAATTCATATCCTATTTCAAATCTGAAAATCGTTATTTAGATTGTTGAGTAAGCTTTTGGGTCGACTGGATATAGGAAGAAGAAGGAAGAAATTAACAGAAGTAATATCGGGGTAAATAAATATTCGTGGGGTTTTAATTCAGGAAAACAGAACTGGATCAATGGTTAGGGTGTGTGTTTGGTTAGCGAAAGGTCGCGGGTTCGAGTCCCGACTTAGGCAATTCTTTTTAGCATGTTTTTAAAAAGGGTATATACTTTAAACTTTATTTCTATTATTATTTTTATGATTTTTATTGAAGTTATTATTAATATGATTATTATTGTTATTAGTGTTAAATTAATTATTATTAATATCATTATTATGATTTATGTTATTATTATCCTTAGAAAGTATTATGAACATAAAAATTATTATCATTACATAACTAATATTGATATTATTATCATCGCTATTATTATTATTATGAAAATGATAATTGTTATTACTCATAATAATTATAAATACCCTTAGTTTAATCAAATTAAGAGTATTATCAATTCCGATAACATTAGTATAAGTATCATAATTATAATTAGGACTATTGTTATTGTTATTATTATTATTAATGATATTATTAGTATTACAAATATTAGTACTACAAATATTATAATTATATAAGTATTAAAAACATTGATATTCATTAACATTTTTATAAGTAAGATTATTATAAATTTTGTCATTTTAGTATTATTATTAATATGATTACGATTAATATTAATATTAATATCACTTTTGTAACTATTAGTATTATAAATCTTATAATTAGATAAAAGTATCATTATTAACAATATCATTATTATTATTAAAATTATCATTTTAATAAATTTAATATTAGTATTATTATTATTCTAAGTAAATCATTAATATCAAAACATCAAAACCATCATTTGTTTTCAAATAACTACTTTGTATATAAAACGTACTTATTACATATACTATAATTATATTAATAAACCAACTAACATTAGTTATATAAAAACTTATATACAACAAATTAGGTATTTTCAGATATAGACATATTAATATATTAATATAACTATATAAATAATAATCATTTACAAATATATATATACAAACTAAATATATAATACACAAAGTTATAAGATATGAAATTGTTCGATTACGAGTATATATTTTAATATATATATATATATATATATATATATATATATATATATATATATATATATATATATATATATATATATATATATATATATATATATATATATATATATATATATATATATATATATATATATATATATATATATATATATATGCGAATGATATAGGTTCGTGAATCCAAGGCCAACCCTGCATTGTTCAGTTGATTAATGTCGTCATATGTATTTTTACTACAAAATACAGTATGGCGAGTTTCATTTGATTCCCTTTTTACTCTTTACATTTTTGGGACTGAGAATACATGCGCTTTTATAAATGTTTGACGCAATAGACACAAGTACCTTAACTGCATTCTATGATAGAATTATCTGGGATTGGGGTTGATTATTATGACACGCATTAGCCCCCGGTTTCCGTTAGAGCGTATGAGCTCCCGAGCCGGGTGGATGGTTTATTATTTATGACATTTTGGCACCGATTGACCTATATTTTATAAACATGTGTTCAGCCGTGGGGTGTAAAGACCAGCACAGAGGTTCTATATTTTGAAGGCACATGTATTCAGCCGTGGGGTGAAAGACCGGCACAGATGGTTGCTATTATATTTTGAATCCTCACCAGGTGTTCTTCATATGAAAGATGTTTTTGTGCAGTTGGAATGGGACTTCTGCACGTTTTATATTATTTAAAATCTTGTGGTCTATTAAAATGATGAAAATGAAATGATTACTATAAACGGATGAACTCACCAACCCTTTTGGTTGACACTTGAAAGCATGTTTATTCTCAGGTTTGAAAGAAATCTTCCGCTGTGCATTAGCTCATTTTAAGGATATTACTTGGAGTCATTCATGACATATTTCAAAAGACGTTACATTCGAGTTGTTGAAGTTCATTAGAGATTATTATTAAGTAAATGACAAATTAGGTCATTTATAGTTTGGATATTATAAAATGGTATGCATGCCTGTCAACTTTCGATGTAATGAAAGTTTGTCTTTTAAAAACGAATACAATGTTTGTAAAATGTATCATTTAGAGGTCAAGTACCTCGCAATGTAATCAACTATTATGAATCATTTATAATCAATATGGACTTCGTCCGGATGGATTAGGACGGGGCGTTAAAAAAGCAAGCACGTATTAGGCAAATTAACTACGACAGTCTAAATCATGTATAGCAGTAAATAGCATGGCAGTATCAATGAATCCTACAGAAGTAGCATGCAATTGAAAGCAAATAATATCATGCAGTAGTGAAAACCAAGTAACAATACACGGCATATAGCAGTAAAAGTAAGCAGCAGCATGCAGTAAGTCCCGCAGAAATAAGTAAACTAGCAAGTTGTAGATTAGTCCTATTAGTGAATCCTACTCGGGTCGGTCCAGACTCACTAATGCAACCTAATTCCCTACAACTAATGCTCTGATACCAAATGTGATGCCCCGTACAAAACCATCGTGTACGAATCATCAACAACAGGATCATTACAAGGTCAAATACTATATGCGGTTTCAAAAGAAGTTTGCATTCGTGAATAAAGGTGATGTCTTAACCAACATCAAATGTCTTACAACAAAAGTATGCTTCAATGAACAGAAGCAATTAGTAATAGTACGTAACCCAATGGTCGTTACAAATCATTATTTCAAAAGGTAACATAGTTTGAATGCAAATAAAACGTTTCATGCGGTGACAACTCTAACAAGCGCAGCGGGTGTCTACAAAGCATGACTAGTACAACAGCGAAAGCAAGAAAACCTTAAGCACCTGAGAAAAACATGCTTAAAAATGTCAACACAGAGGTTGGTGAGTTATAGTTTAAGTATAACAGTAATGTAATGTAGGCCACGAGATTTCAGTGCTGCAAACAGCGTTTAAAAACAGTATGATAAAGTATATGTTTAACAGTGGGCACTTGGTAACTAACTTAACGTTTATCACCCCCTGAAAGTAAAATTGGCGAGTGCGTATGTTTACGAAGTATTAAATACCCGTTAAATGCTAGCGCTACTAGCCCGAGTGGGGATGTCAACCCCTATGGATCCATATCTAAGATTCGCGTTCACCGGTTCAAAGACCAATGACTAAACGTTACCGAGCTAAGGGGAAAGTTTATGACGTTGTATAACCCACACATATATAAAGTTTAAGTACTCATGCCTAGTATGTAAAATGTAAATTGCGCATGTATTCTCAGTTTCCAAAATAGTTAAAGTAAAAAGGGATGCTATAACTCACAGTGGTAAAGTAGTAAAAGTCGGTACGCGGTAAAGTAAGCAAAGTGGTTGGTCCGAAAGTCCTCAACCTAAGTCAAAAGGTACTAAGTCAGTAAATCTTTCCCAAAGGTTTATAAGTATGTAAATTAGGTCTTAAGTATCATCATCATTCATCATTTAACAAAAAGTGTAAAGTAAGTTTCAAGTAAAGACTAGGGTTTGAAACAAAGGCTGACTTCATTCAGTTGCCACGACCTCTATACAAACTGAAATGAGGTGAGACCAGTGGCCATGGCTCCGTATATGAGTCCCCTAGGTACTGACCATTTTCCAGAACCAAACTCGTCTTCGTTTGACCGTGGTGACGGTTTAAGTGCGAGTAGGTCAGAAATTTCAGCACAATGTTAATAGGGTGTAGTGACTTTCGGGAGGCCATAGATCCTAAACCGTAACTCGGATTAAGACGAGGTCTAAACGGAAAATCATATACTCGAACCGAACTAACTGAAAATCAACTTTCTAGTAGCCTAAGTATTCTGATCAGACCCGAAAAACAGTAGGTTAAGTGTTTCGGTGGGTTCTTGGTGCTCGATGCTCATCACGGTTCTCATCCTTGATGCTTATAGCTTCAAGTGTACAACTTGTTGATGTGTTTGCATCATCTTTACCAAGTTTTGACCATCATAACACAAGTACAAGTCTAAGACATGTAGCACAACTCACTTAAGGGTTGTATGAAGTTTGATGAACCAAAGTTGCATCAAGATCTTAGATCCGACACATACATGAACTCTAAAAGTAATATTAAGCTACAAACTTGAAAGTAAACTAAAGAATCAAGATCATAAATTGTAGAACTTAGATCTTAGCTAGATCTTAAAGATTCTAGACTAGAAAGTCTAGATCTAGTGTTCTTAAGTTAGATCCTAAGTTACAAAACTTGGATCTACACTTTAATGAAACCATAAGTTATGAAACTTAGATTTTCAACTTGAAAAATGTATGTAAGCTTGTAAGCTCTTATTTACAACAAAATTAGAAGACCATAAGTTATATAAACTTAGATCCAACATAAGTATATAAAGTTATAACTAGAAAGTTATACTTTCATGTTCTTGAACTTATAAAGTTAACTTTAGTTTCAAGAAAAATGAGATCAAGATTAACTAGTAATACTTGACCAAGTTAACAACACTACAACTTTAAATAAATGAAATGAAGAAATAAATTAAAGCTACAAGTATTATGTTCATATTTGCTTCATACTTGAGAAGATTCAAACCAAAGTTTAGATCTTAAGAATTCAAGTCTACAAAACATGAACATAAAGAAGATCATCAAGTTTATGAACTTTAGATCTTGAAAACATTTAGATGTAGAACTATAAACTAACAAGTTTAGGTTCTTGTTCTTGGTTCTTCATCAAAAAGATGGAAGAAAGCAAGATTCATGGAGATGCAAACTAGGAAGTTTGATCTTTAATAACAACAAACAATATTCAAGTAATAATTTAAGCAAAAGATGATGATACATAGAGATATATTTCGGTTTTTAGATGAAAAAGAAGGAAGAAAATAATGTTGTAACTTACTAAGTTTTGAGAGAAAAGAGATGAGAGAAAAATTGAGAGAAAGTGTAAGTATGTGTGTGTGAAGAAATGAAGTAGTAATACTTGTAAGTGTGTAACAAAAATGAAAAAAAGAGAACTCCCTCCAAGCATAAAGGGGACGGTTTTTCTCAACAAAAATGGGAGGTCAAAATGCTTCTTTAAAGTGTGGGATGAAGGTGAGAGCTAGAAAGGGTAATGAGGTTAAAAGTATGGAAAAGAATGCATGCATGCTTGAAGTATTTTGTCTCTTCATTAAGCTAATTAATACATGATTATTCTTAATGTAATACTAGCATGAAAGATGGACTTACAAGTCCATTATGGGTGTAGGGTGGGCTTACTAGTCCATGTAATAAAAGTCCAAGCCCAAGTAATCAACAATTAAATAAAAGGCCCAAGTAATTAACCACTAACACTAGTTAATTAAAAATGATTAATAATAATTAATCTTGAATGTAAATAATATTCAAAAATATTATTCGTGAAAAGTACGCATGACACAAAGACTAGTCGGGCCATGGAGAGTTAAATACGGTAACAAGTAAATGTACAAAAATATATTTATTAAAGCACAAGTATTAATATTAAACGTTGGAAAATTCCGGGTTGTTACACCTTACTTGTAACTCACTTTACCATCTTCCGAATATTGTTAAAATGGGAAGATTTCTCAAATCAATGTGGACCTCTCAACAGAGACTTGTAATCATAATTCAATGTATCTGATAATTCAATCATTTGATATTATCTTTTAATTCCGCTGCTAATTATTTTAAATATATTCTGAAACAAATACATTCATGTAAAGTATTATACGTCTAATACTTTGTTAACGTTTTCAAGTTATAACATATACACATATACATATATAATCTAATCCGTTCATATAATGGTTCGTGAATCATTGGAATTTGGTCGAGGTTAAATGAATGTATGAACACAGTTTAAAATTCTTGAGATTTAACTTAACAAACTTTGCTTATTGTGTCGGAAATATATAAAGATTTAAAGTTTAAATTTGGTCGGAAATTTCCGGGTTGTTACAGTATGTATGTATGTTTTTTTTATGTAGGTTCATGTATGTTTATATGTGTTTATATATGTCTATTGCTCCTCTTTTGCACAGCTCTTGATCGCTATATAAAATACTCAAGTACATATCTTTTTTTTTTTTTATTGTTGGTTGGATGTCTCCTCGAAAACAATTTCTTTGCCTTCGAAGAGAGAGATGACTTTCTATTTCCGTGAGTGGGAACTTTTACCCTTTACGCGCGGGTGAAGAAATGACTTCTTTGTTATTTCAGGTAGGGATGACACCCGCGTGTTATGGGCGCGGATCCACTACATCCATCATCCACACTCGCGAATTTTTTTGATGATCCATTAGCCCGCAGATCTTGGTTAACAGATTTATTTTTAAATCCATGCCCGTACTCAAGGATATTCCCGGGTCGCGGGTTTACCCGCGAATCTTATTCATGAAGTATATGTAAATTAAAGTATTCAAAAATAAAAAATAAATATCATTACATAATTCAAAGTGAAATGAAAAACATCATCCAATCATTTACCAATGTATATGATGTAATAAAATGAGAAAACATATTTTAATTATACTTTTTTTGCTAATATATGTGAAGATACAATGTTTAAAATTAATAATCAAAAATTAATTTGGCTGTTAAAACTAATCATTCAGTAGGTTGACAAATGACTAAAACGATAAGTAAAAATTAGATTTATGAAGACAGTCTAATAAACGAAACAAACAACAATATTTGATTATATAATGCATGTAATGTGTAGTTGTGGGATGCTCTAATTATTAAAAAGTTCGATGCCAAAATGATATGAGGAATGTAAAAACTTATATGGAGTAAATTATTACCTATTGACCATTTATTCAAGGTGGTGATTTTCACCCATTTAGAACGGGTATATCCGTTGATTTTTCAAATGGTTATTACAGATTTTCAGTTCAGATTATATCCGCAATAGAGATCTATCACATTCATCACCCACTCGCGACCGTAAGCAAGTATAAGATTGCGTCCATCGCCCACCCGTGAGTAAGGTTTTTTAATTTTATTTGTCCATCACGAATGCGGATATCCGTAGATCTCGGATTTTTTTTTAAATCCATTGTCATCTCTAATTTCAGATAGAAGTCTCACCTCCTTATACTTCATAATATTTCACGTGTGTGGAATTGGGTGTTTTTTTTTTTTTCGTGTTTTGAAGATAAAATTTTCTGATAAAAATTCATATATACTTTCGTTTCTTTGCAACTGTATACTAACTACTCATATTCCTCTCTGCGTTTCTTGTGAGTTCAGCTACCAACGCGATCGGAGGAACCCGATGACATCACGGGATAAGAAACCCGCCAAACCTTCAACCAGTCGACCCGGTGGTATTCGGACTCTATCCGATTTGAATCGTCCTTCCGCTAATGACTCTGACAGCGATTCCGATGGCCCTCAGGAGTACTATACGGGCGGTGAAAAGAGGTTTACACTTTTAAAACCCTAATTTTATTCATTACTGTCACAATTTTATGTTTTCTATACCGAATTTGGATTTACTTCCTAAATTTATTGTCAATTGTCAATTCAATGTTTTGTTGCCCTGAAATTAGGGGGATTGTGACAGATTGTTGATAGACTTCCGGTCAAAATTGGAATTGCATAACTTTGTTTAAATTGTATAGGTCACTTTACAGAAATCAAATAAGTAAAGGATATATGTTATTGTGAGTATATGCTGTGTGTCATTTTATGCGAATTGGTAGATGAGGAAAGAGACAATGTTTGAAAATGATTTTTGCAACATGATGGATCTAGATCAGATAAGTAGTTGATTGAACCTAGGATAGGTAGATAGGTTTACATTAATCTCAATTATCAGTAGTATTACTGCACCTCTATATCTAATTAGTGATAACTGGTTATTATGAGATTATGTGTCTCAGTCACTAGAGTCGCTCTAAACATATATCCAGACATCCCCTGTTTGTAGTTAATTTTGGATTCATTTAGGTTTTGATTTTCGTTTTAGTGATGTGTACGCATATGCTAACTTGAGCTACCACTAAGCTTTCTTAATTTGAATAGAATGTTTACAGTAAATTGAACTCGTGCATGGTGTGCTACAACTTTAGAGAATTCTTTAAGAACGTGTTATCACTAAAGCTGATTTCTTTAAGTAACAGATACTAAATATACAGTAAAGAACTGTTTGGTTACATAAGGAATATGAAGATTCAGTGCACTGCAGTTCCACTTTTGTAGTTTCATCCACAACATTAATTGCATCAGTAGGAAACTTATATATGTATATGTTCATAACTGTTTGCCCCTTTTGTGGAGTAACTTCAGTTCAAATTATTGCATTATAATTATTAGATATCATTCTAAAAAGACATTGTGCTTTTGAGTTTCATTAACACGGTTTAGTTTCTACGTGAACTTGTACGAAATGATTTCTGTTCATAGTCCATTGCTTTATAGTTTTTGTGAATTCGAGAGGTTGGGGTTTAGTAAACTATGCTATACAGTGATTGGGGGATGGATATAGTTTTTTATCTAAGACTGCTATAAGAATTGAAAGAAATTTGTACTGCCACTATGCATGTTATTAGTTAATGGGAAAAAGAATATGAATAGTAGAAACTAATTGACACAGTATAGATATGACTGTGAAACTATGGTAGGTGCTGGGTACTATCAAGGGTATTATGCTGACTCAACTTTAAGTTTTGTGCAAGAGATAGAGACCTAGAGAGTAGAGATTTTGTATAAAATTCTTAGGTTGACAATTTGTTATAATATTAATAAAACTTAAATGGCGTGAGTATAAAAACTTTTTTTCGAAAGACACAACATCCACAAGGTTAGGATCTATGTTATTCCATTTTCTTTTGGATTGTAGTGAGTCCCTGAAAAAGACACCAAAGTTCCTAAAGTAGTCTCATAAGGTTGCTCATTGTTGAAGTATAGTTCACCGTAATTTGGGAGAATCGGGTTTGAAGCTACCAAAAGTTTATTCTGTACATATCATGTCAATTGTGACACCAGTGGAACGTCATCTTTTTTCCCTTCACCTGTTTGTAACTGCGCTCATGCAATCTTCAATCGTCTTCAATTTCTTCCCAGCTTACCCAAAAGCTGCAAAATGAGAGTTCAGTTGACTCTTATATTAATCACGTTTAGGCGTTGAAAGCTACATCAGATAAACAGTAAAAAAAAAAAAAAAAAAAAAAAAAAAAAAAAAAAACCCTTGACTTCACTATTGTGACCCTTGACCAATGAGACAGGAGATTATATGGTACTTAGTGATGGTAAATGGGTGATATGAACATATGAGGAAATTCTGGTATGTTACTCTATGCTGGTTAGTGATATGAGTCAAGATAGAGTTAAATAAATGCAGTGTTCCAAAGAACGGGATTACTCCCCAATTAATGGCCGATTACTCCTTTTTTGAAGTCTCCGATTAATCCTTCAAATTAATCGGTAATCGGCCGGAAAAGGTAAAAAACGGCCGGATAATCTGTAAAAAACGGCCGGAAACTGTAAAAAATGGGCGGAAACTCTGTAAAATCTAAAAGTCAACGTTGGTCAACATCCGATTAATTCCGATTAATCCCCGATCAATCCTTTTAAGGTCCCGACCGATTAATTCCCGGTTAGCTTTTTTTGGAACCTTGAATAAATGTACACGTATGTATGTGAGCAGGGTCGGTCCCGAGAATTTATGGGCCTAGAACGAGGTGGAGAAAAAGGCCCTTGGCTCTAACGAATAATATAAACTATTTAAAAAAGGCTCTTTCGGCCTTGCTAAAATGCTAGTGGACTTTGATTTCTCTTTCTTTTGAGGCCTTTGATTGTTGTTTTTGAACCTATTGTGCTTTGTCTTTGCTGCTTCAGTTGTGTTTTTCTAGTTCTACGACTTCTCAAATCTTCGATTATATGAATATATATTCAAGAATTGGACCCCTGAATATCGTAGGCCCTGAGCGGTCGATCACTTTGCTCCCCTTCGGGCCTCCCCTGTATGTGAGTGATGGGAACAAGTGTAACTAGTTAGGAATTTAGGCATGTGTGACGTGTTTAGTTAGTGGTGTGCATATCTGGATATATAGTATAAAAAAGAGTCAATTAAACATATCAATGATCGTTTTATGTAATTAAATACAATTGAGAGTTACTCTATTTGTTGGAGATGCACAAACTGTTAGTATTTTGTACTCTTGATTTTCAAGCTGTTATTGAGTATTAGGATTTAGGATTCATTATAAAGTAAAACCTTTTCAGTTTGTCTATGTGGATATGATGTTTGAATATCGGTGGCATTAATGTTAATATTCCATGCAGTGGTATGCTTGTCCAAGATCCTAATAAGTGTAATGACGTGGATGAAATTTTTAACCAAGCTAGGCAACTCGGTGGTGTTGAAGGACCCATCGAAAATATTGGTCCTTCAAGCTCAAGAAGTTTTACGGGAACCGGAAGATTACTGTCTGGCGAGGCGGTGCCAGCTCCAGCTCCAGCTGCTCCTGAGCAGCCGCAGAATGTTGTGCACAACATCGTATTCTGGAGGAACGGGTTCAGTGTTAATGATGGACCTTTGAGGAGGCTGGATGATCCTGAAAATGCTCCTTTCCTCGAGGTAAACAAGAATTATTTGTTCTGTTGATAAGGGTTATTAATGGGTAAAATTAAAGTTTATGTGCTAGAACCGAACGCCGTTTGACAGAAAAGTGTTGGTGGGTGACCCGACCCAACCCAACTCATGTTGACCTGTCACTTAACCTGCCCATCATGCCACCGCTAGCCTGTTAAATCTGTGATTTTTTAACATAGTTTTTTAGTTTCTTGCCCGTCTCAACTTTTTGAGCAACCTTAATGCAGAGTATCAGGAAATCTGAGTGTCCGAGAGAGCTTGAACCTGCAGACAGAAGATCCTCGGTTCATGTCAATCTTATAAGGAGGGATGAGAACCGTCCCGTTAGTCTCTTTTTACCTTTAATTGTTCAATAATGTCTTTATTTATTCAGCTTCACCGCTGCTAGTTACAATAGTTTCTGGTTTTTTATTTTGTTTTATAGGAACCGCAGGTGGCGGCCCAAGTTGCATTCCAAGGTGTAGGAAGAACATTAGGCAGCAACACAGATGAAGCAGCAGCACCTGATACAAATTCTTCAACCGCCGCCGCCGCTGCTGCTGCTCCTTCTAGCAGTCTTGTTCTGGACAGCTCATTACCTACAACCTCAATTCAGCTACGTTTAGCTGATGGCACCAGAATGGTTGCTCACTTCAATTATCATCATACGGTTTCTGATATTCGAGCTTTCATCAATGCATCCCGTCCTGATGGTTCAAGGACTTACCAGCTGCAGACAGTTGGGTTCCCACCTAAGCCACTCGCTGATCTGAGTCAGACCATTGAGCAGGCTGGCCTTGCTAACTCAGTTGTTATCCAGAAAATCTAAAGAGTGGTTTCCATATATAATAATGTGTTTCGTTTGAAGCTAGTGCTATTTGAATTTCAAACCAGATACTTTGATTAGTATAAATGTTTGTATAAATTTGATGTGGACTTGCCCTTTCTCTATATAACTTATGGCGTGATTGTATTTATGCACACTGTAATTTACAACATTAGTCGCATGGTGGTAGCAGCTACAACTTCAAACATGTATCGCTTTTATCAAAACATCGAGGCAGGCAGAGAAATTGCTTTTAGAAGAACTTTCGGCCAATATGTAATAATAGAAATTGCTTTTACCATCTTATGTTTTATGATTCGGTAATGAAAGACGGATGTCGTAGGCTTTAGATTAGGGTCTACAAGATAGATATGGTATCCAAAGTACATGACTTGAAGATATTTGTTATGTCTGCCATATTTTGGTACCTTTGGTCTCATTTTGCAAACTTGTAGTGAGACAATGGGCACAAAAAGATAAGCACATCACTCATAGCAAACTTGTATCAAATTGAATCCATCCATAGTGGGATGATTTAGACAACTTCCTTAGCTAAATTGGTTGTCGGCCAAAAAAATTAAAAAAAATTGGAATATTTATTTCAAAAGTATGTTTGGTGTCACCTTTTTCGATTGCATGAGCAAGATTTGAGTTGATCAGCATCCGACTTATTAATTAAGAGAAACTAACTCCTAAAAGGTATTCTATATTCTCGTTATCCACATATAATCAAGGATTATACATTTAGCAATATAATATCCAAGAACAAATCATAATATTAATATTAATTTTTATTATTATATACATATACACATTTATATACATATACATATAAACATTCTACTATGTGCATTTAAATTTTGGAAGTGCACATACACCAAACCATCACATTATGCATTTGAGAGTTCGTTAAAGACGAAGTTTGTGTAAATTGTAAAAAAATGATGCCAAAATAAAATGAAAAAGAGAAAAGAAGATGCATGAGGAGGTTCAATTCATGTCAAAAATCTTGTTTTGTAGTTTGTTTTGTCTTGTAACATGATGATTTGACTTTTTAAAAAACGTATTTTCCATTTACGTACGAATATAAATACAAATTTAATATAATAGTTAGAATGGTAACAAATAAGGTGTCATTTCACGTAAGAGAATAAAAAATTTTACATGCCATAAACTAGATGCCAAAGCGTCTAAGCTGCCTTTCTTCTTTATTTTGAATCACAAACATAATCATCAATAATATCACACACATGTGGCTCCACTACTCAATTGCTATATTTAGAAACCTAAGTATTTTGTTTATTACTATATTAATATAATCCGATCCGATATTTATATACTGGATTCAATTATATTTTCATGTCAGATTTGTTACACTAGTTGTTGTATGCATTTTAATATATAAACATGTGACATGAGTCGATATTATCGGAGACATGTGCAAAACATACTTGAAAAATTCTATAGAAGTGAAAAATTGCAAAAGTCATGTAACGAAGACGACCCCAATCAGAAATATGAAAAATGGCAACTTTCCGACGCGGTTAAGTTCATTATACAATATTCCACCTGCAAAATCAATCAATCAATCAATCAACCTCAATTACTTTGAGTAAAGTGAATCCGTCTAATTTGGTTTTGATTTTGTATTTTATATGGCACCCGAAAGTAACACGGTTTTCGAACTGAATTTTAGCTCATTCAAGTTGGTTAAAACAAAGGGTTTTAAACATTTAATGAATGTTACCCGATCATTACTTTCTATTCTTTCTAGAATCACCATGACTAGGTGGTGGTTGTGGGAAAAAAAGTTGATAGCTCTTCTTAGCGGTAATGTTACTATGAAATGTCAATATGATGTGTACCGATAACTTTGTCTATCAATTACACTATAAGTTTATGAATATTCTTAGCCTCATTCCTAGAAAGTTGATACGGTCACTACTCACTTTTTCGTTTACGAGTATTTAATGGAAAACCACCCATATAAAACGATCCTTGTTTAGTTGGATTGGTTTCGTTTTGACGACTTTATTTGATTATTAAGGCTAAAAAACATTTAAAAAAAACATTTTATTCAAAACAAATTAATTATTTAAACGAGTCAATCTAAATATTCACACATCTATCCTTAATTGCTTTATTTAATTTTCCCACAACTAAAAAATCAAAATCAAAATTCATCTCTTTACTTGCAACACCCCGCCAAATTGCAGCTGACGTGGCGTGTTACCAGAGGTCAAAGTCCAGTCGACGCACTTTATATGTTCAATCAAAAGATGCCATGTTTGACCTCTAAATGCAGAAAAGTAGATACAGTTAATTACCTGAGAATAACATGATAAAAGTCAACACAACGGTTGCGTGAAGTCATAGGTTTAAGTTTCATCAATATATGCATAGACGACGAGATTTCAGTTTTCATAAATCAAGCTAAATAGTGTATATGACATGAGCACTCGAAATATGAAGCTTAACACTGCACATGGTATCTCACGCGTCTTCTGTTTATCCTATAATAGTGTACACCGACCAAGTGTATCGTTTACGAAGTAACATGCACCTTAGTTAAGGTAGGTGAGGTCTATCAAAACCCAACAGATCTGTCCATATGATTCGCGCTTACATAAGTAATTTAACATATTCGAGCTAAGGGCTTTTCGATCCGTAACTCATGCAATACATGTTTTAGTTACTCGTGTCTACGTTGTAAAACAGTTATGAAGAAGCAAGTATATTCCCATCCCAATATTTAGAAGTAGTTAAAACAGTAGAAAAGTTGGGATTATGAACTCACCTTAAGTACACAGCAAATCAAATAAGCGTTACAAAAGTAACAAACAAAAGTCCAAAGCAATCAACTTATTACAGGTAAGGTTTGGTCAGTCTTGGATCATTTTCATCATTTTCATAGTTGTTATCATTGTGCTTGTGTTATTAGTTTCTCAATAGTATTTATGTGTTGACTATAATCACGGTTGGATGTTATATAACTTAGTGTAACGATTCTAAAGCTATCAAGTAAATCAAATAAATAGCCAAATGACCGAGGAGCATGATCCTTTTGGTCAGACCTAAGTCGTGACTGTTCGAAAAATTCAACACACCATATCCCATAGGTAAGTTAATATACACCATCTACGTGATCGTAAATAGCAATGAAATTCGTAAGAGTTATAAGTTACCCGTTTGTGTCATAGTTCCATTTATTATATATATGATACGCTCATAACATATATGTTGTACGTATTCAT
Source organism: Rutidosis leptorrhynchoides (assembly GCF_046630445.1). Classification (NCBI taxonomy): domain Eukaryota; kingdom Viridiplantae; phylum Streptophyta; class Magnoliopsida; order Asterales; family Asteraceae; genus Rutidosis; species Rutidosis leptorrhynchoides. Next base: position 291,013,926 of record NC_092333.1, read on the forward strand.
GCATGTATACTTCATGTGTGTATATTATATATCCTTTATATAATATATATATCCTTTATATAATATATATGTTGGTATGTGTATTGTTGGTACTATTTTCCGTATAGCGGATGAAAGGTACCAGTACAATACTATAGCAGCCTAGCGTTGAGGGATATGTTTTCGACTGATGTTTGCCCTCGGGATTGGATCCCTGCAGACCCGGAACACGGATGAGATATCCGTGAGGTGGCCTCAATCAGTCTTTGGACCAAGCTGAAGTTGGTCCATGTAGCGTTCCGTTGCTAAGCGGTTAAAGTTTTAGAGTGACAAAGTACCGTGTAAGAGAGAAAGTGTACTTCTTTTTAACTGAACTGAAGTTGTTAAATGTGGTGAGCCAGAGGGTCTATTTATAGGCGTAGAATGTCTGAAATTCTCGGAAACACGTGTCAAACGCTGATTAATTCAGTTATGCGAAATATCCGGAACCGCCTTTGGCGTGGGCTGACATGGCTGCGTGCCGCTCACATGTGTATTCAAAGGCTTAAGCGTAGAAGCTGCCTGCAGGGCTTACGCTTGACGCTGGGCGGCTTGCTGAGCGCTGGACGGGCAATAATATAAAACTGCTACAATTGCTATCTTTTATGTTTTTTGATCCTTTCTTTTGTATGAAGACAATGCTTTTATTCGTGTATCCCCTAGGATACACCATTAAGTCCCCCCAGTTTATACTGTTTATTTTGTAAAAAATAAAGTCATTAAACTAAAAAATAAAGAGTGCATTTTTCCTCGGGAATACAAACCTACCACAGCCATTTGCACCCCTGCAGTAACAATTACCTTTTTGATGATTGTCGGCAAAAGTGCATTTTCGAATTTTGAATTTTATGTTTATTTTAACTTTTCATTTTTCAACTAGATTGTATACTGGACACGTGGCGATTTATAGTCCATTCGATTAACATCAACTGTTTGCCTACTCGCCTCTATTTAAACCTCGTATTTACTGTTTCACATTTACTCCAACCCTAATTAAGCCTTCATGTACCTTAAACCTCTGCGAAAATTCTTCTTCACCATCATCTAATCAATGGCTCCCTTAAATGTAGACAATATTCGCAGTGGAATTACTTCGACGTATTTAGATCGTGTCAGAGAACGTTTTCCAAAATTCTTTTCTATCGCATGAGCGTGCATCAAATCCTCCTTCTGGCAAGGTTGCCATTTATGGCCGTGCCCTATTTTATTCTCTTCTTCGCATTCCTTTTACTGCATCCTATTTGAACGTTTGCAATTTTAATGGCGTTAACGTCAGTCAATTTGAACCTCTTTAATTAGGAAAATCATGCTATTTAAGATGTACTGTAATGGATGCAATATAACGCTATCTATTCACCTCTTCTCTCATCTAGCTACTGTTAAATTGTATGATAAAGGTGAAATGCCCCGTTCATATACCTTATAAACGATTCACATTAGTTGATTACATCGCGAGGTTCTGACTTCTATATGATACATTTTACAAACATTGCATTCGTTTTTAAAGACAAACTTTCTTTACATCGAAAGTTGACAGGCATGCATACCATTTCATAATATATCCAAACTATCAATGACTTAATAATAATCTTGTTGAACTCAACGACTCGAATGCAACGTCTTTTGAAATATGTCATGAATGACTCCAGGTAGTATCTCTAAAATGAGCAAATGCACAGCGGAAGATTTCTTTCAAACCTGAGAATAAACATGCTCTAAAGTGTCAACCAAAAGGTTGGTGTATTCATAAGTTTATCGTAAATAATAAAATTCATCATTTTGATAGACCACAAGATTTAAATACAGTACACCTATCTCGTGTACAAAACCATATTGCATAATGCTTAGCAGGGTAGGTTCGTATCCTTTTCTCCCTCGTAGGTTGCCTCGCGATTTTTAATATCTTTCATAAACATGATCTCATATCAGGCATTTCGCACGGCATAGAGATAAAAGTCATTCATACGAACTACAAACACCTGGTAATCGACCTTAACAAAATGCATATAGAATATCCCCCGCATACCGGCATTCCGCACGGTCATGCAAAAAGCATACAATCAGGCCACTCTTTTAAATATGATGGTTGTGTACACCTCACAAACAGATCATATCTTTTAAAGCTGGCGGTTGTATACCTATTTCAAAGTACTAAAGCAGTTCAATTTCTCTGACTGGGGCTTGTTAGTGCCCATAGATCTATCTTTAGGATTCGCGTCAATTTGGAGCTCGGTTTCCAAATTCTCAGATTACCAGACTAAAAGGGGTGATATCTGGTGTACTCATAACTCATTCGTAGAATGTTCTTAATTACTTGTGTCTATCTCGTCAAATATTTATAAAAGCATTTCATGCATTCGCAGTTCAAAATATATTTCAAAAGCATTTAATAAAGCAGTTGTAAAATCAGCGCATGTATTCTCAGTCCCAAAAATGTAAAGAGTAAATGGGAATCAAATGAACTCACGATATTGTATTTTGTAGTAAAAATACATATGACGATATTGAACAATGCAGGGTTGGTCTCGGATTCACGAACCTATATTCAATTATGTATATTAACACATGTAATGGTAATCGAACAAATATATATATATATATATATATATATATATATATATATATATATATATATATATATATATATATAGTGGACCAATCCATGGATAAGCACTAAATGGGGCACAAACTGGATAAGTAAAATTTCAATTTTTTTTTTTTAAAACGATCCTTTAATGTGCAAATAGAAGAAAACGAAAAAATTTTAAAAAGTTTTTGAACAAAATCGTTCGAAAATCGATGATGAATGGTAAATATCGATGATGAATGGTAAAAATTGATGATGAATGGTAAAATTAACCATTCATCTAGTTAATTTATCATTCATTTTTGTTCGCGATGAATGATAAAATTAATCAATGCTAAAAAAAAGCAGATGAATGGTTAATTTAACCATTCATCTGTTTATGATGAATGATAAAAAAAACAGATGAATGGTTAATTTAACCATTCATCTGGTTTTTTTTAGCATTGATTAATTTTATCATTAATCGTAAACAAGATGAATAATAAATTAACCCGATGAATGGTTAATTTTACCATTCATCATCGATTTTTGAAAGATTTTGAACTTTTTTTTATGAAAAAAATTGATTAGAGGTGCATTTTAATGCAGATTTATGAATGTAAAAAAATTCAAAAAAAAATTTTTTTATTTTGCTTATCCGGTTTGTACTCCTTTTAAGCTTATCCATGGATCGTGCCCCTATATTATTAGTGATTTTAATTGTTGTTTTATATCATGTGTTTTATTAATAACTTAATTAGATATATTTATTTTTATATAGATAATTAACATTTATTACTAAAGTATTAATATAGTTAAGTTTTATGTCCTAATTATATTTTTATATAGACAATATTTATTTGATATATAAATAATACTAATGATAAATAATAATACTACCTATGATAAAAATTATGATAATTCTAATAATGATAAAAGTGATACTTTTAATAATAATAATGATAGTTTAAAATAAAATGTTAATTTCAAAAAAAAAAAAAAACTTTTTAGTAATAGGGATCATAATAATAATACTAATGATAATAATAACTATAATAATAACTTTTCTACTAATGATAGTAATGATAATAATATTAATAATTTTATTAGTGATAATAACAATAATAATAATGGTTTTACTCATAATGATACTACTAATAATATCCTGAATACTAATAATAAAACTTTTAATGATAATAATGATGATAATAATACTAATAATAATAATAATAATGATAATAATAATAATAAAATTAATAATAGAAACTACCTTAAAGAATAAGCCTAAAAAAAAATATGGAGAACTGCCTCAACCCGGGCTCGAACTCACGACCTTCTGCTCACCCACTAGCACTTTAAACCATTCCACTATCGGTTCTCTTTCTAATTTAATCTAGGACCTAAATTTAACTAACCCGTTTTTATCATTAAACCCTAAACACAATTCAATGGCATAGCAGCAGCCCAACAGAAGGATCGTATCTCGGCCCAATGGAAGACACGGCCCAACAGGCTCAAGTAATCACAAGAACCCAGCTTTAATAAAAAAATTCAGTGGCCTAGGTGTAGTTTCAAACCTGGGACCTCTCGTTTAAACACAAAGCCCCTAACCATTGCTCCGCTATTTTCTATCTGTGTTATTAAGGATTTGATTCCTTTTATTTCCTATTTCACTTTCTTCTTCTTCATAAAAAAAAAATAACCGATCAAAATATTGTCGATCATCAACTAATGTTTATCATTATCAACTCAACCTGTTATCACCATCATTACATTATTAATCGGCTCACCCCATCATCAACGTGCATCTTCTATCATCACCATTCTTTCGAACAAATTATTATTAACATAATCATCTTGTATATCGTTGTTATCACCAACACTTCATACATCATACTCGCGTTCAAAATGGGAACAGAAACAGATTAATAGTCGTTGCAAGTTTATATGTAAGTTTAAAAGGAAAAAAATATCAACTATTCATCATCGGACCTCATCATCATCGTTTTACCTCACCACTTTCCATCATCGTCGTTTAACAGAGACGGGACTGCAGCTGTAACAGCTTGCAAATGAAACATAAATAATAACTTGTTGAAGGTGCTTGTCCGATTACGGTTACATGGGTTCTTGGTGATCACAAAGAAGAAGTAAGAAAGGATAAACAAGAAAATGGGAGTGAAGTGGTAAGGTGGTTAAATGATGAGTTCATATATAAACAAGGGTGATGGTTTATGATTATAAAAGAGAGGTGATGGAAGGTGACTGTGACGACCCGGAAATTTTTGACCAAATTTAAACTTAAATCTTTATATGGTTTCAACATGATAAGCAAAGTCTATTAAATTGAATTTTTAAACTATCTCATGAAAGCATATGACCTTTGACTACCCCCGACGATTCACGAACAATTGTGTATGTAAATATAAATGTAGATATATATATATAATAATAAATAGGAAATAATAAAATATAATATAAACATTAAAGTTAAATATGTAAAATGAGATATAAAATAATTAAAATGAATATATATATATAAATATATGACTTTTATACATAATTAATATTATATATATATTGTAATAAATATAAAATATATATAAATACTAACAATTCAAATATGATATGAGTATTACATAATTAATAATATAAAAGATTTCTAATAATAATTATTATATTATAACATTTATAAAATATATGAATATTAAATATTCAATAGATGTATTCATATAATATATGATATAATTATTAGTAAATGTAATCACAAGTTATATGATTAATATATATATAATTATAAGATAAAATATAGTTACTATATTAAAATGAGTATTATTAAAATAGATATTAATATTAATACCAATATTATGAATATCATTATGTAATATATATATATATATATATATATATATATATATATATATATATATATATATATACAATTGGATACAATTAAATTGACATATTATTAAAACCCTTTTCCATTAAAATTATTATCATTATTACTTTTATCAGTAGTTTTATTATTTATATTATTTCGATATTATTACTAATATCATTATTAATCCTAATATTGTTTTATTAAGTAATATTTTGATTACTAATAGTATTGTTATTATTTATGATATTATTAATAGTGTATATATATATATATATATATATATATATATATATATATATATATATATATATATATATATTTAGTAAATGTATTATTATTATTAGAATAATTATTATATATTTATATTTATTTATATTAATATTAATTAAAAATTTTATACAGAATCAAATTCTGTTCTGCATCACCATCATACTATTCTATTACCTTGTTTCTGTCTGTAAATTGCTACCAAATTCATTTTTCAATTCACCATATAGATACAAATTCTGTTGCAAGTCTTTTTCCCACTTTTATTTTTTTTTACTGAATAAAAAGCCTGTCGATGCCCATCTTCACTAGAAAACAATTAGGTTCAATTATAACTACTACATTGAGTGTTACTTACTCTATATAAGTCGTTGCCTGTAAGTAGGGAAGTAATTAAAATCAAAAATTTAAGATATATAAAAAAAAATATGGTTTATATCTCTGTTCTTGAGTGGGATAAACAACAACTCGATTTTAAATTGTTTTTAAAAATGTAAAAGTGCAGAAGTGTTATAAATCTTCCACTAAATCTATCTGCAAGTTTTCATTCGTTAATTTCTCAAAATGACTTCGAATTTTCGAGTCAAAGTTCATATCTAAAAAGTCAACAGATCGTTCTTTGATCAAATTAGAGTTCGTGTTTATGTTTCTGGATTAAATAAGGATTCAAAAAGTTTCTATGAAGGTTTTACTACGTAATTCAGGTATTAATTTTTATTCAAAACAGTATAAAAATCAAAATCAAGTTATTGGTTAAGATGTTCTTCGCGAGTCTGTGTAACAGGCTTTTTTTTATTTTTTTTTCTGTTGAACAATGATTATACTCTATAAGTCATTACCAACTCAACTTCAAGCCTTAAATTAAGTTTGAAGATTCGTTGTTATGATTTGAATTTTACTCCGGTCGTTCCAAATTTTTGTGGAGAGGATGAAGAAAATAGAAACAAGGATATTACAGGTTATATAAATAAAAGGACTGAATTAAATCAGAAAAACTATCATGGAGCATTGGTTTGAGGGGGTGTCGGGGTATCGAGAGGTCTCGGGTTCGAGACCCTGCAGGGGTGTTTAATTCTTTTTTTGAGGCTTATTTCATTAAGGTAGTTCTTCAAATATTTTAATTATTATGTTGTTATTATTAATTATTATTCTTATTATTTGTTATTTGTATTATTATCATTAGTTATTATTATTATCACATGTATTATAATTATTAATTATTATAAATATTAATGCTAAAATAAGTATTAGTTATCATTATTATGATTAGTATATTATTATTATTATTAAGTATCTGAATTATTGTTAATAAGTATTATGAATATTAGTTATTATTGTTATTACCGCTAATATAAGTAGTAGATACCAACTATTATTATCGTTATCATAACTCTAGTTACAATTATAATTATAATTATTATTGTTATTACTAATATTATTATCAAAATAGGTATTATTATTAAATAATATGATTATTAATATTATCTTTATTAATCTCAAAAATTACCTTTTTAAGCAGATAAATATTTTGTACTAAAAATATATTTATTACATGTAATAAAATTATATTAAAATTTCATAAAACTACAGATATCAAATTTATTAACATTAGTTACATAAATACATAAAAATAACAAAACTATCAATTTTTAAGTATAACATCTAAACAAGTATGGATATATTAATATAACTATATAAATAATAACCATTTTGAATATAAACACAAATTAAATATATAATATAAATTAAGATATAATAAATTGTTCGATTACAATTATACATTTTAATATATACATACCAATGATATAGGTTCGTGAATCCGAGGCGAAAACCTACACTTGTTCAATGTCGTCATATGTATTTTTACTACAAAATACAGTATTGTGAGTTTCATTTGCCCCCTTTTTAAATGCTTTTGCTATATATATTTTTGGGACTGAGAATACATGTGCTGCTTTTATAAATGTTTTACGAAATAGACACAAGTACTTAAAATTACATTCTATGGTTGGATTATTAAACCGAATATCGCCCTTCAAGTCTGGTAACCTAAGAATTTAGGGAAATGGCCCCTGATTGATGCGAATCCTAAAGATAGATCTATGGACCTTGACAAGTCCCATTCGGGGTACGAATGCTTTAGAGATTATTATTATTCAGACGAGAGGTTCTGTTTTGGGGATATTCTATGCATTAAGTTAACGTCGGTTACCAGGTGTTCAATCCATATGAATGATATTTTTGTCTCTATGCATGGGACGTATATTTATGAGATCTGAAAATGAAAATCTTGTGGTCTATTAAAATGATGGAAATGATTATTTATGTTAAACTAATGAACTCACCAACCTTTTGGTTGACACTTGAAAAGATGTTTATTCTCATGTACGAAAGAAATCTTCCGCTGTGCATTTGCTCATATTAGAGATATTACTTGGAGTCATTCATGATATATTTCAAAAGATGTTGCATTCGAGTCGTTGAGTTCATCAAGATTATTATTAAGTCAATTATATTTGGATATATTATGAAATGGTATGCATGTCTGTCAACTGTCGATGTAATGAAAGTTTGTCTTTTAAAAACGAATGCAATGTTTGTAAAGTGTATCATATAGAGGTCAAGTACCTCGCAATGTAATCAACTATTGTGAATCATTTATAATCGATATGGATTTTATCTAGATGGATTAGGACGGGTTATGAAAGTTGGTATCAGAGCGGTGGTCTTAGCGAACTAGGTCTTGCATTAGTGTGTCTAACTGATAGTCGTTAGGATGCATTAGTGAGTTTAGACTTCGACCGTGTCTGCATGTAAAAAGTTTTGCTTATCATTTTTGTCGAAAATCATCTGTTTATCATCTTTAGGAAATTACCTGCTCATTATTCTTAGTCTAGACACGTTTTACTACATTGACTGCATGAATAGTGTATAGAAAAAATTCATATCTTAGCATATCTGACAATTCATATCTTAGCATATATGTTACTGTATACCTTCCCTGATATCTCTCGTAAATTTCTCGTTAATTTAAGGGATCCTGGTACTATATATATCTATGCATATTATGCATCGAGAATACATCCAACTATCAATTTCTGTCACTAAACTCTTCATACCAAAAATCTTTTCTGTGATCGCGTAAGATGGCCTCTACGAATCGACCACGTTCCTCTGACTCCGAAGACAGCGTGACAGGAGCACACCAACCAATCAACTACCGAGATTACTGGATAAAATGGGGGTGGGTTCGCGACATACTCACCCTATGGAGAAGGGAAGAAGGTACTCCATATCATGAACCGAATCTACCACCTAACCTTGGAGTACTTGACCCGCTCACCGGCGAACCCGTTCGCAACACCGTTTATACCCTTTTTGCAAGAATTTTTCGTCTTGAGGCTACCATTAACGGAACTTACCTCACACTGATAACCAACCAGGGTTAGTAGAAGAAGTTAAAGAACTCCGAGCTCGAGTGTTAACTTTAGAGAGCACAGTACATAATTTGCAAGCACCAGCAGTATCACCAACAACAGTAACGTCACCAGCCTCAGCACCAACAGCACTAGTACCACCAACAACAACATCCGCGTCACCAGCTTCGACATCTCATTCTGTACCTCGAGTATAATCATCGTTCTACGTATCGTTCTACATCATTTATCTTCGTTCGACATGACGATTATGTAATCTCTAATGTTTTAGAGATTATATATTCTTGTTCTGACGGTAAATCAAATGAGTTAAATATCATATCGACTCATTAAATCCATGATTACATCTGAAGAAAATATACATATGTATATATGTTTTCATAAAATTGTGTAATTAAAACTTCTTTTGTACAAACTATTAATGGTGAAAATATTTTAACGGGTAGGTAATACCCGAAGAATATTAGATTTCACATTGATAAGTTACACTTACATTCTTCGAATCTGATTCAACAGTCATTTACTATCCTACTTACATCCACAGATATACGTATCCGTTTACCGCAGAATAATCATCTTCACTCAATTTCATATTGGATTTTGTCTTATCAGAATCCAACAAGTGGCATAATGATGAAAACATTGGACAAAATAAAATTTGTTAGAAACAAATAAATTAACTATAAGAAATTTTGTTAAGAATCCACGCTAACTGTTCCTAGATAACTGTTAATTCCGTATTACATTTTATTTATGGCATTTTATTTATCGCAATTCTAATTCTCGCAATTTTATTTATTGTCATTTAATTTCCGTTATTTATTTTTACGCACTTTAAATATCGGGACACGTATACAAGGTTTTGACATATCATATCGACGCATCTATATATATATTATTTTGAATAACCATAGACACTCTATATGCAGTAATGCTGGAGTTAGCTATACAGGGTTGAGGTTGATTCTACAATAATATATATAGTTTGAGTTGTGATCGAGTCTGAGACAGGTACACGGGTCACGATACATATTAATTAATTTGAATATTATATATTAAACTATATATGAATTATTGGACTATTACTGTGGGCTATCGACTGTGGACTAAGAACATTGGACAATCAAATTGAATTAAAATATTGATTATAATATATAAAACTAAACAATTCTTCAAGTTTGCCATTTGATTTCATTATAAACCACATTTGTCTTGACAACCAATCTGCGTACAAACCATTCATGATTCTTGAAAACACATCAATCGAGAGGATGAACCGACCGTACTTCATCTACGGAAGAAAAGATTGATGCATATAGTCATGCACCTGAAAACACTTGGAACCTGAGTAAACGTTTAGCACATATCTGTGCTAGCTCCTTTGGCGTTGTTATTATCGAAAATAACTTTACAATCCCTCTTAAAAGTAGCCAATTTTGTCACAGCTCCAGCAAGTCAACTTCGACTTTTCGTTCGAAACAACCTTATTATAACTTTGATATATATGTGCTCTTTTGTTGTTACCGGAGAACCTTTTATATTCCACCATATTACCATCAGCGTTTAATCATCTAAAAACACAATTCTCTTGAAACCACCTCGAATTGATAACCAATGATAGCATTAAATGTAGAGGAAACAACAAAATCGTAGATGGTCTAAACGGCCAAAATTTTGATAATAAAGAATGGAATGTTGGGAACGCTCGATAGAAAATTTAGTACTGAAAAACTGATTGAGCAAACTACGAAGGAGTCTCTGAACAAATCACAAGGACTAAACTTGTACATTAAGAATCCTGATGATTCTGTTTCTGATGAAATCTTTAGCGAATACCTTGCTTCTGACTCCAAACTCTTGCGGACAAATCTTCTTCATCATCCATCGATATTAGAAATTCCAAGATATCATCGTATCTTTCATTATAAATATCCTCCATATTTCTGAAGATATTTTCATAACTAATCTTATCTGAAATCATTAATCTCTTCGTACTATCAGTGTTACATCATATAGAAACTATTAGTTTCTATATTCTGTAAACTTTCGAGCTTAAAATATGAATGTTATTGAAGTAATGTCGGGAAATGATGCATGAGTTAGTATAATATAATGACACTTGATCAACGTGATTATATTACAGTAAGTCATGCTGAGTTTCTAAATGGAACATGATGATTCACAGATTATAACGTCATCATGTGTCATGTTACATAACTCTTTCATTCTGATTAACTTCTGAACATATCAAGAAAATATATTCTTGATAGTTCTATTCTCAGTGACTCTGGTAATTTGACAAATCATATCGTGCTATTTCGTACTATCTTGTTTAAAACATTAAGTTCATTCGAAACTTCATACTTACGAATTCTGGACCATTATTTGCTTGACTTGAAGTCGGGAAGAGAAAACAAAAGCATAGAGCTTTGAAATATAAGGGAGAATATAAAGCCTGATAACAACACATAAATTACAAACCGTTTATATCAATATTTATCGCAACATAAAGACAAGGGAGAATTAAAAATATTATAACCCCAAGGGCAAAGTAGAAGAAAGCAGATTCCTCTGGTAGAAGTTAGAAAAGGAGAATGAATGTTGCGATAGTAAGGATGAGGATAAGGATCAGAACTGGATTAAACATTTTCACAATCGTTTGAAAGTATGGATTGAGAAAGAAAGAATTGGAGTGGTGAAAATAATGGAACGAAAGAAGTTCATTTATAGAGAAGATACCAGACAAAGCAATTGAGACAGATAATCGCATTAAATTAAAGAGGATCCTAATTTTTCATAAATCTCGAAAAATCAAATCTTATATATTTCCAAGATTTACTTTTAAATCCCTTGAATTCCGGAATTCAAATGTGACTCCGTCAAAAGCTAAATATCTATCTCAATCTTCACTACGCATCACATAATCGAATCGTTTTATATATATTAATCAATAATGATAAAACTCTATTTGTCAACTCATATTCGTCATGAAAACATTTTTATTGTTAACCATGACCACCTCACTCAAATTTCGGGACGAAATTTCTTTAACGGGTAGGTACTGTGACGACCCGGAAATTTCTGACCAAATTTAAACTTAAATCTTTATATGGTTTCAACACGATAAGCAAAGTCTATTAAATTGAATTTTTAAACTATCTAATGAAAGCATATGACCTTTGACTACCCCCGACGATTCACGAACAATTGTATATGTAAATATAAATGTAGATATATATATATAATAATAAATAGGAAATAATAAAATATAATATAAACATTAAAGTTAAATATGTAAAATGAGATATAAAATAATTAAAATGAATATATATATAAATATATGACTTTTATACATAATTAATATTATATGTATATTGTAATAAATATAAAATATATATAAATACTAATAATTCAAATATGATATGAGTATTACATAATTAATGATATAAAAGATTTCTAATAATAATTATTATATTATAACATTTATAAAATATATGAATATTAAATATTCAATAGATGTATTCATATAATATATGATATAATTATTAGTAAATGTAATCACAAGTTATATGATTAATATATATATATATATATATATATATATATATATATATATATATATATATATATATATATATATATATATATATATATATAATTATAAGATAAAATATAGTTACTATATTAAAATGAGTATTATTAAAATAGATATTAATATTAATACCAGTATTATGTAATATATATATATATATATATATATATATATATATATATATATATATATATATATATATACACAATTGGATACAATTAAATTGACATATTATTAAAACCCTTTTCCTTTAAAATTATTATCATTATTACTTTTATCAGTAGTTTTATTATTTGTATTATTTCGATATTATTACTAATATCATTATTAATCCTAATATTGTTTTATTAAGTAATATTTTGATTACTAATAGTATTGTTATTATTTATGATATTATTAATAGTGTATATATATATATATTTTTTTAGTAAATGTATTATTATTATTAGAATAATTATTATATATTTATATTTATTAATATTAATATTAATTAAAAATTTTATACAGAATCAAATTCTGTTCTGCATCACCATCATACTATTCTATTACCTTGTTTTTGTCTGTAAATTGCTACCAAATTCGTTTTTCAATTCACCATATAGATACAAATTCCGTTGCAAGTCTTTTTCCCACTTTTATTTTTTTTACTGAATAAAAAGCCTGTCGATCCCATCTTCACTAGAAAACAATTAGGTTCAATTATAACTACTACATTGAGTGTTACTTACTCTATATAAGTCGTTGCCTGTAATTAGGGAAGTACTTAAAATCAAAAATTTAAGATATAAAAAAAAATATGGTTTATATCTCTGTTCTTGAGTGGGATAAACAACAACTCGATTTTAAATCGTTTTTAAAAATGTAAAAGTGCAGAAGTGTTATAAATCTTCCACTAAATCTATCTGCAAGTTTTCATTCGTTAATTTCTCAAAATGACTTTGAATTTTCGAGTCAAAGTTCTTATCTAAAAAGTCAACAGATCGTTCTTTGATCAAATTATAGTTCGTGTTTATGTTTCTGGATTAAATAAGGATTCAAAAAGTTTATATGAAGGTTTTACTACGTAATTCAGGTATTAATTTTTATTCAAAACAGTCTAAAAATCAAAATCAAGTTAGAGGTTAAGATGTTCTTCGCGAGTCTGTGTAACAGGCTTTTTTTTTATTTTTTTTTCTGTTGAACAATGATTATACTCTATAAGTCATTACCAACTCAACTTCAAGCCTTAAATTAAGTTTGGAGATTCGTTGTTATGATTTGAATTTTACTCCAGTCGTTCCAAATTTTTGTGGAGAGGATGAAGAAAATAGAATCAAGGATATTACAGGTTATATAAATAAAAGGACTGAATTAAATCAGAAAAACTATCATGGAGCATTTGTTAGAGGGGGTGTCGGGGTATCGAGAGGTCTCGGGTTCGACACCCTGCAGGGGTGTTTAATTCTTTTTTTAGGCTTATTTCATTAAGGTAGTTCTTCAAATATTTTAATTATTATGTTATTATTATTATTATTAATTATTATTCTTATTATTGTTATTTGTATTATTATCATTAGTTATTATTATTATCACATGTATTATAATTATTAATTATTATTAATATTAATGCTAAAATAAGTATTAGTTATCATTATTATGATTAGTATATTATTATTATTATTAAGTGTCTGAATTATTGTTAATAAGTATTATGAATATTAGTTATTATTGTTATTACCGCTAATATAAGTAGTAGATACCAACTATTATTATCGTTATCATAACTCTAGTTACAATTATAATTATAATTATTATTGTTATTACTAATATTATTATCAAAATAGGTATTATTATTAAATAATATGATTATTAATATTATCTTTATTAATCTCAAAAATTACCTTTTTAAGCAGATAAATATTTTGTACTAAAAATATATTTATTACATATAATAAAATTATATTAAAATTTCATAAAACTACAGATATCAAATTTATTAACATTAGTTACATAAATACATAAAAATAACAAAACTATCGATTTTTAAGTATAACATTTAAACAAGTATGGATATATTAATATAACTATATAAATAATAACCATTTTGAATATAAACACAAATTAAATATATAATATAAATTAAGATATAATAAATTGTTCAATTACGATTATACATTTTAATATATACATACCAATGATATAGGTTCGTGAATCCGAGGCAAAAACCTACACTTGTTCAATGTCGTCATATGTATTTTTACTACAAAATACAGTATTGTGAGTTTCATTTGCTCCCTTTTTAAATGCTTTTGATATATATATTTTTGGGACTGAGAATACATGCGCTGCTTTTATAAATGTTTTACGAAATAGACACAAGTACTTCAAATTACATTCTATGGTTGGATTATTAAACCGAATATCGCCCTTCAAGTCTGGTAACCTAAGAATTTAGGAAAATGGCCCCTGATTGACGCGAATCCTAAAGATAGATCTATGGACCTTGACAAGTCCCATTCGGGGTACGAATGCTTTAGTACTTCGAGATTATTATTATACAGATGAGAGGTTCTGTTTTGGAGATATTCTATGCATTAAGTTAACGTCGGTTACCAGGTGTTCAATCCATATGAATGATATTTTTATCTCTATGCATGGGACGTATATTTATGAGATCTGAAAATGAAAATCTTGTGGTCTATTAAAATGATGGAAATGATTATTTATGTTAAACTAATGAACTCACCAACCTTTTGGTTGACACTTGAAAACATGTTTATTCTCTGGTACGAAAGAAATCTTCCGCTGTGCATTTGCTCATATTAGAGATATTACTTGGAGTCATTCATGATATATTTCAAAAGATGTTGCATTCGATTCGTTGAGTTCATCAAGATTATTATTAAGTCAATTATATTTGGATATATTATGAAATGGTATGCATGTCTGTCAACTGTCGATGTAATGAAAGTTTGTCTTTTAAAAACGAATGCAATGTTTGTAAAATGTATCATATAGAGGTCAAGTACCTCGCAATGTAATCAACTATTGTGAATCGTTTATAATCGATATGGATTTCATCCAGATGGATTAGGACGGGTTATGAAAGTGACTAGTGGTGGACGGTGGTGTTTGTCGATGGTTGCAGGTGGTGGTTCACAAAAGTGATGGTTATATCCGTTTAAGTTCCACGAAGAAGAACAAGCAAGAAAAAGGGTGATGATGATTTATATTCAAGAATATGCATATGTATTATATATATAGATAATAGATAGATAAGATAAATGATGTTGGCGGTTTACTGAAGATAGAAGGGAAGGTGGTTTACTATGGTGAGGGTTAGGGTGGTTATGATGGTTCGTGGTGAAATGTCCCCTTCTTATTGATTAAAAACGTTTCATATTAATTGATTTCGTTGCGAGGTTTTGACCTCTATATGAGACGTTTTTCAAAGACTGCCTTCATTTTAAAACAAACCATAACCTTTATTTCATCAATAAAGGTTTAAAAAGCTTTACGTAGATTATCAAATAATGATAATCTAAAATATCCTGTTTACACACGACTATTACATAATGGTTTACAATACAAATATGTTACAACGAAATAAGTTACTTGAATGCAGTTTTTACACAATATCTTGAATGCAGTTTTTACACAATATCATACAAGCATGGACTCCAAATCTTGTCCTTATTTAAGTATGCGACAGCGGAAGCTCTTAATAATCACCTGAGAATAAACATGCTTAAAACGTCAACAAAAATGTTGGTGAGTTATAGGTTTAACCTATATATATATCAAATCGTAACAATAGACCACAAGATTTCATATTTCAATATACATCCCATACATAGAGATAAAAATCATTCATATGGTGAACACCTGGTAACCAACATTAACAAGATGCATATATAAGAATATCCCCATCATTCCGGGACACCCTTCGGATATGATATAAGTTTCGAAGTACTAAAGCATCCGGTACTTTGGATGGGGTTTGTTAGGCCTAATAGATCTATCTTTAGGATTCACGTCAATTAGGGTGTCTGTTCCCTAATTCTTAGATTACCAGACTTAATAAAAAGGGGCATATTCGATTTCGATAATTCAACCATAGAATCTAGTTTCACGTACTTGTGTCTATTTTGTAAATCATTTATAAAACCTGCATGTATTCTCATCCCAAAAATATTAGATTTTAAAAGTGGGACTATAACTCACTTTCACAGATTTTTACTTAGTCGGGAAGTAAGACTTGGCCACTGGTCGATTCACGAACCTATAACAAATATGTACATATATATCAAAGTATGTTCAAAATATATTTACAACACTTTTAATACATTTTGATGTTTTAAGTTTATTAAGTCAGCTGTCCTCGTTAGTAACCTACAACTAGTTGTCTACAGTTAGACGTACAGAAATAAATTGATATATATTATCTTAAATCAATCCACGACCCAGTGTATACACGTCTCAGGCTAGATCACAACTCAAAGTATATATATTTTTGGAATCAACCTCAACCCTGTATAGCTAACTCCAACATTACTGCATATAGAGTGTCTATGGTTATTCCAAATAATATATATACATGGGTCGATATGATATGTCAAAACATCTGCATACGTGTGTATGGTATCCCAAGATTACATAATATATTAGAATACATGTATAATACAATATAAGTTAGCTAGGATATGATTTGTATAGAATTGTTAATATTTCCCGTAGCTACAAAAATAAAAAATATTCAATCTTGTTTTACCCATAACTTCTTCATTTTAAATCCGTTTTGAGTGAATCAAATTGATATGGTTTCATATTGAACTCTATTTTATGAATATAAATAGAAAAAGTATAGGTTTATAGTCGGAAATATAAGTTACAAGTCGTTTTTTTAAGAGGTAGTCATTTCAGTCGAAAGAACGACGTCTTGATGACCATTTTGAAAAACATACTTCCACTTTGAGTTTAAACATGATTTTTGGATATAGTTTCATGTTCATAAGAAAAATCATTTTCCCACAAGAACAACTTTTAAATCAAAGTTTATCATAGTTTTTAATTATCAAACCCAAAACAGCCCGCGGTGTTACTACGACGGCGTATGTCCAGTTTTACGGTGTTTTTCGTGTTTTCCGGGTTTTAAATCATTAAGTTAGCATATCATATAGATATAGAACATGTGTTTAGTTGATTTTAAAAGTCAAGTTAGAAGGATTAACTTTTGTTTGCGAACAAGTTTAGAATTAACTAAACAATGTTCTAGGGATTTCAAGTTTAAACCTTCGAATAAGATAGCTTTATATGTATGAATCGAATGATGTTATGAACATCATTACTACCTCAAGTTTTGTGGATAAACCTACTGAAAAAGAGACAAATGGATCTAGCTTCAAAGGATCTTGGATGGCCTAAAAGTTCTTGAAGTAGAATCATGACACGAAAACAAGTTCAAGTAAGATTTCCACTCGAAATAAGATTGTTATAGTTATAGAAATTGAATCAAAGTTTGAATATGAGTATTATCTTATTATTAGAAAGATATCTTACTGTAAATAATAAAGATTTCTTGAGGTTGGATGATCACTCTACAAGATTGGAAGTAAGCTAGCAAACTTGGAAGTATTCTTGATTTTATGAAACTAGAACTTGTAGAATTTATGAAGAACACTTAGAACTTGAAGATAGAACTTGAGAGAGATCAATTAGATGAAGAAAATTGAAGAATTAAAATGTTTGTAGGTGTTTTTGGTCGTTGGTGTATGGATTAGATATAAAGGATATGTAATTTTGTTTTCATGTAAATAAGTCATGAATGATTACTCATATTTTTGTAATTTTATGAGATATTTCATGCTAGTTTCCAAATGATGGTTTCCACATATGTTAGGTGACTCACATGGGCTGCTAATATCTGATAATTAGAGTGTATATACCAATAGTACATACATCTAAAAGCTGTGTATAGTACGAGTACGAATACGGGTGCATACGAGTAGAATTGTTGATGAAACTGAAAGAGGATGTAATTGTAAGCATTTTTGTTAAGTAGAAGTATTTTGATAAGTGTCTTGAAGTCTTTCAAAAGTGTATGAATAGGTATTAAAAAACTACATGTATATACATTTTAACTGAGTCGTTAAGTCATCGTTAGTCGTTACATGTAAGTGTTGTTTTGAAACCTTTAGGTTAACTATCTTGTTAAATGTTGTTAACCCAATGTTTATAATATCAAATGAGATTTTAAATTATTATATTATCATGATATTATGATGTACGAATATCTCTTAATATGATATATATATACATTAAATGTCGTTACAACGATAATCGTTACATATATGTCTCGTTTCAAAATCATTAAGTTAGTAGTCTTGTTTTTACAAATGAAGTTCATTGTTAATATACTTAATGATATATTTACTTATCATAATATCATGTTAACTATATATATAACCATATATATGTCATCATATAGTTTTTACAAGTTTTAACGTTCGTGAATCACCGGTCAACTTGGGTGGTCAATTGTCTATATGAAACCTATTTCAATTAATCAAGTCTTAACAAGTTTGATTGCTTAACATGTTGGAAACACTTAATAATGTAAATAAAAATTTCATTTAATATATATATAAACATGGAAAAGTTCAGGTCACTACACGTGGTGTTAAGGTGGTGCTCCGGTGTAACCGGTGGTGGTTGTCGTAGTGGCCGGTGGCGGTTCGTGAGGATGACCGGCTTGCGGGTTTTCATGTTTGTGTAAGTAATATGTATCCATTTATATGTGTATAATATATTTAGATAGGATAGAGCTGTGAATGGAATCCAAGAGAAAACAGTGAACATAATAGGCTTAAAGTTTAGATTAATTGAAATCAAGAATAGTGATCGAATAGTAATACAGTTTTCCTAAATTGAATCTATCCATCGACATGAATAATTAAATAAATATAATAATAATTAATAAAATAAAACGTGTGATAATATTAGCCGTCGCCTACTATTTCATTCACGGACTGAAATTCGTACTCCGTTCATAATCAGTGACGGATAAAAGTATGCAGAAAAATTCCAAATTTTTAAATTAGTTATATTTATTTATTTTGGCCATTATGGTATAAAATTCAATCATAAATTATTAAATAAAAATTACATTAATTATTCACTCCCATCCCCCAAGTAAAATATAAAAAAAATTAAAATTGGACAAACAACTTCCAAATATATATATATTAATAAGCCTAAAATTTATAAAACTCATTTTCGGATCACTGTTTATTTTAAAATCATATAAGTTCAAATTAAACTTCTCTAATATCAATCGGAACATCAAACGAGTATTACAATCATTTAATATTTATTTTTAATATACTTTTATGTATATATAGATATGTTTTAAATACTATTTATGATAATATCCTATTTTTATTTTATTAATTTTACTAACAACAACATATAATACTTCAAATTATATTTCGAATTATTGTTTACATACATATATACACACATAGCTATTTACAATTAATTGTTCGTGAATCGTCGAGAACTGGTAAAAGTCAAATTAATGTACGAAAATAGTTCAAAAATTTTGCGATTCAATTTAACAGATTTTGCTTATCATGTCGAGATAATATTAAGATTAAAGTTTAAATTTGATCGGAAATTTCTGGGTCGTCACAGTACCTACCCGTTAAAGAAATTTCGTCCCGAAATTTGATTGGGATGGTCATGGTTGACATTAAGTATGTCTTCATGACTCATATGAGCTGGAATTTAGAGTTTTATCATCAGTGTGTGATATGGATAAAACAAATCGTTTATGTGAAGAGTATGAATGAAGCTATCACAAAATAGTGAAATGAGGAAAATAAGTTTCGTCATGACTTTTGACGTATTCATGGTTGAATTCTGGATTTTAAGGGATTTAAAGACAATCTTCGTAATCTGAATAAGATATGATCCTTCAGAATTTAAGGAAATTAGGATCCTCTTTGGTTGAATGCGATAATCTGTTTCGATTTTTCTGTCAGATATTTCACTATAAATCCACTCCCTTCTTTTCCTTATTTTCATAGTTCACAACTTCTATTCTTTCTCCCTCAATTCAAATTTTGGTTTTCTTTTCTCGACTTTAAGTCAAACCAATAATGATCCAGAATTCGTAGGTATGGAGTTTCGAGTGAACATGACTAATGTTCTAAGAGAGAAATTGTAATAGCACGATCTTGATTGGTTAAATTATCAGGATTCAAGAGAAAAGATAGTACTACCAAGAAATTATGTTCTCGATGTGTTTGAAGATTATGTAGAATGTAAGAGTCGTGTAAAATGGCACACGATGACGTTATGATCTGTGAATCATCACGTTACATTTAGAAACTCAACATGACTTACTATAATATAATCACATTGATCAAGTGTCATTATATTATACTGACTCATGCATCAATTTCCAACACTACTTCAAAACATTCATATTTTAAATTCGAAGATTTACAGAATATAGAAACTAAAACAGTTTCCTTTTATGAGATAACACAGATAGCGCGGAAAGATAATTAATATCGGACGAGAATATTTATGAAGATATCTTCAGAAATATTGAGGATATTTACAATGAAAGATACGATAATATCTTAGAAATTTAGATTCACATTGTGATGAAGAAATTCATTCACAATGATTTAGAGCGATTACGGAGTAAGGTATTCTCTAAAGATTTCATCAGAAACAGAATCATCAGGATTCTTTAAATACATGGTTTGGTCCTTGCATTTGTTCTTGGTCTCCTTCAGGGTTTGCTTAATTCATTTTTCAGTATCAAATTTTCTATCGAGCGTTCCTAACACTCCCTTCTTTATCATCAAACTTTTGGCCGTTCAGACCATCTACAATTTTTCCGTTTCCTCTGCATTTAATGCTACCATACCTGAATCATCGGTTATCAATCCGAGGTGGTTTTAAGAGAATTGTGTTTTTAGATGATTAAATGCTGATGGTAATATGGTGGAATATAAAAGTTTCCTCGGTAACAATAAAAGAGCACACGTATATATCAAGGTGTTAATAAGGTTGTTTCGAACGAAAAGTCGAAGTTGACTTGTTGGAGCTGTGACAAAATTTGCTACTTTGAAAGGAATCACCAAGTTATTTTGGGTAATAATAACACTAAAGGAATTAGCACAGATACGTGTTAAATGTTTACTCAGGTTTTGAGTGTTTTCAGGTGCATAACTATATGCATAAATCTTTCTTTCTGTAGATGAAGTGCGGTTGATTCATCCTCTCGATTGAGGTGTTTTCAAGAATCATGAAAGGATTTGAACGCAGATTGTAATCGTCAAGATACAAATGAGGTTTAAGATGAAATCAAGTGGCAAACTTGAAGAAATGTTTACTTTCATATGTTATAGTCAATATTTTAATTCATTTTAATTATCCAATGGTGGTAATCCACAGTTTGTAGTCCACAGTTAGCAATTCAATAATTCATATATAGTTTAATATATAATATTCAAATTAATTAATACGTATCGTGACCCATTGTATACATGTCTCAGACTCGATCACAACTCAAAGTATATATTATTATAGAATCAACATCAACCCTGTATAGCTAACTCAAGCATTACTGCATATAGAGTGTCTATGGTTATTCCAAATAATATATATAGATGCGTCGATATGATATGTCAAAACCTTGTATACGTGTCCCGATATTTAAAGTGCGTAAAATAAATAACAGAAATTTAATGACGATAAATAAAATTGCGAGAATATAAATTGCGATAAATAAAATGTAATCAGTTAGCTAGGAACAGTTAGCGTAGATTCTTATCAAAATTCTCATAGTTAATTTTTTTGTTTCTAATAAATTTTATTTTTGTCCAATGTTTTCTTCATTATGCCACTTGTTAGATTCTGATAAGTCAAAATCCAAATATGAAATTGAATGAAAATGGTTATTCTGCGGTGAACGGATTCGTATCTCTGTAGATGTAAGTAGGATAGTAAATTAATGTTGAATCAGATTCGAAGAATGTACAGTATAACTTATTAAAGTGAAATCTAAATATTCCTCGGGTATTACCTACCCGTTAAAATATTTTCACCATTAACAGTTTGTACAAAAGAATTTTTAATTACAATCTTTATGAAAACATATATACATATATATTTTCAGTTACCAGGTGTTCAATCCATATATATTTTTAATTCTATATGCATGATGTCAATGTCGGTTACCAGGTGTTCAATCCATATGAATGATTTTTAAACACTTGCGAGTGTATGATTATTGAATAAAGGAAATCTTGTGGTATATTAAAATTAGGGAAATGATTGATTACGATAAACTAATGAACTCACCAACCTTTTGGTTGACACTTTAAAGCATGTCTATTCTCAGGTATGAAAGAAATCTTCCGCTGTGCATTTGCTCATTTTAGAGATATTACTTGGAGTCATTCATGACATATTTCAAAAGACGTTGCATTCGAGTCGTTGAGTTCATCAAGATTATTATTAAGTCAATTATAATTGAATATATTATGAAATGGTATGCATGCTGTCAACTTTCAATGTAATGAAAGTTTTTCTTTCAAAAACGAATGCAATGTTTGTAAAATGTATCATATAGAGGTCAAGTACCTCACGATGTAACCAAATGTAATGTACTCGTACAGATGGATTAGGATGAAAGGACCCGTCCTAATCCACCTGGATGAAATCTTCAACAGTTGGTCCCATTGCGATGATCGACTCCAAATAATGCCTCTAAAATGAGCAATTGCACAGCGGAATGTTTCTTTCATACCTGAGAATAAACATGCTTTCAAGTGTCAACCAAAAGGTTGGTGAGTTCATTAATTTAACATAAATAATCATTTCATAATTTTAATAGACCACAAGATTTCATATTTCCATTTCTCGTAAACATATGTCCCATGCATAGAGACAAAAATATCATTCATATGGATTGAACACCTGGTAACCGACATTCACAATATGCATATAAGAATATCCCCATCATTCCGGGATCCTCCTTCGGACATGATACAAATTTCGAAGTACTAAAGCATCCGGTAGTTTGGATGGGGCTTGTTGGGCCCGATAGATCTATCTTTAGAGTTCGCGTCAATTAGGGTGTCTGTTCCCTAATTCTTAGATTACCAGACTTAATAAAAAGGGGCATATTCGGTTTAATAATCCAGCCATAGAATGTAGTTTTAAGTACTTGTGTCTATTTCATAAAACAGTTATAAAAGCAGCGCATGTATTCTCAGTCCCAAAATATATATTGCGAAAGCATTTAAAAAGGGATTAATGAAACTCACGCATATAAGTATTGTAAAAGAGTTAATAAAGCATTTGCATGTATTCTCAGGCCAAAAATGTAAAGAGTAAAAAGAGCGAATGAAACTCACGCATATAAATATTGTAAAACAGTTAATAAAGCATTTGCATGTATTCTCAGCCCAAAAATGTAAAGAGTAAAAGGGATTCAAATGAACTCACCTAATGTATTTTGTAGTAAAAATACATAGAACGACATTGAACAAGTATAGGGTTGGCCTCGGATTCACGAACCTATATTAATTATATATATTAAAACATATAATCGTAATCAAACAAGTTTATGTATTATTAGTGATTTAATTATTATATTTAATAGTTTATAGGTTTCATTAATAATTTAATT
The DNA here is from genome assembly GCF_046630445.1 of Rutidosis leptorrhynchoides. Classification (NCBI taxonomy): domain Eukaryota; kingdom Viridiplantae; phylum Streptophyta; class Magnoliopsida; order Asterales; family Asteraceae; genus Rutidosis; species Rutidosis leptorrhynchoides. The sequence goes on from NC_092333.1 coordinate 291,038,379, forward strand.
ATATCTCTTTTATATACTTTAGATAAACAATTAGTAAAAATGTTAATATAGTTATGTTACATGTATTAAATGTAGTTATTTATATAAAAGTATTTGTTTGTTATTATAGTAGTGATAATAATAATAATATCAATAGTTTTATTTAATTTATAACTTAATCGTTTCTATAATAATATTTGTATCTACAATCATAGTATTAATAATAATAATGTTAATAATAATAAAAATGAAAATAATGATACTAATGATAATAATAATAATAATACTTATAAAAATTAATAATAATAATGTTAATGATAATCTTACTAAAAACGATAATTTTAACAATATTTGTATTCATAATAATGATAATATTGATAATAATTATAGTACTTTTATTAATAGTAATAATAATGGTAATAACAATATAATTCGTATTATGATAATAATAATAATAATAATAATAATAATTATGTTATTAGTCTTAGTAATAATAATAAGTAATCTAAAATAATAATAATAATCATAATAATAATAGTAATAATAATAAGGATAAGAATGCTACCTTAAAAGAATAGGTCTTAAAAAAAGACCCATATCCGAGTTCGAACCTGAGACCCTTCGGTTTAACACAACACTCCAAGACCATCATTCTGATTGTTGTTTTTCTAATATCAATGGTACTTAAATTCTATTATTCCTTGTCTGTGACTCATCATACACAAATCACTTCATCTTCATTGTATCCATCTATCGTCACTCTTGAAATCAAGATTACCATAATATCATTCATAAATCATAATCATAACTGTGATCATGAATCTAAAATCATCACTATCAACTTTTTAAACGTGCATCATCATCATATTATACGCTGATATCATCATCATTCTTCGACTATATTTTTATCATTAGCTTTTATCCCCACGGATCCTCTTCATTATTTAACATCATCACTATCGTTATTTTATTACTATTATCTAATCATCAACAACATTCATCCAACAGAAAACAATGAACGGCTTTCGGTCCAAAGCAGAAAAACGGCTCAGTTTGCATCCAAAAGTCCAATCTATAAAGAGACCCTTCTTATTTAAATAGTCTAGCAAGATTTTCTTTGTGATAAGCCCGTTAGATAATTCACCGCCTAATTATATAACCTATCTCCTAAAAGTTTAATAGCATATGAAAGTTTATAGTTGTGGGGTTCGGTGTGTATTAAAAAGAATCAAAACAAGGTATATGCGACAGGAAAAAAAATGGAGGGTCCTTCAAATAATCATATCCATTAAATAAATGAAAACCGCAATAATAATAGGGATAATTTTATTCGGTAGTGGGGTGTTTTCTTTGTAATTGGTCGGCTATCAAAGAAGCTCAAATCATTGCCCTTATTAAATATCAAATGGTTATAGTTGTAGAAGTTTGAACAGAGAGAAAAAAAATAACACCAGTTGCAGCTGTAGGAACCCATCGTGCAGCAGCCTTCAACAAATAATACAGCAGCAGAAAATTAACATGGATTTGGTGAATGTGTTTGGGTTGTCGAGCAAAGAAATAGAAACACAAAAGTTGCAGCTCTTCGAATGAAATAGGATCATAGCAACGGTTGTAATGGTTTTAAATGGTGACTCGTGGTGTTTGGTTATAGTAGAAACCGAGTTAGCAGCAATAATTTAATTCGATGGGGGTGTGGTTTGGCTTCTTATAGAAACAAAACGAGAAAAGAAGTCGTAGAGAGAGTGGTTAATCAAAGGTGACTCTCCTTATGGTCTTCAAATAGGTTTGATGGTTGTCTACTGATAATAGTTTGCAGGATATCATGGTTTGGTTTGGGTTTCGAAAATGGTACAGAAAGTATGTAGTTTGTAGGTGATGAAAAGTGATGGTGTTGCTTCACTTAAGGTGCAACAACCGAATAGTAAAAACTAAATCAAGTGGGTTTTGGTTTTGGGATCGCGCTGAAACAGAAATGCAGGCCGGAAATAGAAAATGGATTTTGGTGTGGTTGTGTCCGTGCATGAAAAGAAACAGGAAGTAGAAAGGAAATAAACGTGTGATGATTATTTCGAGGTGGTGGTTGTAATGGTTACAACGATGGTTTGGATAATTGTAGTGTAGCTCATAATGGTTATGGTGGAAGAAAAAAAAAAACAAACAAGATGGTTTGATCAATATTAAACATAATACATAGTCCTCATGAAAGAGTGGTGTTGTTTACTTGTGATAATTGGGTGGAAAGAAGCAAATTCGTTCGTACTTAAAATAATAAAAAAATAAAAGTTGATTAAGGCCTCTAACTAATTTTGTTTGAGAATGATAAAGTGGTCAAGTATTTGGATGTTAGCAGACAGAAACGAATATTGAAGAAAGAAAATAAAATTTGCTCGTGATGAAAAGTTAATTCAGATTATATGTTCCATATTTAATTAATTAACATTAATAATTAATACTAATAATAATAATAATAATAATAATAATAATAATAATAATAATAATAATAATAATAATAATAATAATAATACATTAATGTAAAAAAATTAATGATAATAATAATAGAATTAATAATAATAATAATGTTAATAATACTAATCACAAAATAATATTATTAATAAGAAAATGTTAAAGTAATTATAATATCATATATTAACTTATAATTAAATTTAATATATTGATATTATATTTTATTGATTATGTAATATAGTTATATAATATCCATTATGTAGTAACTTTTATTGAGTATTAATTTCTTATTCATTGTACCTATAATAATTATGTACGGAAATCATATATTTTTATATATAGATTCATTTTTGTAATAACTTATTGATATTATTATACTTATTTAATTCAGATGATTAACTACATTCTATAATTCCAAATCATTGTATATATACTTATTTTATATTTATATATACCTATATATACATATTTACTTCCAATCATATGTTCGTGAATCGTCGAGCATGGTCAAAGAGAAATTGATTACATGAATATAAATTTCAAAATTTTCGAGACTCAACATTACAACTTTGCTTATCGTATCGGAATCATATAAAGATTAAAGTTTAAATTTGATCAGAAATTTCCGGGTCGTCACAGTACCTACCCGTTAAAGAAATTTCGTCCCCGAAATTTGATAGAGGTCGTCATGGATAACAATAAGAATGTTTTCATGACAAATATGAGTTGATAAATAGAGTTTTATTATCATTCAGTAATATGGATAAAACCATTTGATTTTGTGAAGAATACGAGTGAATCTACCACCAAAGAGTGAATTGAGTAGGTATAGATTCATCATATCTTTTGACGTAGATAGGATTGATTTCCAAATTCAAGAGGTTTGTAGAAAATCTTCGTAATAAGATTTGATTCTTCGGTAATCAAGGAAATTAGGATACGCTTTAAATGCGATCATCTGTTCTGATTGCTCTGTCGAATATTTTACTATAAATTCACCCCCGTAGTTTCCTTACAATTCACACCTTCTATTCTTTCTCCCTCAACTCATACTTTAAAGCATTCCTTAATATGCTCCATCCCGTTCTGATCCTTGATATACTCCTAACTTTCATATCTATCATTCTTCTTTTTCATTTACTATCGGAGGATTTTATTTATTTTTACTATTACCTTGGGGTTATAGTAATTTTAATTCTCCCGTGCCTTTACGTGGCAATACATATTGATATGCACGGTTTATAATTTATGTGTTGTTGTCGAGCTTTATATTTTTATATTTTTTTTATATTCAAGAGTTCCATACTTTTGTCTCTTCTTCCCGACTTCAAGTCAAGCGAACAATGGTCCAGAATTCGTAGATATGAAATTTTGGATGAACATAGTTAATGTTTTAAGAAGGGAATCGTAATGGCACGATCTTGATTGATTAAACTACCAGAATTCAAGGGAAATGATAGGACTATCAAGAAAATATGTTCTTGATATGTTTGATGATTAGATAGAATGTAAGAGTCGTGTAAATGGCACATGATGATGGTATGTTCTGTGAATCATCACGTTCCATTAGAAACTCAGCATGAATTACTGTAATATAATCACGTTGATCAAGTGTCATTATATTATACTAACTCATGCATCAGTTCCCAACACTACTTCAATATCATTCATATTTTAAACTTAAATTTTTACAGAAATTTCCAATATAAGGTATCACAGATAGCACGAAGAGGTATATAATTTCGGACGAGAATATTTATGAAAATATCCTCAGAAATGTCAAAGATATTTATGATGATATTTTGGAATTTCTAAGTTCGAAGATTGATGAAGAAAGATTTTTCGCAAGATTTTAACATGAGTACGGAGCTAGATATTCGTTGAAGATTTCATCGGATCCAGAATTACCTGGATTCTTTGAATATAGGGTTTGGTCCTTGTATTTGTCCTTGGTCTCCTTCACGGTTAGCTCAATCCGTTTTTCAATACCAAATTTTCTATCGAGCGTTCCCAACACTCAATTCTTTATCATTAAACACTTGGCCATTTAAGCCATCTACAATTTTACTGTTTTCTCTGCATTTAATGCAGCCATATTTGAATCGTCGGTTATCAATCCGAGGTGGTTTCAGGAGAATGGTGTTTTTAGATGATTAAACGCTGATGGCAATATGGTGGAATATAAAAGGTTTCCCGGTAACAATAAAAGAGCACGCATTTATATCAAGATTATAATAAAGTTGTTTTGAACAAAAGTCGAAGTTGACTTGTTGGAGCTGTGACAAAATTGACTAATTTGCAAAGAGATTGAAAAGTTATTTTCGGTAATAATAATGCTAAAGGAAATTAACACAGCTCGCGTTAAACGTTTACTCAGTTTCCGAGAGTTTTCAGGTGCATAACTATACGCATCAATCTTTTCTTCCGTAGATGAAATGCGGTTGGTTCATCCTCCCGATTGAGGTGTTTTCAAGAATCATGAAAGGTTTGAACGCAGATTGTAATCGTCAAGATATAAATGAGGTTTAAGATGAAATCAAGTGGCAGACTTGAAGTATTGTTTAGTTTCATATGTTATCATCAATATTTTAATTCATTTTAATTGTCCACTGTTGGTAGTCCTCAGTTGATTAGTCCACAGTTAGCTAGGAACAGTTAGCTAGGATTTTGTTAGCGTGAGTTCTTAACAAAATTTCTCATAGTTAATTTGTGTGTTTCTATCAAATTTTATTTCGTCAAATGTTTTCTTCATTATGCCACTTGTTGGATTCTGATAGGTCAAAATCTAAATATGAAATTGAATGAAAATGGTTATTCTGCGGTGAACGGATACGTATATTTGTGGATGTAAGTAGGATAGTAAATGACTGTTGAATCAGATTTGAAGAATGTAAGATATAACTTATTAATGCGAAATCTATATATTCCTCGGGTATTACCTACCCGTTAAAATATTTTCACCATTAATCGTTTGTACAAAAGAATTTTTAATTACAATCTTTATGAAAATATATATACATATATATTTTCTTCAGGTGTAATCATGGATTTAATGAGTCAATATGATATTAAACTCATTTGATTTACCGTTAGAACAAGAATATATAATCTCTAAAACATTAGAGATTACACAATCGCCATGTCGAACGAACATAACTGATGTAGAATGTCATGTAGAACTATGATTATACTCGAAGTACAGAATGAGATATTGAGACATGTGATGTTGAGACTTGGGTTGTTGATGGTACTATTGGTGCCGGTGATGTTGCTGAAGCTGGTAAGTTTTGCACCATATTTTCCAAGGCTACAACTCGGGCGCGAAGATCGTTGACTTCTTATATTATACCGGGATGATTGTCGGTTGGAACGAGCGAATGAATAATGTTTAAAATTTTAGATAGAATATAATCTTGGTGAGATATTCGGGAAATGAGAGAGAAAATGGTGTCTCGAACAGGTTCGCCGATAAACGCTTCAGGTTCATTGTCAAGAGGTGAATTCGGTTGGTGGAAGGGATCGCCTTCTTCGCGTATCTATTGATTAAGTCGACTACGAACCCATCAGATGAATTGGGAATGGCTGATTGGATGCTCCATTCTGGTTTCACTGCTTTCGGAGTTCGAGTGGAAATCCATGTCGGAACAGCTGTCGGAATAACTATTGAAATAGTTATCGGAATTTGAAGGACTCTAACTGATTGAGGGATTCATCTCGTACGATCAGGTGAAGGATTATTTTTTTCCCGATAAGAAATAGATTATAGGATGTAGATTAGTACCATGCAATACATACTTTACATATGCATATATAATACTAAAATCCCATAAGTTACGGAGGAAATCTACGAAATCTGTCAGCCAAAGTTACAGTAATAGATACGCTAAGATATGAAGTAGCAGATACGTTAAGATATGAATTTTGTCTATACACTATTCATGCAGTCAATGCAATAAGATGTGTCTAGACTAAGAATGATAAGCAGATGATTTCCGACTAGAAATGATAAGCAAAACTTTTGACATGCAGACACTGTCGAAGTCCAGACTCACTAATGCATTCTAATGACTATCAGTTAGACTCACTAATGCAAGACCTGGTTCGCTAAGACCACCACTCTGATACCAACTGAAAGGACCCATCCTAATCCACCTGGACGAAATCTTCAACAGTTGGTCCCATTGTGATGATCGACTCCAAATAATGCCTCTAAAATGAGAAATTGCACAGCGGAATGTTTCTTTCATACCTGAGAATAAACATGCTTTCAAGTGTCAACCAAAAGGTTGGTGAGTTCATTAATTTAACATAAATAATCATTTCATAATTTTAATAGACCACAAGATTTCATATTTCCATTTCTCGTAAACATATGTCCCATGCATAGAGACAAAAATATCATTCATATGGATTGAACACCTGGTAACCGACATTCACAATATGCATATAAGAATATCCCCATCATTCCGGGATCCTCCTTTGGACATGATACAAATTTCGAAGTACTAAAGCATCCGGTACTTTGGATGGGGCTTGTTGGGCCCGATAGATCTATCTTTAGAGTTCGCGTCAATTAGGGTGCCTGTTCCCTAATTCTTAGATTACCAGACTTAATAAAAAGGGGCATATTCGGTTTAATAATCTAGCCATAGAATGTAGTTTTAAGTACTTGTGTCTATTTCGTAAAACAGTTATAAAAGCAGCGCATGTATTCTCAGTCCCAAAATATATATTGCGAAAGCATTTAAAAAGGGATTAATGAAACTCACGCATATAAGTATTGTAAAAGAGTTAATAAAGCATTTGCATGTATTCTCAGGCCAAAAATGTAAAGAGTAAAAAGGGCGAATGAAACTCACGCATATAAATATTGTAAAACAGTTAATAAAGCATTTGCATGTATTCTCAGCCCAAAAATGTAAAGAGTAAAAAGGATTCAAATGAACTCACCTAATGTATTTTGTAGTAAAAATACATAGAACGACATTGAACAAGTATAGGGTTGGCCTCGGATTCACGAACCTATATTAATTATATATATTAAAACATATAATCGTAATCGAACAAGTTTATGTATTATTAGTGATTTAATTGTTATATTTAATAGTTTATAGGTTTCATTAATAATTTAATTATATCTCTTTTATATACTTTAGATAAACAATTAGTAAAAATGTTAATATAGTTATGTTACATGTATTAAATGTAGTTATTTATATAAAAGTATTTGTTTGTTATTATAGTAGTGATAATAATAATAATATCAATAGTTTTATTTAATTTATAACTTAATCGTTTCTATAATAATATTTGTATCTACAATCATAGTATTAATAATAATAATGTTAATAATAATAAAAATGAAAATAATGATACTAATGATAATAATAATAATAATAATACTTATAAAAATTAATAATAATAATGTTAATGATAATCTTACTAAAAACGATAATTTTAACAATATTTGTATTCATAATAATGATAATATTGATAATAATTATAGTACTTTTATTAATAGTAATAATAATGGTAATAACAATATAATTCGTATTATGATAATAATAATAATAATAATAATAATAATAATAATGTTATTAGTCTTAGTAATAATAATAAGTAATCTAAAATAATAATAATAATCATAATAATAATAGTAATAATAATAAGGATAAGAATGCTACCTTAAGAGAATAGGTCTTAAAAAAAGACCCATATCCGGGTTCGAACCTGAGACCCTTCGGTTTAACACAACACTCCAAGACCATCATTCTGATTGTTGTTTTTCTAATATCAATGGTACTTAAATTCTATTATTCCTTGTCTGTGACTCATCATACACAAATCACTTCATCTTCATTGTATCCATCTATCATCACTCTTGAAATCAAGATTACCATAATATCATTCATAAATCATAATCATAACTGTGATCATGAATCTAAAATCATCACTATCAACTTTTTAAACGTGCATCATCATCATATTATACGCTGATATCATCATCATTCTTCGACTATATTTTTATCATTAGCTTTTATCCCCACGGATCCTCTTCATTATTTAACATCATCACTATCGTTATTTTATTACTATTATCTAATCATCAACAACATTCATCCAACAGAAAACAATGAGCGGCTTTCGGTCCAAAGCAGAAAAACGGCTCAGTTTGCATCCAAAAGTCCAATCTATAAAGAGACCCTTCTTATTTAAATAGTCTAGCAAGATTTTCTTTGTGATAAGCCCGTTAGATAATTCACCGCCTAATTATATAACCTATCTCCTAAAATTTTAATAGCATATGAAAGTTTATAGTTGTGGGGTTCGGTGTGTATTAAAAAGAATCAAAACAAGGTATATGCGACAGGAAAAAAAATGGAGGGTCCTTCAAATAATCATATCCATTAAATAAATGAAAACCGCAATAATAATAGGGATAATTTTATTCGGTAGTGGGGTGTTTTCTTTGTAATTGGTCGGCCATCAAAGAAGCTCAAATCATTGCCCTTATTAAATATCAAATGGTTATAGTTGTAGAAGTTTGAACAGAGAGAAAAAAAAATAACACCAGTTGCAGCTGTAGGAACCCATCGTGCAGCAGCCTTCAACAAATAATACAGCAGCAGAAAATTAACGTGGATTTGGTGAATGTGTTTGGGTTGTCGAGCAAAGAAATAGAAACAAAAAAGTTGCAGCTCTTCGAATGAAATAGGATCATAGCAACGGTTGTAATGGCTTTAAATGGTGACTCGTGGTGTTTGGTTATAGTAGAAACCGAGTTAGCAGAAATAATTTAATTCGATGGGGGTGTGGTTTGGCTTCTTATAGAAACAAAACGAGAAAAGAAGTCGTGGAGAGAGTGGTTAATCAAAGGTGACTCTCCTTATGGTCTTCAAATAGGTTTGATGGTTGTCTACTGAAAATAGTTTGCAGGATATCATGGTTTGGTTTGGGTTTCGAAAATGGTACAGAAAGTATGCAGTTTGTAGGTGATGAAAAGTGACGGTGTTGCTTCACTTAAGGTGCAACAACCGAATAGTAAAAACTAAATCAAGTGGGTTTTGGTTTTGGGATCGCGCTGAAACAGAAATGCAGGCTGGAAATAGAAAATGGATTTTGGTGTGGTTGTGTCCGTGCATGAAAAGAAACAGGAAGTAGAAATGAAATAAACGTGTGATGATTATTTCGAGGTGGTGGTTGTAATGGTTACAACGATGGTTTGGATAATTGTAGTGTAGCTCATAATGGTTATGGTGGAAGAAAAAAAAACAAGCAAGATGGTTTGATCAATATTAAACATAATACATAGTCCTCATGAAAGAGTGGTGTTGTTTGAAATGTCCCGTTCTTATTGATTAAAAACGTTCCATATTAATTGATTTCGTTGCGAGGTTTTGACCTCTATATGAGACGTTTTTCAAAGACTGCATTCATTTTAAAACAAACCATAACCTTTATTTCATCAATAAAGGTTTAAAAAGCTTTACGTAGATTATCAAATAATGATAATCTAAAATATCCTGTTTACACACGACCATTACATAATGGTTTACAATACAAATATGTTACAACAAAATAAGTTTCTTGAATGCAGTTTTTACACAATATCATACAAGCATGGACTCCAAATCTCGTCCTTATTTAAGTATGCGACAGCGGAAGCTCTTAGTATTCACCTGAGAATAAACATGCTTTAAACGTCAACAAAAATGTTGGTGAGTTATAGGTTTAACCTATATATATCAAATCGTAACAATAGACCACAAGATTTCATATTTCAATACACATCCCATACATAGAGATAAAAATCATTCATATGGTGAACACCTGGTAACCGACATTAACAAGATGCATATTTAAGAATATCCCCATCATTCCGGGACACCCTTCGGATATGATATAAATTTCGAAGTACTAAAGCATCCGGTACTTTGGATGGGGTTTGTTAGGCCCAATAGATCTATCTTTAGGATTCGCGTCAATTAGGGTGTCTGTTCCCTAATTCTTAGATTACCAGACTTAATAAAAAGGGGCATATTCGATTTTGATAATTCAACCATAGAATGTAATTTCACGTACTTGTGTCTATTTTGTAAATCATTTATAAAACCTGCATGTATTCTCATCCCAAAAATATTAGATTTTAAAAGTGGGACTATAACTCACTTTCACAGATTTTTACTTCGTCGGGAAGTAAGACTTGGCCACTGTTGATTCACGAACCTATAACAATATATACATATATATTAAAGTATGTTCAAAATATATTTACAACACTTTTAATATATTTTGATGTTTTAAGTTTATTAAGTCAGCTGTCCTCGTTAGTAACCTATAACTAGTTGTCCACAGTTAGATGTACAGAAATAAATCGATAAATATTATCTTGAATCAATCCACGACCCAGTGTATACGTATCTCAGTATTGATCACAACTCAAACTATATATATTTTGGAATCAACCTCAACCCTGTATAGCTAACTCCAACATTCACATATAGAGTGTCTATGGTTGTTCCGAAATATATATAGATGTGTCGACATGATAGGTCGAAACATTGTATACGTGTCTATGGTATCTCAAGATTACATAATATACAATACAAGTTGATTAAGTTATGGTTGGAATAGATTTGTTACCAATTTTCACGTAGCTAAAATGAGAAAAATTATCCAATCTTGTTTTACCCATAACTTCTTCATTTTAAATCCGTTTTGAGTGAATCAAATTGCTATGGTTTCATATTGAACTCTATTTTATGAATCTATACATAAAAAGTATAGGTTTATAGTCGGAAAAATAAGTTACAAGTCGTTTTTGTAAAGGTAGTCATTTCAGTCGAAAGAACGACGTCTAGATGACCATTTTAGAAAACATACTTCCACTTTGAGTTTAACCATAATTTTTGGATATAGTTTCATGTTCATAATAAAAATCATTTTCTCAGAATAACAACTTTTAAATCAAAGTTTATCATAGTTTTTAATTAACTAACCCAAAACAGCCCGCGGTGTTACTACGACGGCGTAAATCCGGTTTTACGGTGTTTTTCGTGTTTCCAGGTTTTAAATCATTAAGTTAGCATATCATATAGATATAGAACATGTGTTTAGTTGATTTTAAAAGTCAAGTTAGAAGGATTAACTTTTGTTTGCGAACAAGTTTAGAATTAACTAAACTATGTTCTAGTGATTACAAGTTTAAACCTTCGAATAAGATAGCTTTATATGTATGAATCGAATGATGTTATGAACATCATTACTACCTTAAGTTCCTTGGATGAACCTACTGGAAAATAGAAAAATGGATCTAGCTTCAATGGATCCTTGGATGGCTCAAAGTTCTTGAAGCAAAATCATGACACGAAAACAAGTTCAAGTAAGATCATCACTTGAAATAAGATTGTTATAGTTATAGAAATTGAACCAAAGTTTGAATATGATTATTACCTTGTATTAGAATGATAACCTACTGTAAGAAAAAAAGATTTCTTGAGGTTGGATGATCACCTTACAAGATTGGAAGTGAGCTAGCAATCTTGAAAGTATTCTTGATTTTATGAAACTAGAACTTTTGAAATTTATGAAGAACACTTAGAACTTGAAGATAGAACTTGAGAGAGATCAATTAGATGAAGAAAATTGAAGAATGAAAGTGTTTGTAGGTGTTTTTGGTCGTTGGTGTATGGATTAGATATAAAGGATATGTAATTTTGTTTTCATGTAAATAAGTCATGAATGATTACTCATATTTTTGTAATTTTATGAGATATTTCATGCTAGTTGCCAAATGATGGTTCCCACATGTGTTAGGTGACTCACATGGGCTGCTAAGAGCTGATCATTGGAGTGTATATACCAATAGTACATACATCTAAAAGATGTGTATTGTACGAGTACGAATACGGGTGCATACGAGTAGAATTGTTGATGAAACTGAACGAGGATGTAATTGTAAGCATTTTTGTTAAGTAGAAGTATTTTGATAAGTGTATTGAAGTCTTTCAAAAGTGTATAAATACATATTAAAACACTACATGTATATACATTTTAACTGAGTCGTTAAGTCATCGTTAGTCGTTACATGTAAGTGTTGTTTTGAAACCTTTAGGTTAACGATCTTGTTAAATGTTGTTAACTCAATGTTTATAATATCAAATGAGATTTTAAATTATTATATTATCATGATATTATCATGTATGAATATCTCTTAATATGATATATATACATTAAATGTCTTTACAACGATAATCGTTACATATATGTCTCGTTTAAAAATCATTAAGTTAGTAGTCTTGTTTTTACATATGTAGTTCATTGTTAATATACTTTATGATATGTTTTCTTATCATAGTATCATGTTAACTATATATATATATATCCATATATATGTCATCATATAGTTTTTACAAGTTTTAACGTTCGTGAATCACCGATCAACTTGGGTGGTCAATTGTCTATATGAAACATATTTCAATTAATCAAGTCTTAACAAGTTTGATTGCTTAACATGTTGGAAACATTTAATCATGTAAATATCAATCTCAATTAATATATATAAACATGGAAAAGTTCGGGTCACTACAGTACCTACCCGTTAAATAAATTTCGTCCCGAAATTTTAAGCTGTTGAAGGTGTTGACGAATCTTCTGGAAATAGATGCGGGTATTTCTTCTTCATCTGATCTTCACGCTCCCAGGTGAACTCGGGTCCTCTACGAGCATTCCATCGAACCTTAACAATTGGTATCTTGTTTTGCTTAAGTCTTTTAACCTCACGATCCATTATTTCGACGGGTTCTTCGATGAATTGAAGTTTTTCGTTGATTTGGATTTCATCTAACGGAATAGTGAGATCTTCTTTAGCAAAACATTTCTTCAAATTCGAGACGTGGAAAGTGTTATGTACAGCCGCGAGTTGTTGAGGTAACTCAAGTCGGTAAGCTACTGGTCCGACACGATCAATAATCTTGAATGGTCCAATATACCTTGGATTTAATTTCCCTCGTTTACCAAATCGAACAACGCCTTTCCAAGGTGCAACTTTAAGCATGACCATCTCTCTAATTTCAAATTCTATATCTTTTCTTTTAATGTCAGCGTAGCTCTTTTGTCGACTTTGGGCGGTTTTCAACCGTTGTTGAATTTGGATGATCTTCTCGGTAGTTTCTTGTATAATCTCCGGACCCGTAATCTGTCTATCCCCCACTTCACTCCAACAAATCGGAGACCTACACTTTCTACCATAAAGTGCTTCAAACGGCGCCATCTCAATGCTTGAATGGTAGCTGTTGTTGTAGGAAAATTCTGCTAACGGTAGATGTCGATCCCAACTGTTTCCGAAATCAATAACACATGCTCGTAGCATGTCTTCAAGCGTTTGTATCGTCCTTTCACTCTGCCCATCAGTTTGTGGATGATAGGCAGTACTCATGTCTAGACGAGTTCCTAATGCTTGCTGTAATGTCTGCCAGAATCTTGAAATAAATCTGCCATCCCTATCAGAGATAATAGAGATTGGTATTCCATGTCTGGAGACGACTTCCTTCAAATACAGTCGTGCTAACTTCTCCATCTTGTCATCTTCTCTTATTGGTAGGAAGTGTGCTGATTTGGTGAGACGATCAACTATTACCCAAATAGTATCAAAACCACTTGCAGTCCTTGGCAATTTAGTGATGAAATCCATGGTAATGTTTTCCCATTTCCATTCCAGGATTTCGGGTTGTTGAAGTAGACCTGATGGTTTCTGATGCTCAGCTTTGACCTTAGAACATGTCAAACATTCTCCTACGTATTTAGCAACATCGGCTTTCATACCCGACCACCAAAAATGTTTCTTGAGATCCTTATACATCTTCCCCGTTCCAGGATGTATTGAGTATCTGGTTTTATGAGCTTCTCTAAGTACCATTTCTCTCATATCTCCAAATTTTGGTACCCAAATCCTTTCAGCCCTATACCGGGTTCCGTCTTCCCGAATATTAAGATGCTTCTCCGATCCTTTGGGTATTTCATCCTTTAAATTTCCCTCTTTTAAAACTCCTTGTTGCGCCTCCTTTATTTGAGTAGTAAGGTTATTATGAATCATTATATTCATAGATTTTACTCGAATGGGTTCTCTGTCCTTCCTGCTCAAGGCATCGGCTACCACATTTGCCTTCCCCGGGTGGTAACGAATCTCAAAGTCATAATCATTCAACAATTCAATCCACCTACGCTGCCTCATATTCAGTTGTTTCTGATTAAATATGTGTTGAAGACTTTTGTGGTCGGTATATATAATACTTTTGACCCCATATAAGTAGTGCCTCCAAGTCTTTAATGCAAAAACAACCGCGCCTAATTCCAAATCATGCGTCGTATAATTTTGTTCGTGAATCTTCAATTGTCTAGACGCATAAGCAATCACCTTCGTTCGTTGCATTAATACACAACCGAGACCTTGCTTTGATGCATCACAATAAATCACAAAATCATCATTCCCTTCAGGCAATGACAATATAGGTGCCGTAGTTAGCTTTTTCTTCAATAACTGAAACGCTTTCTCTTGTTCATCATTCCATTCAAATTTCTTCCCTTTATGCGTTAATGCAGTCAAGGGTTTTGCTATTCTGGAAAAGTCTTGGATGAACCTTCTGTAGTAACCAGCTAGTCCTAAAAACTGGCGTATGTGTTTCGGAGTTTTCGGGGTTTCCCACTTTTCAACAGTTTCTATCTTTGCCGGATCCACCTTAATACCTTCTTTGTTCACTATGTGACCAAGGAATTGAACTTCTTCCAACCAAAATGCACACTTTGAAAACTTAGCGTACAATTCTTCCTTCCTCAATACTTATAACACCTTTCTCAAATGTTCACCGTGTTCTTGGTCATTCTTTGAGTAAATAAGTATGTCATCAATGAAAACAATGACAAACTTGTCAAGGTATGGTCCACACACTCGGTTCATAAGGTCCATGAACACAGCTGGTGCATTAGTTAAACCAAACGGCATGACCATAAACTCGTAATGACCGTAACGTGTTCTGAAAGCAGTCTTTGGAATATCATCTTCTTTCACCCGCATTTGATGATACCCGGAACGTAAGTCAATCTTTGAATAAACAGACGAGCCTTGTAGTTGATCAAATAAGTCGTCGATTCTCGGTAGTGGGTAGCGGTTCTTGATGGTAAGTTTGTTCAACTCTCGGTAGTCGATACACAACCTGAATGTACCATCTTTCTTCTTGACAAACAAAACAGGAGCTCCCCACGGTGATGTGCTTGGTCGAATGAAACCACGCTCTAAAAGTTCTTGTAATTGGCTTTGCAGTTCTTTCATCTCGCTGGGTGCGAGTCTGTAAGGAGCACGAGCTATTGGTGCAGCTCCTGGTACAAGATCTATTTGAAATTCAACGGATCGATGTGGGGGTAATCCCGGTAATTCTTTCGGAAATACATCGGGAAATTCTTTTGCAATGGGAACATCATTGATGCTCTTTTCTTCAGTTTGTACTTTCTCGACGTGTGCTAGAACAGCATAGCAACCTTTTCTTATTAGTTTTTGTGCCTTCAAATTACTAATAAGATGTAGCTTCGTGTTGCCCTTTTCTCCGTACACCATTAAGGGTTTTCCTTTTTCTCGTATAATGCGAATTTCATTTTTGTAACAAACGATCTCTGCTTTCACTTCTTTCAACCAGTCCATACCGATTATCACATCAAAACTCCCTAACTCTACTGGTATCAAATCAATCTTAAATGTTTCGCTAACCAGTTTAATTTCTCGATTCCGACATATATTATCTGCTGAAATTAATTTACCATTTGCTAATTCGAGTAAAAATTTACTATCCAAAGGCGTCAATGGACAACTTAATTTAGCACAAAAATCTCTACTCATATAGCTTCTATCCGCACCCGAATCAAATAAAACGTAAGCAGATTTATTGTCAATAAGAAACGTACCCGTAACAAGCTCCGGGTCTTCTTGTGCCTCTGCCGCATTAATATTGAAAACTCTTCCGCGGCCTTGTCCATTCGTGTTCTCCTGGTTCAGGCAATTTCTAATAATGTGGCCCGGTTTTCCACATTTATAACAAACTACATTGGCATAACTTGCTCCGACACTACTTGCTCCGCCATTACTCGTTCCGACACCATTTGTTCCTTTCGTTCTATTAACCCCTGGTCCGTAGACCTCACACTTCACCGCGCTATGACCATTTCTTTTACACTTGTTGCAAAATTTGGTGCAGAACCCCGAGTGATTCTTTTCACACCTTTGGCATAGCTGCTTCTGATTGTTGTTGTTGTTGTTGCGGTTATTATTGTTGTTGGGATGATTGTTGTAGTTGCTGTTGTTGTTGTTGTTGTTGTTGTTGGGCCGTTTGTTGTAGTTGCGATTGATGTTGCGATTGTTGGGATAATTGTTGCGATTATTGTTGTAATTACTGTTGTTGTTGTATTGGTGATTCTTATCACCGTTTTCCTCCCACTTTCTTTTGACTTGCTTCACATTGGCCTCTTCAGCAGTCTGTTCTTTAATTCTTTCTTCAATCTGGTTCACTAGTTTGTGAGCCATTCTACATGCCTGTTGTATGGAGGCGGGCTCGTGTGAACTTATATCTTCTTGGATTCTTTCCGGTAATCCTTTCACAAACGCGTCGATCTTCTCTTCCTCATCTTCGAATGCTCCCGGACACAATAGGCACAATTCTGTGAATCGTCTTTCGTACGTGGTAATATCAAATCCTTGGGTTCGTAACCCTCTAAGTTCTGTCTTGAGCTTATTGACCTCGGTTCTGGGACGGTACTTCTCGTTCATCAAGTGCTTGAATGCTGACCACGGTAGTGCGTACGCATCATCTTGTCCCACTTGCTCTAGATAGGTATTCCACCATGTTAACGCAGAACCTGTGAAGGTATGCGTAGCGTACTTCACTTTGTCCTCTTCAGTACACTTACTTATGGCAAACACCGATTCAACCTTCTCGGTCCACCGTTTCAATCCGATCGGTCCTTCGGTTCCATCAAATTCCAAAGGTTTGCAGGCAGTGAATTCTTTGTAGGTGCATCCTACACGATTTCCTGTACTGCTAGATCCAAGGTTATTGTTGGTATGTAGCGCAGCCTGTACTGCGGCTATGTTTGAAGCTAGAAAAGTACGGAATTCCTCTTCATTCATATTCACGGTGTGTCGAGTAGTCGGTGCCATTTCCTTCAAAATAGTTAAATGGAACAAGTTAATCATACAGAATATTAAGAGTAGTTAATAGTATTTCGTAGCATAATATGAACTCATTTATAAAAGCTTTTTCTTCATATTAGCGTTTTATAAGTTTAAATTCGGGTAGTACCTACCCGTTAAGTTCATACTTAGTAGCTAATATACAATTCAACTACTACAATTCTATATGAAAAACTGATTGTAATAATATTTCGCGTTCAAACTTTTATACAATATTTTACAAACTTACAATACCGCTTATTTTACATAAAGCATGAAATATAGCACACAATAACTTTGATACAAGATAGTTGTGAAGACAATTCTAGCTAGTACACAAGTCGTTCGGCAAAGGCAATAAAGACACGTAATTCATACGTCCAGAAACAAGTCATGCATTCTGGTTTTACTAGGACTACTTCCCATCCTTGGTCTTGTGCAACATAACCGTTATGGCCGTTGATAAGACAGCGTGTTGTAACGTCATCAAAGGGACGAGGGTTACGTAATGTCCAACAGTCCCGTAATAATCTAAAAACCTCATTTCTTACCCCAATTACCGACTCCGTCACTTGTGGAAACGTTTTGTTTAATAGTTGTAGCCCGATGTTCTTGTTCTCACTTTGGTGAGAAGCGAACATTACTAATCCGTAAGCATAACATGCTTCTTTATGTTGCATGTTAGCCGCTTTTTCTAAATCACGAAGTCCAATATTCGGATATATTGAGTCAAAATAATTTCTTAACCCGTTGCGTAAAATAGCATTTGGGTTCCCCGCAATATATGCGTCAAAGTAAACACATCGTAACTTATGGGTTTCCCAATGTGATATCCTCCATCTTTCAAACGAAAGTCTCTTATAAACCAAGACATTCTTGGAACGTTCTTCGAATGTCTTACAAACTGATCTCGCCTTAAATAGTTGTGCCGAAGAATTCTGGCCGACTCTAGACAAGATTTCATCAATCATGTCTCCGGGTAGGTCTCTTAAAATATTGGGTTGTCTATCCATTTTGTGTTTTTAAACTGTAAAATAGACAAGAGTTAGTTTCATAAAAAAATACTTATTAATACAAGCAATTTTTACATATATCATAAAGCATAAGAACACTATATTACATATATTACACCACACGAATACAACTATCTTATTCCGACTCGCTCGTTTCTTCTTCTTCGGTTTTGGTTCGTTTTGCCAAGTTTCTAGGGATATATGATGTTCCCCTAATACGAGCCGTCGTTGTCCACATTGGTTTAGAAAAACCTGGTGGTTTAGAGGTTCCCGGGTCATTGTTACAACTTAAGGACTTCGGGGGTTGACGATACATATAAAGTTCATCGGGGTTGGAATTAGATTTCTCTATTTTTATGCCCTTTCCCTTATTATTTTCTTTTGCCTTTTTAAATTCAGTTGGGGTAATTTCTATAACATCATCGGAATTCTCGTCGGAATCCGATTCATCGGAGAATTGGTAATCCTCCCAATATTTTGCTTCCTTGGCGGAAACACCATTGACCATAATTAACTTTGGTCGGTTGGTTGAGGATTTTCTTTTACTTAACCGTTTTATTATTTCCCCCACCGGTTCTATTTCTTCATCCGGTTCCGATTCTTCTTCCGGTTCCGATTCTTCTTCCGGTTCCGACTCTTCTTCCGGTTCCTCTTCGGGAACTTGTGAATCAGTCCACAAATCATTCCAATTTACATTTGACTCTTCATTATTATTAGGTGAGTCAATGGGACTTGTTCTAGAGGTAGACATCTATCACATAATATCAAACACGTTAAGAGATTAATATATCACATAATATTCATATGTTAAAAATATATAGTTTCCAACAAAAATGTTAAGCAATCATTTTTAAAGAAAACACGGTCGAAGTCCAGACTCACTAATGCATCCTAACAAACTCGATAAGACACACTAATGCAAATTTTCTGGTTCTCTAAGACCAACGCTCGGATACCAACTGAAATGTCCCGTTCTTATTGATTAAAAACGTTCCATATTAATTGATTTCGTTGCGAGGTTTTGACCTCTATATGAGACGTTTTTCAAAGACTGCATTCATTTTAAAACAAACCATAACCTTTATTTCATCAATAAAGGTTTAAAAAGCTTTACGTAGATTATCAAATAATGATAATCTAAAATATCCTGTTTACACACGACCATTACATAATGGTTTACAATACAAATATGTTACAACAAAATAAGTTTCTTGAATGCAGTTTTTACACAATATCATACAAGCATGGACTCCAAATCTCGTCCTTATTTAAGTATGCGACAGCGGAAGCTCTTAGTATTCACCTGAGAATAAACATGCTTTAAACGTCAACAAAAATGTTGGTGAGTTATAGGTTTAACCTATATATATCAAATCGTAACAATAGACCACAAGATTTCATATTTCAATACACATCCCATACATAGAGATAAAAATCATTCATATGGTGAACACCTGGTAACCGACATTAACAAGATGCATATTTAAGAATATCCCCATCATTCCGGGACACCCTTCGGATATGATATAAATTTCGAAGTACTAAAGCATCTGGTACTTTGGATGGGGTTTGTTAGGCCCAATAGATCTATCTTTAGGATTCGCGTCAATTAGGGTGTCTGTTCCCTAATTCTTAGATTACCAGACTTAATAAAAAGGGGCATATTCGATTTTGATAATTCAACCATAGAATGTAATTTCACGTACTTGTGTCTATTTTGTAAATCATTTATAAAACCTGCATGTATTCTCATCCCAAAAATATTAGATTTTAAAAGTGGGACTATAACTCACTTTCACAGATTTTTACTTCGTCGGGAAGTAAGACTTGACCACTGTTGATTCACGAACCTATAACAATATATACATATATATTAAAGTATGTTCAAAATATATTTACAACACTTTTAATATATTTTGATGTTTTAAGTTTATTAAGTCAGCTGTCCTCGTTAGTAACCTATAACTAGTTGTCCACAGTTAGATGTACAGAAATAAATCGATAAATATTATCTTGAATCAATCCACGACCCAGTGTATACGTATCTCAGTATTGATCACAACTCAAACTATATATATTTTGGAATCAACCTCAACCCTGTATAGCTAACTCCAACATTCACATATAGAGTGTCTATGGTTGTTCCGAAATATATATAGATGTGTCGACATGATAGGTCGAAACATTGTATACGTGTCTATGGTATCTCAAGATTACATAATATACAATACAAGTTGATTAAGTTATGGTTGGAATAGATTTGTTACCAATTTTCACGTAGCTAAAATGAGAAAAATTATCCAATCTTGTTTTACCCATAACTTCTTCATTTTAAATCCGTTTTGAGTGAATCAAATTGCTATGGTTTCATATTGAACTCTATTTTATGAATCTAAACAGAAAAAGTATAGGTTTATAGTCGGAAAAATAAGTTACAAGTCCTTTTTGTAAAGGTAGTCATTTCAGTCGAAAGAACGACGTCTAGATGACCATTTTAGAAAACATACTTCCACTTTGAGTTTAACCATAATTTTTGGATATAGTTTCATGTTCACAATAAAAATCATTTTCTCAGAATAACAACTTTTAAATCAAAGTTTATCATAGTTTTTAATTAACTAACCCAAAACAGCCCGCGGTGTTACTACGACGGCGTAAATCCGGTTTTACGGTGTTTTTCGTGTTTCCAGGTTTTAAATCATTAAGTTAGCATATCATATAGATATAGAACATGTGTTTAGTTGATTTTAAAAGTCAAGTTAGAAGGATTAACTTTTGTTTGCGAACAAGTTTAGAATTAACTAAACTATGTTCTAGTGATTACAAGTTTAAACCTTCGAATAAGATAGCTTTATATGTATGAATCGAATGATGTTATGAACATCATTACTACCTTAAGTTCCTTGGATGAACCTACTGGAAAATAGAAAAATGGATCTAGCTTCAATGGATCCTTGGATGGCTCAAAGTTCTTGAAGCAAAATCATGACACGAAAACAAGTTCAAGTAAGATCATCACTTGAAATAAGATTGTTATAGTTATAGAAATTGAACCAAAGTTTGAATATGATTATTACCTTGTATTAGAATGATAACCTACTGTAAGAAAAAAAGATTTCTTGAGGTTGGATGATCACCTTACAAGATTGGAAGTGAGCTAGCAATCTTGAAAGTATTCTTGATTTTATGAAACTAGAACTTTTGAAATTTATGAAGAACACTTAGAACTTGAAGATAGAACTTGAGAGAGATCAATTAGATGAAGAAAATTGAAGAATGAAAGTGTTTGTAGGTGTTTTTGGTCGTTGGTGTATGGATTAGATATAAAGGATATGTAATTTTGTTTTCATGTAAATAAGTCATGAATGATTACTCATATTTTTGTAATTTTATGAGATATTTCATGCTAGTTGCCAAATGATGGTTCCCACATGTGTTAGGTGACTCACATGGGCTGCTAAGAGCTGATCATTGGAGTGTATATACCAATAGTACATACATCTAAAAGCTGTGTATTGTACGAGTACGAATACGGGTGCATACGAGTAGAATTGTTGATGAAACTGAACGAGGATGTAATTGTAAGCATTTTTGTTAAGTAGAAGTATTTTGATAAGTGTATTGAAGTCTTTCAAAAGTGTATAAATACATATTAAAACACTACATGTATATACATTTTAACTGAGTCGTTAAGTCATCGTTAGTCGTTACATGTAAGTGTTGTTTTGAAACCTTTAGGTTAACGATCTTGTTAAATGTTGTTAACTCAATGTTTATAATATCAAATGAGATTTTAAATTATTATATTATCATGATATTATCATGTATGAATATCTCTTAATATGATATATATACATTAAATGTCTTTACAACGATAATCGTTACATATATGTCTCGTTTAAAAATCATTAAGTTAGTAGTCTTGTTTTTACATATGTAGTTCATTGTTAATATACTTTATGATATGTTTTCTTATCATAGTATCATGTTAACTATATATATATATCCATATATATGTCATCATATAGTTTTTACAAGTTTTAACGTTCGTGAATCACCGATCAACTTGGGTGGTCAATTGTCTATATGAAACATATTTCAATTAATCAAGTCTTAACAAGTTTGATTGCTTAACATGTTGGAAACATTTAATCATGTAAATATCAATCTCAATTAATATATATAAACATGGAAAAGTTCGGGTCACTACATTGTTTACTTGTGATAATTGGGTGGACAGAAGCAAATTCGTTCGTACTTAAAATAATAAAAAAATAAAAGTTGATTAAGGCCTCTAACTGATTTTGTTTGAGAATGATAAAGTGGTCAAGTATTTGGATGTTAGCAGACAGAAACGAATATTGAAGAAAGAAAATAAAATTTGCTCGTGATGAAAAGTTAATTCAGATTATATGTTCCATATTTAATTAATTAACATTAATAATTAATAATAATAATAATAATAATAATAATAATAATGATAATAATAATAATAATAATAATAATAATACATTAATGTAAAAAAATTAATGATAATAATAATAGAATTAATAATAATAATAATAATGTTAATAATACTAATCACAAAATAATATTATTAATAAGAAAATGTTAAAGTAATTATAATATCATATATTAACTTATAATTAAATTTAATATATTGATATTACATTTTATTGATTATGTAATATAGTTATATAATATCCATTATGTAGTAACTTTTATTGAGTATTAATTTCTTATTCATTGTACCTATAATAATTATGTACGGAAATCATATATTTTTATATATAGATTCATTTTTGTAATAACTTATTGATATTATTATACTTATTTAATTCAGATGATTAACTACATTCTATAATTCCAAATCATTGTATATATACTTATTTTATATTTATATATACCTATATATACATATTTACTTCCAATCATATGTTCGTGAATCGTCGAGCATGGTCAAAGAGAAATTGATTACATGAATATAAATTTCAAAATTTTCGAGACTCAACATTACAACTTTGCTTATCGTATCGGAATCATATAAAGATTAAAGTTTAAATTTGATCAGAAATTTCTGGGTCGTCACATAGGACGGGTCGTTAGAGTTGGTATCAGAGCGGTGGTCTTAGTGAACCAGGTCTTGCATTAGTGTGTCTAACTGATAGTTGTTTAGATGCATTAGTGGGTCTGGACTTCGACCGTGTCTGCATGTCAAAAGTTTTGCTTATCATTTCGTGTCAAAAATTATCTACTTATCATCCTTAGGAAATTACCTGCTTATCATTCTTAGTCTAGACACTTCTTATTGCATTGATTGCATGAATAGTGTAGAGATAAAATTCTGATCTTAGCGTATCTGTTACTGTAGACTTTATCTGACACGTTTCCTTAATTTCCTCCGTAATCTACGGGATCTTCTATACTATACATAGATATTCTATGTAATTAGAATATCATCCGATATCCGAAAATCATTTCATAAAATCCTTTACCTAACCGTGCAAGATGAATTCCGCAACCAGTTCAAGTTCGTCGAATTTCGATAACTATTCCGATATGGATTTTCACTTGAGATCCGAAAGCAGTGTAACCAGAATGGATCAACCGATTAGCCATCATCTATTCTGGATGAATTGGGGCTGGGTTCGTAGCCTCCTCAATCATTGGAAACAAGAAGAAGGTGATCCTTTTCATCCACCACATTGCCATCTTGGCGAAGAACCTGAAGCACTTACCGGCGAACCTATCCGAAACACCATTTTCTCTCTCATTTCCAGAGTATCTCGTCACAATTATATACTATACCAAATTCTAGATCATATTTATCCGCTCGTCCGAACCGAAAATCACCCCGGTGTAATAGAAGAAGTCAACGAGCTTCGTGCTCGGGTAGTGGCTTTGGAGAATATGGTGCAAAGGTTACAAACACCAGCAGCATCACCAATAGCATAACCAGTACCACCATCATCAATGCCAACAATACCATTACCACCACCAACAACAACCACATCGCAACCCTCAACTTCACAATTTGTCACACGAACATCAACGTCATACGCACCATAGATACTAAGGAGTACCAACAACAATGAATGATGAAGTATTAATTCATAAATTCATTGAAGAAATATTCTGCGAAGAATATGTGGTTTCTAAAAGTTTTAGAGATTATTTATTCTAACTTAAACCGAAAATCAAATGAGTTTAATATCATATTGACTCATTAAATCCATAATTACATGTAAAGAAAATATATATGTATATATATTTTCATAAAGATTGTAATTGAAAATTCTTTCGTACAAACTTTTAATGATGAAAATATTTTAACGGGTAGGTAATACCCGAGGAATATTTAGATTTCACATTAATAAGTTACACTGTACATTCTTCGAATCTGATTCAACAGTCATTTACTATCCTACTTACATCCACAGATATACGTATCCGTTCACCGCAGAATAACCACTTTCATTCAATTTCATATTTGGATTTTGACTTATCAGAATCCAACAAGTGGCATAATGAAGAAAACATTGGAAAAAAATAAAATTTTTAGAAACAAACAAATTAACTATGAGATATTTTATTAAGAATCCACGCTAACAAAATCCTAGCTAACTGTTCCTAGCTAACTGGTTACATTTTATTTATCGTAATTTATTTATCGCCATTTTTATTCTCGCAATTTTATTTATTGTCATTTAATTTCTGTTATTTATTTTACGCACTTTAAATATCGGGACACATATACAAGGTTTTGACATATCATATCGATGCATCTATATATATTATTTGGAATAACCATAGACACGCTATATGCAGTAATGATCGAGTTAGCTATACATGGTTGAGGTTGATTCTACAATAATATATATATATACTTTGAGTTGTGATCGAGTCTGAGACATGTACACGGGTCACGATACGTATTAATTAATTCGAATATTATATATTAAATTATATATGAATTATTGGACTGTTAACTGTGGACTATCGACTGTGGACTAATAACATTGGACAATTAAAATGAATTAAAATATTGATAACAACATATGAAACTAAATATTTCTTCAAGTTTGCCAGTTGATTTCATCTTAAACCTCATTTGTATCTTGACAATTATAATCTGCGTTCCAACCTTTCATGATTCTTGAAAACACCTCAATCGAGAGGATGAACCAACCTCACTTCATCTACGGAAGGAAAGATTTATGCATATAGTTATGCACCTGAAAACACTTGAAACCTGGGTAAACATTTAACATGTATCTGTGCTAGCTCCTTTGACATTGTTATTACCGTAAATAACATTGCAAATCTTTTCCAAATTAGCCAATTTTGTCACAGCTCCAGCAAATCAACTTTGACTTTTCGTTCGAATCAACTTTATTATAACTTTGATATATGATTGCCTTATTCATCATTGTTACCGGAGAAACCGCTTATATCTCACCACATTAGCAGTAAACTTACCAACAACTTCGTTGATCTTTGACCTTCCGAAAAATCATTATATTTATCGAAACCCTATCCACATCTTGTAACGATAATTGCCATACCAATTACCGAGAATCAGCAATCAGTATTTTGAACTCTCGCAACGTTACTACATCAACAGTTATATGTACACATATAACATTTATCTGTTAGAATTATGATCTTCCATTCTGAAATTCTGAAAAGCACCCAGTCTGCGAATCAATACTTGGAATGTTGAAAAAGCTGAATGAAGCAGCAAAAACTGTAAACGACCTTAAAAGCCAAAAGTTTGACGATAAAGAATAGTATGTTGGCAAAGCTCAGAAATGTTGGAACTGGAAAAAGGATTGAGCAAACCATGAAGGAGGCCGTGGACAAATCACAAATACTAAACCTGCCTTCAAAGAATCCAAATGATTCAGTATCTGCTGAAGTCATTAACCAATACTTTGCTCCTTAATCGCTCTAAATCATCGTGAATGAATTTCTTCATCACATTTTGATTGTAAAAATTATAAGATGCTATCGTATCTTTCATTATAAATATCCTCAATATTTCTGAAGATATCTTCATAAATATTCTCGTCCGATATTAATTATCTCTCCGTGCTATCAGTGTTACATCATATAAGAAACTGTTTAGTTTCTATATTCTGTGAACCTTCGAGTTTAAATTATGAATGTTTTTGAAGTAGTGTTGGAAATTGATGCATGAGTTAGTATAATATAATGACACTTGATCAACGTGATTATATTACAGTAAGTCATGCTGAGTTTCTAATGGAATGTGATGATTCACAGATTATAACGTCATCATGTGCCATGTTACACGACTCTTACATTCTATCTAATCTATAGACATATCAAGAACATATTTTCCTGATAGTTCTATCTTTTCTCTTAAATTCTGGTAATTTAACCAATCAAGATCGTGCTATTACAATCCATCTTAAAACATTAGTCATGATCATTTGAAACTCCATACCTACAAATTCTGGTGAAAATTTGTAGAAGTGTGAGCTGTGAAAATAAGGAAATGAAGAGAGTGGATTTATAGTGAAATATCCGACAGAGAAAACAAAACAGATTATCACATTTAACCAAGGAGGATCCTAATTTCCTTATTCTTCGAAGAATCAGATCTTATAGATTTCCAAAGATTTTCTTTTAAATCCCTTGAATTCCGGAAATCAACTGCGACTACGTCAAAAAGTTAAATCTCTATCTCAATCTTTTGTGACAGCTTCATTCGTACGCTTCACATAGTCGAATTGTTTTATCTATATTAGTCAATAATGATAAAACTCTAATTATCAACTCATATTCGTCATAAAAACTTGCTTATAGCTAAATATGACAACTCCACTCAAATTTCAGGACGAAATTTCTTTAACGGGTAGGTACTGTGACGACCCGGAAATTTCCGACCAAATTTAAACTTAATCTTTATATGAATTCGACACGATAAGCAAAGTCTATTAGATTGAATTTTAGAATTCTTGAATTATTTTATGAAAGCATTTAACCTTTGACTATTTCTGACGATTCACGAACAATTGTGTGTAAATAAATATGTATATATATATATATATATATATATATATATATATATATATATATATATCTTATAAGTATTATTAATATTAATATATACACATATAAAATTTGATTCAGTTAATTAATAATATTAAGATTATCATTAATAATATCTGTATTATTATATATAGTATTGAAATTTATGATTTTATTTATTATTGTTATTTTGATAATTACCATTACTATAAAAATCATTATTTATAAAATAAAGATTACTATAAGAATAACACAATTTATTATTATTATCATTAGTTTTATAATTTTTAAAATTGGTATTATAATTATTATTATCATCGTGTTAAGATTATTAACGTTATTTACATAACTATTGTTGTTATTAGTATTATATGTATCATAAAACTTTTACATGTAAATTGTTATATTATTATTCGTATTATCATAATCATTATTATTATTATCTGTTATTAACAATACTATGATTAATGTTAATATTAATATTAATAATTGTATATTCAATTTTAATATAAGATACAGAGATATATATATACATATATATAATATGATATGTATAAGTGTTATATCATTATTATGGATATTATTGTTATCACTAATAATATTAATATAACTAATATTATTTGGTATCACCACAAATATGTTGTTATCATTTTCATATTTTTAAAACATGATAATTATTGTTATTACTCTTATTAATATTATTATTAGTATTAGTGTTATTATTATTATTAATGTTATTATTATCATTGTAATGTTAGTGCTTTTATTATTATTATCATTATTATTATTTTTATTTTTAATATTTTTAATATTATTATAATTAAGATATTTATTAATTATTAATCTTAAATAAATTATATATATAAAAGCAGATATATCGCGTTATAATCCAATTCTGATCTGCTTTATGTATTTCTTCTGTCTTTTTGTTTTTACTCCCACTCGTGATATGCTGTCGACCATAATCTGAGCTACAAAACAATCGTGAATCAACTCTTATCCCTACAAAAATCGTTCAGTTGCAGCTATAATTTCTCTACTTCTATTCGTGAAATAAAACAGAAATATAAAAAAAAAAAGAAAAAAAAACGTTCGCTGTTGCGATAGCTTAAAACCAATAGCTCGAATTCGAAAGAGTTTTCAAAATCTAATAATGAAGAAGTGTTAGGAAACCCCTAGTCGAACTTTCTACAAAATTTCAGTTTCTAATTCCTCCAATTGATTTCGAATTTTGAAGTCAAAGTTTTGTTATCATAAAAGTCAAACTGATTCCTTTGAACGAATTCGATTTCTCTGTTACAAATCATATTCAGTTGGGGATCCTAGTGTATTCTAATGAGGGATTAGAAGATGTTTCATGAAGAATTCAGAGTCTCATAGCCCCTTAATCTCAAAATCATAATTTAAGTTAATTTTTTTCGGATACATCAAGCTGCTGTGTTTTTTTTCTTATTTTATTTTTATTTCATTTCTCTTAATTAAAAATCATATTTACAAATTGTTTATGCTTTAATTCGAATGATAAATTGAATACAAATTGAGGTTAGAGTTATTCTTGGTCGTTTGATTTAGAAGAAGAGGAAGAAGAAGTTGAATTAGAAAGAAACAGATTAAGTATAAATGAAATATGTTTTTAATCAGGAAGGTAGCAGCAGCGTGATGGTTAGGTGTGTGTTGATTGAATGAGAGGTTGAGGGTTCGAGCCCGGGCGTGGGCGTCTTTTTTTTAAAGGCTCATTACATTGAGGTAGTTTTCTAATATATCTATTATTATTATCATTATTATTATTATTATTATTATTATTATTATTATTATTATTATTATTATTATTATTATTATTATTATTATTATTATTATTATTATTATTATTATTATTATTATTATTATTATTATTATTATTATTATTATTATTGATTTTTGTTATTATTATGATAATTTTTATTATTTCATAAGAATTAGAAATAAAAATATTATTATCATTTATCTAGGTAATAATATTATCATTAAGTATTATTATTATTATAGTTATTATTATTTTTATTACTAGTATTATTATTATTATTATTATTATTATTATTATTATTATTATTATTATTATTATTATTATTATTATTAATATTATTATTATTATTATTATTATTATTATTATTATTATTATTATTATTATTATTATTATTATTATTATTATTATTATTATTAGTACTATATTTATTGTATTATTATGATTAATAGCATTAATATGATTATGAACCTGTTAACAACATTCATATTACGAAATTAATAATAAAAGTGATATGATAAAATTATGGAAAATGGTTATAATTATAGGATTTTCCAAGTGCAGTTATGAATATGATTACGAAATTAAGTTATTGAAACTGTAGTCATAAGTTAAAAAATTGAACACGAAGCTTATGATGAATCTAATTATTATTTTTAACATTGTTATTATTATCATTATATTATTAGAGTAAATATTTTTTACTAAAACTACCATTTATACTAAAATAAACATTCTTACTACTATTATTACTACTATTATCACCATCATTATTATTATCATAAGTATCATTATTAGTATTATGACAAATATATATTTTTACATAAAAATACATTACAATAATATTAATAATACACATCACTATATTTTTGTTAAAATGATAGTAACTAAGCTATATATAAAATGTAACAATTAATATATAAATATATGTTGTCATCATATATAGATCCTAATGTAAATTTTTATTATTAACATTTTTATAGAGATATTCATATATAACAAATTAAGTATTTTTAATACAATATTAACCAAATATATATTAATATAACTATATTAATATTTTTATATACAAAATGAATACATTTAATTAAATAATGAAGTATATATAAGTTACTAATATAAAAATTATATCACTAATAATAATATATATTTATTCAATTACGATTATATATATATTAATGAATACACAAATGATATAGGTTCGTGAATCCGAGGCCAATCCTGCATTGTTCAGTACCGTCATATATATTTTTACTACAAAATACAGTATAGTGAGTTTCATTTGCTCCCCTTTTAAATGCTTTTGCAATATATATTTTTGGGACTGAGAATACATGCGCTACTTTTATATATGTTTTACGGAATAGACACAAGTAATCGAAACTACTTTCTATGGTTGGATTATCGAATCGAATATCACCTCTTTTACCTTGGTAGCCTAAGAATTAGGGAACAGACACCCTAATTGACGCGAATCCTAAAGGTAGATCTACGGGCACTAACTCCCCCCATACTGGAAAATGGTATGCTTTAGTACTTTGAGTTTATATTATACATATGGATTTCTGTTTTGGGGATATTCTATATGCATGATGTTAATGTCGGTTACCAGGTGTTCAATCCATATGAATGATTTTTAAACACTTGCAAGTGTATGATTATTGAATAAAGGAAATCTTGTGGTCTATTAAAATTATGGAAATGATTGATTACGATAAACGAATGAACTCACCAACCTTTTGGTTGACACTTTAAAGCATGTTTATTCTCAGGTATGAAAGAAATCTTTCGCTGTGCATTTGCTCATTTTAGAGATATTACTTGGAGTCATTCATGAAATATTTCAAAAGACGTTGCATTCAAGTCGTTGAGTTCATCAAGATTATTATTAAGTCAATTATAATTGGATATATTATGAAATGGTATGCATGCTATCAACTTTTGATGTAATGAAAGTTTATCTTTCAAAAACGAATGCAATGTTTGTAAAATGTATCATATAGAGGTCAAGTACCTAGCGATGTAACCAAATGTAATGTATTCTTCCAGATGGATTAGGACGGGTCGTTAGACATATATATTTCCTTCAGATGTAATCATAGATTTAATGAGTTAATATGATATTAATCTCATTTGATTTATCGTTAGATCTAGAATACATAATCTCTAAAACTTTAGAGATTACATAATCGCCATGAAGAACGAAGGTAATTGATGTAGAACGATTCGTAGAAGGATGATTAAGTTCGAGGTACAGAATAAGATGTTGAGGTATGGTTTGTTGATGGTACTGGTGCCGTTACTGATGGTGCTGGTGATGTTGCTGAAGCTAGTAAATTTTGCACCATATTCTTCAATTTGATTACTCAAGCGCGAAGCTCGTTGACTTATTCCATTATTCCGGGATGATTGTCGGTTGGAACAAGCGGATGAATGAGGTTTGGAATTTAAGATAGTATATAATCATGACAAGATACTCTGGAAATGAGAGAAAAAATGGTATTACAGACAGGTTCGCCGGTAAGTGCTTCAGGTTCATCGTCAAGAGGTGAATTCGGTTGGTGGAAGGGATCACCATCTTCTTGTCTTCAGTGATAATGTAGACTACAAACCCATCAGATGAATTGGGTATGGTTGATTGGTTGATTCATTTTGGTGACGCTGCCTCCGGAGCTTAGGTGAACATCCATGTCGGAATAGCTGTCGGGTTCCGAAGAACTTGAACTAGTGACGAGTCCCATTTCGTACTTTCGAATAAAGGATTTTCCAATATGAAATGATTTTCGGCTATCGGATGGTATTCAAATTATATAGAATATCTATATATATCGAACAAAAGATTTCGTAGATTACAGAGGAATTTACGACATATGTCAGGCAAATCTACAGTAACAGATATGCTAGGATATGAATTATCAGATACGCTAAGATATGAATTTTGTCTATACACTATTCATGCAATCAATGCAGTAAAATGTATCTAGACTAGGAATGATAAGCAGGTAATTTTCTAAGGATGATAAGTAGATGATTTTTGACACGAAATGATAAGCAAAACTTTTGACATGCAGACACGGTCGAAGTCCAGACTCACTAATGCATCTAAACCACTATCAGTTAGACACACTAATGTAAGACCTGGTTCATTAAGACCACCGCTCTGGTACCAACTGAAATGTCCCGTTCATATACCTTATAAACGATTCACATTAGTTGATTACATCGCGAGGTTCTGACCTCTATATGATACATTTTACAAACATTGCATTCGTTTTTAAAGACAAACTTTCTTTACATCGAAAGTTGACAGGCATGCATACCATTTCA
Source organism: Rutidosis leptorrhynchoides (assembly GCF_046630445.1). Lineage (NCBI taxonomy): Eukaryota > Viridiplantae > Streptophyta > Magnoliopsida > Asterales > Asteraceae > Rutidosis > Rutidosis leptorrhynchoides. The sequence continues at coordinate 291,071,212 of NC_092333.1, forward strand.
TAATATATCCACACTATCAATGTGTAACACCCTAGGCAAATCTCACATCGCCTACGGACATGAGTGATCATGGGATTATAAGGTAATACTCACGCTTAAATGACACAACGCGTTTTGGGACCACATGCTAAGCAGAAGTGTGAGTACGTTGTGGTTAAGCGTGCTCGGGCGAGGACCCTACTAGGATGGGTGACCTCCTGGGAAATTGCCCCTCGTGTGTGGTCGTCAAGAAAAAGTCGTGCGCCTGCGGGTAAAGCGGACAATATTGTGGTCATGTTAAGCTGAGGTGTTACAGAATGGTATCAGAGCCACTCATATGTCGTTGGGGGTGGTGGGGCAAACCTCATCGAGGACGATGAGTCCCTGAGGGGGAGTGAATGTAACACCCTAGGCAAATCCCACATCGCCCACGGACATGAGTGATCATGAGATTATAAGGTAATACTCACACTTAAATGACACAACGCGTTTTGGGACCACAAGCGCAGCAGATCCCATGAGAACTCTGTAGTTAAGCGTGCTCAGGCGAGAGCACTACCAGGATGGGTGACCTCCTGGGAAAGTGCTCGTCGTGTGTGGTTGCCAAGAAAAATTCGTGCGCCTACGGGCAAAGCGGATAATATCATGCTACGGGGAACGTGTTACCTGGGATGTTACAAATGGTATCAGAGCCAGGCCCCGAACCAAACATGCACAGCGAGGACACTGTGTCCCATTAGGGGGAGGATTGTAACATCCGTGTTACATCCGTCCCACATCAGTTGGAGAGGGGAACGAAGCATGCCTTATAAGGGTGTGGAGACCTTTCCTAGCATGACGCGTTTTGGGACCACAAGCGCAGCAGATCCCATGAGAACTCTGCAGTTAAGCGTGCTCAGGTGAGAGCACTACCAGGATGGGTGACCTCCTGGGAAAGTGCTCGTCGTGTGTGGTTGCCAAGAAAAATCCGTGCGCCTACGGGCAAAGCGGACAATATCATGCTACGGGGAACGTGTTACCTGGGATGTTACACAATGACTTAATAATAACCTTGTTGAACTCAACGACTCGAATGCAACATCTTTTGAAATATGTCATGAATGACTCCAGGTAGTATCTCTAAAATGAGCAAATGCACAGCGAAAGATTTCTTTCAAACCTGAGAATAAACATGCTTTAAAGTGTCAACCAGAAGGTTGATGAGTTCATAAGTTTATCGTAAACAATAAAATTCATCATTTTGATAGACCACAAGATTTAAATATAGTACACCTATCTCGTGTACAAAACCATATTTCATAATGCTTAGCAGAGTAGGTTCGTATCCTTTTCTCCCCCGTAGGTTGCCTCGCGATTTTTAATATCTTTCATAAACATGATCTCATATCAGGCATTTCGCACGGCATAGAGATAAAAGTCATTCATACGAACTACAAACACCTGGTAATCGACCTTAACAAAATGCATATAGAATATCCCCCGCATACAGGCATTCAGCACGGTCATGCAAAAAGCATACAATCAGGCCACTCTTTTAAATATGATGGTTGTGTACACCTCACAAACAGATCATATCTTTTAAAGTTGGTGGTTGTATACCTATTTCGAAGTACTAAAGCAGTTCAAATTCTCTGATTGGGGCTTGTTAGTGCCCATAGATCTATCTTTAGGATTCGCGTCAATTTGGAGCTCGGTTTCCAAATTCTCAGATTACCAGACTAAAAGGGGTGATATCCAGTGTACTCATAACTCATTCGTAGAATGTTTTTAATTACTTGTGTTTATCTCGTCAAACATTTATAAAAGCATTTCATGCATTCGCAGTTCAAAATATATTTCAAAAGCATTTAATAAAGCAGTTGTAAAATCAGCGCATGTATTCTCTGTCCCAAAAATGTAACGAGTAAAAGGGAATCAAATGAACTCACGATATTGTATTTTGTAGTAAAAATACATATGACAATATTGAACAATGCAGGGTTGGCCTCAGATTCACGAACCTATATTCAATTATGTATATTAACACATGTAATGGTAATCGAACAAATATATATATATATATATTATTAGTGATTTTAGTTGTTGTTTTATATCATGTGTTTTATTAATAACTTAATTAGATATATTTATTTTTATATAGATAATTAACATTTATTACTAAAGTATTAATATAGTTAAGTTTTATGTTCTAATTATATTTTTATATATACAATCTTTATTTGATATATAAATAATATTAATGATAAATAATAATACTTCCTATGATAAAAATTATGATAATTCTAATAATGATAAAAGTGATACTTTTAATAATAATAATGGTAGTTTAAAATAAAATGTTAATTTCAAAAAAAAAAATACTTTTAGTAATAGGGATCATAATAATAATACTAATGATAATAATAACTATAATAATAACTTTTCTACTAATGATAGTAATGATAATAATATTAATAATTTTATTAGTGATAATAACAATAATAATAATGGTTTTACTCATAATGATACTACTAATAATATCCTTAATACTAATAATAATACTTTAAATGATAATAATGATGATAATAATACTAATACTAATAATAATAATAATGATAATAATAATAATAAAATTAATAATAGAAACTACCTTAAAGAATAAGCCTAAAAAAAATATGGAGAACTTCCTCAACCCGGGCTAGAAACCACGACCTTCCGCTCACCCACTAGCACTTTAAACCATTCCACTGTCGGTTCTCTTTCTAATTTAATCTAGGACCTAAATTTAACTAACCCGTTTTTATCATTAAACCCTAAACACAATTCAATGGCATAGCAGCAGCCCAACAGAAGGATCATATCTCGGCCCAATGGAAGACACGGCCCAACAAGCTCAAGTAATCACAAGAACCCAGCTTTAATAAAAAAATTCAGTGGCCTAGGTGTAGTTTTGAACCTGGGACCTCTCGTTTAAACACAAAGCCCCTAACCATTGCTCCGCTATTTTCTATCTGTGTTATTAAGGATTTAATTCCTTTTATTTCCTATTTCACTTTCTTCTTCTTCATAAAAAAAATAACCGATCAGAATATTGTCGATCATCAACTAATGTTTATCATTATCAACTCAACCTGTTATCACCATCATTACATTATTAATCAGCTCACCCCATCATCAACGTGCATCTTCTATCATCACCATTCTTTCGAACAAATTATTATTAACATAATCATCTTGTATATCGTTGTTATCACCAACACTTCATACATCATACTCGCATTTAAAATGGGAACAGAAATAGATTAATAGTCGTCGCAAGTTTATATGTAGGTTTAAAAGACAAAAAATATCAACTATTCATCATCGGACCTCATCATCATCGTTTTACCTCACCACTTTCCATCATCGTCGTTTAACAGAGATGAAAAACAGAAACGGGACTGCAGCTGTAACAGCTTGCAAATGAAACATAGATAATAACTTGTTGAAGGTGGTTGTCCGATTATGGTTACATTGGTTCTTGGTAATCATAAAGAAGAAGTAAGAAAGGATAAACAAGAAAATGGAAGTGAAGTGGTAAGGTGGTTAAATGATGAATTCATATATAAACAAGGGTGATGGTTTCTGATTATAAAAGAGAGGTGATGGAAGGTGACTAGTGGTGGACGGTGGTGTTTGTCGATGGTTGCAGGTGGTGGTTCACAAGAGTGATGGTGATAGCCGTTTAAGTTCCACGAAGAAGAACAAGCAAGAAAAAGGGTGATGATGATTTATATTCAGGAATATGCATATGTATTATATATATAGGGAATAGATAGATAAGATAAATGATGTTGGCGGTTTACTCAAGATAGAAGGGAAGGTGGTTTACTACGGTGAGGGTTAGGGTGGTGATGATGGTTCGTGGTGTTAAGGTGGTGCTCCGGTGTAACCGGTGGTGGTTGTCGTAGTGGCCGGTGGCGGTTCGTGAGGATGATCGGCTTGTGGGTTTTCATGTTTGTGTAAGTAATATGTATCCATTTATATGTGTATAATATATTTAGATAGGATAGAGCTGTGAATGGAATCCAAGAGAAAACACTGAACATAATAGGCCTAAAGTTTAGATTAATTGAAAAATCAAGAATAGTGATCGAATAGTAATACAGTTTTCCTAAATTGAATCTATCCATAGACATGAATAATTAAATAAATATAATAATAATTAATAAAATAAAACGTGTGATAATATTAGCCGTCGCCTACTATTTCATTCACGGACTGAAATTCGTACTCCGTTCATAATCAGTGACAGATAAAAGTATACAGAAAAATTCCAAAATTTTAAATTAACTATATTTATTTTTTTTCGCCATTATGGTATAAAATTCAATCATAAATTATTAAATAAAAATTACATTAATTATTCACTCCCATCCCCCAAGTAAAATATAAAAAAAATTTAAAATTTGACAAACAACTTCCAAATATATATATATATATATATATATATATATATATATATATATATATATATATATATATATATATATATATATATATATATATATATATATATATATTAATAAGCCTAAAATTTATAAAACTCATTTTCGGATCACCGTTTATTTTAAAATCATATAAGTTCAAATTTAACTTCTCTAATATCAATCGTAACATCAAACGAGTATTACAATCATTTAATATTTATTTTTAATATACTTTTATGTATATATAGATATGTTTTAAATACTATTTATGATAATATCCTATTTTTATTTTATTAATTTTACTAACAACAACATATAATACTTCAAATTATATTTTGAATTATTATTTACATACATATATACACACATAGCTATTTACAATTAATTGTTTGTGAATCGTCGAGAACTGGTCGAAGTTAAATGAATGTACGAAAATAGTTCAAAAATGTTGAGATTCAATTTAATAGACTTTGCTTATCATGTCGAGATAATATTAAGATTAAAGTTTAAATTTGATCGGAAATTTCCGGGTCGTCACAAAAGGGCGGTTTTGTATTGCAAAATTTAACAGATTCTTTTGTACAGCAAGTGATTCTATAGAGGGGTGGCAAAATACCCCTTTCTTTATCAATAGTGATATAATTCCCAATACCTCTTTACAAGCTCGCTATTGGCGTACCTTAATGGATCCTCCCAAGATTATCTATCCGAGATTGTCACTGGAAGAACGAAAACTGCTGAATGTGATGATTAAGGAAAAAATTCCTGACATGCGTTATCCAGAGCACATGTTAGCTCTATGCATGATAGAGTGAGATGAAGTACCACACGACGTTGCTATTGTTATGCTAAAAAATAAAGGTACGTTTATAATAATTGTTTTTGCTATTCATTATGTTTGTTGCATAATAATTGTACAATGTTGCTATTCAGTAATTACTCCGCTCACAGCGCTGCGTCATATAAAGTATGATGAGCTGCAATATTTGTCTGAAAAGATGGTTGACGAAACTTGAGATATGTATGTCTGATAATGAGCCTGTGGATGAGTCAACATTGATTCGAGCAATGGTATCACCATCGCTTGTCAGTTTCTTCGAAAGTTAATCCGAGAGTGATGTACATAAATATTGGGCACAAGGCATCATTTGAAACATTGCTTCAGAATTTGATAGCTTAAAACGCTTGGATCATTCTGACCAAGTGCACGGAGATAAATCGGAAAGAATTGAAAAGGATTTAGGAAAAATTACAGAACTGGTAGGTGCTGAAAAAGCTGCCAAACTCGAATTAAATGCTGCAATTGCCGTGAAGCGTGCTACAGAAGCTCGTGCTGTTGAGTTAGAAACAAAAGAGAAATGGTATTTGCACAAAATTGAAACGCTAATAAATTCTGAAGCAGCTTTAAAAGAACAACTTCAAACAAGCAAAAATGATACTAGACGCCTTGCTGCAGGTATCCCTAAGATGGTACAGAAAGCATTTGGTTTTGAAGCTCTGACAAAACCGTTCAATGAATTTATCACTGTTGCACTAGACGCTGAATGGATAAGATTCCTTGAGATGTTGAAGAAAAAGGTGCCCAATTTTCTAGATCCAATGCCCGATGTTATTACATCACAACTGAAACCAGATGTTGTAGATAGGGTTAAAGTAGTATGGGAACAAATAGAATGATTATCGTTCCCTGAGTTGGAAACTGCTTGTAATGACCCATCTGCATCGGTGGATGACATTGTGAATTTCAAACTTTGATATGTACTGTTTATTATGTTTTGAATGTAAATGTTTAAATAGACATGTATTTTAATACTTTGTTTTTGTCAAAGCTTGACATGTTTTGATTTAAAGAATCAAATATACTGGCTAGCTATGTATTATTTAAAGTTTTTTACGTCATGACGGTCGTAGATACAATCTATTGCCTGGATGTTAAGCGGAGTCTATGTCATCCGCTGCCATTTTAACCTTTTGTGTATGATTGAACTTCTGCTATCGAGAATAAACTTCTCTTCTGTAGACAGGGATGACACACAGCTATGTGTCACCTGATTGAAAATCTTTGGCCAGATAAAAATATGAACATTGTGCCAAAAGAATAATTGTTTCAGTTCTTATTACTGTAAAGATATTTTTACATTTATGATTGCATCTTATATTCAAAATAGTTGATTAGGCTACTTGAATATGCAATACTACGCATAAAATTTCTTTAAACTCATTGCATTCCATGTTCGTTGCATTTCCACGCTGGAGGGCGCTGCAAGGGTATAAGACCCATTTGGATGTGCTTTTATGACCTTGTATGGCCCTTCCCATCATGGCCCCAGCTTCCCTTGTTTTATCTACCTGCTTGCTTTATTATCTCTCACCATGAAATGTTTTCGGTCTATCCATAAAGATTGCTTGCTTTGAAAGTTCCATGTCAACGATAGTTTTTGATTGTTCAGTTCGATAGAGTTTTTTCTCATATCGTGCAAGTTGAGCTTTCATTTGAATAGAATCTTTAGTGAATAGTTAATATGAAATTTCGGATTTCTTTTTAATTATGGTTTCTTCCAATTGAACAATATTCTTGTTTAACTTTGAAATTGTGGGTTCATGTGATTCTTTAAGGTCAGAAATATATTTTTCTAAGAATTTAACTTTCTCTGTAAGACGTTCGGATTTCAAACGATAATCCGTTCTTTCAATCTTAATCGGAAGTATTGACTTTTTAAGTTCTTCCAACTCAGTGTCCATGGAGCTGAGTTGGGTTCTCAATCGATTCACTTCTGATTGGGAATTGGATGATGAAGCTTTAGTCTCATTTAGTTTGATTTTATCTTTTAAAGTTCTGTTTTCAGTTTTCAAACCTTTTACCTCTTTTGGCATTGAGACTAAGTTCTTCATCATTTCATTTTGCACTTTGATAAAATCAGGTGGGATTTCAGTTAATTGTACCTCATCATTGTTAGATGTTGGGAGTCAGAATTCTCCTTTGCTTCCTTAGTTTTGATAAGCTTAGTCAACTTGCAGACATTAGCATGTTCCTCCTAGGATTCTGAATCATCCGTTCAATTGAACCAAATATCATCAACCAGTTTCAGCTCTCCCCCAGTCTCCATAACCTTTTCCATCAACATTTTCTTCTTGTAGTAAGCTGCATCCTTCTTTTTTGGCATTTTGCAATCATGAGAGAAATGGCCAGCTTTGCTACAATTGAAACAGGTGGAATCTTCCTTCTTGGAATCATCAAATTGTTGTGGTTGAGGTTTCTTGTAATATGAGGAAGAGATGAATTATTGCGTTGGTTGTTTGATTTGCCTTTAAATTTATACTTGTTCAAAGATTTGGTAAACATTGCTGCCATCTTGACTATCTCACGGTGAGAATCATCAACATCTAAAAGATCGATTTCTTCAGAATCAGGTGACTCTTTAACAAGTACTTTCTTTGATGAGATTTTGGAAGTGGTGTAGGATTTGCTTTTCTTCTTAGCAATAAGAGCAAGTGGATCACAAGGAGAAGACTCTTCCCTTTTAGCTTGAAGGGTAGACACAGCTGGTTGATAATGCATAAGAACCCCAACAAGCTCATGAATGTGAAGCTTATCAATCTCCTTAGTAGTCTGAATGATAGTTTCGTAAGGAATCCAATCAGAATTGAGCTTTTTGAAAAACTTCATGTTGACCTCAGTATTCACCTTTATAATCTTACACTTTTTCAGTTCATTCAGAATACCATTAAAATGTCTGTAGGTATCCTTGAGTAGTTCATCAGGTTTTTACTTGAAATCTTCATAAAGACCAAGGGCCTTATTCAGCTTAGTGACATTGGTCATGTCGTATCCTTCTTGTTGTCTCCTTATCTCATCCCACATTCCCTTAAAAGATGTGTTGCTATCAACATTCTCAAACAGTTCATACTGAATAGCTTGCATGATGATATTCTTGGCTTCCATATCATCCTGAGTACGCTCACGTCTCTCACCAGTAAGTTCATAGACATGAATTGGTAAACCGGTTTCTGGATGAAATTCAGCAATTGGTCTATCTCTTAAAGAAGCCCAAATGTGTTTTGCCTTCTTACCCTTGTAGTCTATGTACTGAGTGATACGAGGCAGCCATTGGTAATACTTTCCATCAAACAAGACAGGAGGTCTAGTATCTGATTCGATAATCAAAGTATCTTGAGTAGACGTTTTGATAAAGAACTGAGGTAGATTCGGTAATGATTCGGTATGAATTCGGTAGATCACAAAAACCAAGATGCGGTATCACAAATCTAACAGAATTTCAGATTCGGTATGTGTACTGTAGCAGACTCGGGTTTGGTATCTGGTTAGGTACTGTAGCAGATTCAGATTCGGTAACAGACTCGGTATATCAGATTTTGTATACTGATAAAAATAACAAGTATTTCACACAGATTCGGTAAATACTGAACTTGAAGCCTTAGAGCACTTAAACCCTAAAATATATCAAGTATATTTGAGATTCTGGTTCAGTATCTGGCTCGGTAACCAGATTTTGTAAAATTTGAACACAAATGAATTCAATCCAATGCTTAACACTTTGAATCAAACTCGGTAACCTTGCTGCACAAGGAAACAAGTTAGTAACAGATAAAATATCAAGTATACTGAATGTGATTATACTGAATGTCAACTTTAGCAGTTGATAAACTGAGTCTAAGTATGAAAACTTTAGAAAATGATCGAATTCTTGCTCAAACTACTCGAACTAGCTACGTATGATCAAACCGAATGTGATTGAATCAAAATCACACAATTAACTGCAACACTTTAAACGAATTTCTGACTTGAAACAGACTCGGTATGGCAGTTAATATACCGAATGAAGATCATATCACCAAAAATTAATGAATTGATGAAATTAAACCGTCAAATTATTGTAAAATCACCTCACAAACTTAACTAAATCCTCAAACCTTCACTTAAACACAAAATCAAGCTTGAATTGATCAAAATATAGAGTTTTAGCCACGAACTCTAAAAATTAGATTGATTCTCCATAATTGTTGGTGTAAAGCTGTAATGATGATCGAAACACTTTCTAATACACCTAATTAACCTTTGCTGAACTTATCACATGAATCTAAACGTCATATTATCAATTTTGATGATACTGAATGTGATTCAATCTAACCAAGTGTGATCAGATTCTGTAATCTTCAATCTATGGATCGATATAGTGATGTAATATCACTCCTTAGATGCATTGATACCAAATGATAGGTCAGATCATAGTGAGAATTGAAGATGTGATAGATTGAATGAGACTCGGTAAGGTAAAGAACAGATTCGAATTAGAGAGAATCGGTAAAATTACATTCCACAGCTTCTTAAACTCAGTTACAATGCAATGGCTATCTAATTAGGACTACTAAGGTTACTTATATAGCCCTCTTCTAAGAAACCATCAAATAAGCATGTTTCGCATTAATACTATTCACATTTCGGGTCCTAACAAAATTCTTATCTATTCTTTCTTCGGTTGAATCATGAAAAACTTAGATTAATATTTTTATGAGAAATGATGCCGGATCAAAGTAGAAGAAATCTCGAACTCCATATTTTGAAATTGGGTTAGGTTTTTTACTTTCAATCCAAAATTCCGATTCAAAAATCATTGCTTCAACATAATGGTTGATACGAATTTAAGAAAACTCTTTATCATTGATATGAGGTAAGAAACTTACGAATGATTCTAATTCAGACTTTAGGTCAATCTCTTCATCCCGATACTTGATAAAAATTTCTTCCCCACATTCTTTTGACAATATGTGAAGAGAACGAACTTGATTACGCAGCTCTCTCAAGAAATTTATTTGAGGTTTTAAAAATGGGAAATCTGCGGACTAGAGGTGTCTAATTAATTCTCTATAGACGTCTAACCTTCTGTTAGGATTTAACAGATTTCCAATAAACGAAGCATCTAGGTTAATCGATGTATCTTTTCTCTTTGGGAATATATTTAAACAAGCACGGATATCGGAAAATAGTTGGGTGTTTTTCCCGTATTTCATCATCCATAATAAGGAGTTCATTAAGACTGAGTCTCCCTTTTGGATCATGAAGAGGATCGAATCCTGGTTCATTTGAGTAAAACTTATCTAAACGTAATGAAATCTCTAAGTCAGACGAAGTTATCCGGTTTCTTGGACTACAAGGATCAAGAATTAACTCCTGATGAGACTCATTAGGATTTAGTTCCATTTTATTTTTATTTTTATAGAGGAAAATTTCTCCAGTTTTCGAAGTTGTGGGAGAGTAACTACCTTTCGTACTTTCTTCGTAGTCGGCCCTGCTGGCAATTGAAGAGCTTGGCGAATATTGTCAGTAGTGATGAAGCAGTCAATCGCTTCAGTTACCATGCCTCGGATGCATGGACTCCCCTCAGGAGTTTTCGCCATCGTTTCCGTGTACCAGAAACAGCCAAGACATGCAGGATAATATCGAGATAGAACACCAAGAACAGATCTGGCAATGGAGGATTCCTTGATGTATTCGACCATGTACTCAAATCCCAAACCCTTTTTTGATTTAGGGATAGACAAAGTGTGAGCAGTGTTGCCTCTAGAAAGGCAAATATGTTTGATATGACCAAAACTGGCGGTTTCATTTATGCGGTGTCGTTAAGTCGCAAAACGTCGAAATTAGTTACCAGAAAGGAATAGTAGTTTTATTATTTATATTCAACTGGGGTTTCCTAGGTATATTTCACCTACCTGTCTTCCTTTAAACGAGTAAGTGGTAAGTATAATTTAGGTTCGTATTTTTGTACGTTTGCTCAGTAATGTGGGATAAAAGTGTCTTGAAAATCAACCCTAATGACAAGTGGTGATAGAATAAGTTTAAATAATATGGTATGAAATTATGAAGAAAAAAGGATAGGTATGTGAAATATGATACTGACAGAAAGTTGTTAAAAGAGTTTAACTTCCTAGAATGAACACTAAACATCAATCAATTGGGTAATGAACCTAATTAATTTGTCACTAAGAGTTTATGCTTTGAATATTCTGGCTAAGACGGATCTCCCTACTCCCAACGTTAACCTTAAAAGGTTTAAACGACCTTAAGGATGGAATCCTAAGAACATGAATAAAGTGGTATATCCCTAAAGGAAAGTCTTGGCTTTTCTTAATCCTAGCTGGTTTAACTACTATAACGCTTCTCCACTTGATACTGGGTTATGCCTTAACATTAACAGATGTGCAATCTTAGATATCCTACGGTACTGCTAATTGGGTTAAAGGTCTCTCCTTTACGATCACGTACTCAACTCCGGATCATCTTACAATATCTCGAGGACATTGTTTCTAACGCGAACCATGGTTTTGAGTAAGTAAGTGTTCACTGAACTCTATGTTACCTACTCTAATCACAACCTAAGTGGGTAGCTCTTCTCATACACATAAGTGATTATCCATACGTAGTTACTATTCTCTATTGTGACGTTAAGCACATATAACTACTTACCTTGAATCCTAGGATTGATCATGTCCTAACACTAGGTTATAGCCACGTGAGTAAATGGAAAGGGTGGTCTATAAATTATACTTCTAAAACGACAAGGTTTCAGCAGAACAACAGTATAAGTTTCAGATAAAATATTCAACATATAATAAACATTTGTAACAGATAGTCGAGCATGCATGATGAAAGCAACTTCAAATAACAAAGTAATTTTATTAAGCTAAGGAAGGCGTTCACCGTTTATAGATGAGATCTAACCATTACAAGTGCTGACATCCTCTAGACCGCTTGTATTACAATGTTCGGCGTTCGCCACCGGGTACTTAGTTTCCCGCTCGGAGGTGAGAAGGCCTTAAAAGCTTCTAGTGAGAGAAAGTGTGTATTGTAGTGAGAGAGAGAGAGAGAGAGAAGAGAGGTGTGTGTTGGAATGGTGTAAAAATGGCTTTTAAAAAGGAATAATTTGGCTGGGAGTGGCTGGTAAGACGTTTGGTAGGCCGATGTGGGTGGTCGATGTTGGTGCCCGCTTTTGAGCAATCTGGTGTGGGTGCCCGGTGTTGGTGCCTGTTTCTTGGTTGGTCTAGCAAGTCGGCCCAATATGGCAGGCCGTTTGGAAAACCGTTTTGGCAGGCCGGCCTTGGTGATGGTTTGCCTGACTTGCTTGGATCGTCTTTCTTGATCCCGGGATCGTAACTTGTCTTTCATCGTTTTCGCTCTAGAATATTCGTTTTAGCTCCGTTTTACTTGATTCTTTTTGCATCGTCTTTGTAATTACCTAATATACAAAATTAACTGACAAAGCGATTATTTTGGCGATAATGTTTGGAATTTTATTGATTTAGAGTTTAATATCGGGTGTAAAAACGTGACTTTTTAGCTAATATCAACGTTCATGTGACGGTGCAGGTTCTTCTTTGATGAGATTTGGGTGAAGAGCGAATAATGCTTGCTCTTGGGGTTCCTCCTACTATTGTGTTTGTTATGGTTCCTCTTGCTGTTGTGGTTGTGGTTTCTCTTGCTCCTCAGGTTGGTTCTGGATGGGTTGTTGTTGTTGTTCTGCCATTGTTGATTATGAGAAGATGAAGATTTGAAGATTTGGGGATATGGGGATTTTTGAGTGAGAAAAGGGTGAGTAAATTTTGATTAACCGAAGGTTTTAAAAGGAAAATGAATCACCCTATTTAAACCAAACGGATTGGCAGAAAAAGTACAGGAGAGAAACAATAGAAACTGACACCTGCAGGCGCGTGGGCAGATGTGACATTCTGACACATTTTCGAGGTGTAACAGACTGCTGAAATGATGTTTAACTGGCTTGAACAGTTATGAATCCCATTAGGCATTAAATGCAGTAGGTTTTAATTCAAATTTAAGATTTAAAAACCTCAAGATATTTTTTGAAGTTAATACAAAAATCTTTTGTTACGTTTAATTTGTCGTAAATTTAATTTTATCATTGGAATTAAATGAGGTCAATTAAAGAAATATATTTTTGATGTTGTGAGCTATTTAATACTTCTTCGTACAGTTAGTGACCAATTAAAAGACTTTGTCATGCTGGGTGGCCTACACACAGGCAGTAAACAGAAAAGTATGTCATACTAGTTTATCCTGTATGCTGTGGAACTAGGACAACAACAAGGTTGTCTTTTATCTTTAAAGTTCCAGCATCCCAGCTTAAAGATGAGATAGGTAAAACGTTTCTCATCTAAGAACTTTGTGAATAAGTCATTTAACAGATTATTAGAAATGAAGTGCAGCTCCACATTTTCTTTTTGAACATTGATGCGTGTGGAAATATACACCAATTAACCTCAATTTTATAACAAGATTCAAACACTACAAATAAGTACACACAACTAACGAGCAACTTAAGGCCCGGTCATTTTAGCACTTTTCTTGTAAGGTCATTTCAAGTTTGTCCAAAGAGAGCGGTCTAAGTCAAATATTGAAACTAATAATTGTCCTAGGGTTTGTTTGATTGGGGGGTCTTCATTGATTTGATTAACAACTAAAACTCGCACAAGTAAACAAAGTTTAGATTAACAATTATAACTAGTAACATGTGATGACCCGTCCAAGTCCACTATGGCTTGAGACGTCAACCAGGTCCAAATTATGGTCTACGCCCTCTATATGAGACGTTTTGACCAAAACTTGCATTCATTACAGTAACGTTTCCCAAAATAGAAATTTGACATAAGTAGCAAGCTTCTACGAATAGAAAGTGACATAAACAGTGCATGACTCAAACATCAGGTCGTAAACAAAGTACAGAAGTATAGTTTTAATTTATTGAATGCGAGTAAATGTTTTAAAATCTGCAACTCCAAATATGCAGACTTCTAGCACAGCGAAGCAAACAACTAAGTACCTGAGAATAAAACATGCTTAAAAGTCAACATGAGTGTTGGTGAGATAAAGTTTTATTGCAAACAATAAAGTAAGGTAGACCACGAGATTTCAGTGTTCGAAAATGGAACAAAAGTATATACATTGTGGGCACCTAGTAACCAAACTTAACAACTAAAAGTACCCCCTTTATTTTCACCTTGTCAGGGTGTGAATAGTTACGAAACATTAAACACATGTTAACTACTAAAACGACTAGCCCGAGTGGGGTTGTCAAACACTATGGATCCATATCTAAGATTCGCGTTTATCGGTTAGAAAACCAATAACTAACTGTTACCAAGCTAAAGGGATTTCTGATGTTAAAACCCACGCATACAAAAGTTCAAGTACTCGTGTCTAGTATGTAAAAAACATAAAACAGTGCATGTATTCTCAATCCCAAAATAGTTTAGAAGTTTAAAAAGGGAACAATATCTCACCTTGAGTGCATAACCACGATAACAAGTAATAACAAGTAAGTAAGGTGTCCGGTCCAACGTATCCTCAACCTAAGTTATAGTCACTTAGTCAATAATCTTATCTAATGAGTTTCTAATTTGTTCAAGTCATACATACATACATACATCATCATCATACTCTAAAGAAAACTAAGTTTTATATTTCAAAAAAGTGGTCGGTTTTTAATACTCGATTTTGGACAGCTATTGTGTCCTCTATACATAAGCAAATGACGCAGGATCAGTGGCGAAGGCTCTGTTTGTGAGTCCTCTTGCCGCTTGTAATGACCCTAAATCCGTTTACCAAAAACGAAGCACTATTTTTTTTATAAGATAGGTCTCATTAAAGCGTTCATAATACATAATATTTTCAACTCTGTTTTACCCAAAAATATAATATCGTAATGATACGTTTAACAATTTATAACGACCCTTGGTACACAAATAACACCTTACAAAAGCATTTACAATAATGACCCAATCACACAAAGTGCGAGTTAATACTCAATAACCCAACCTGATACCAAGAGCATAATCCCGGGGAATATCAAATCCCCAATCCGCGTCCAATTATCCAAAAGCTACCCCATCGAGCCCAAGTGCTCCTACGCATCTAGTCTAACAACTAGTTAGCTTCACAATCACAATACCTGTAAAAAGGTAAACAATGCATAAACTAAATATCCAAAAATTCACAATAAGCTAGCATCGCCAATAGCATATAGTTCACAATTTAATATGCTAACACTACAACACATAACCATGGTTAACCAATCGTACAAGGGAATGGTGCTCGCGAAAGACCATCGGAGTTCACAACATCCATTAGTGTACTTAACACCACGTATCACTAACCCCCGGGTGGAATCTTAACACCTCGATACTTCACCCCGAGTGGCATCTTAACACCTCGATGCTTCACCTGTCAATATACTTCCAGAGTGGTGTCTTAACACCTTGACACTTCACTCCCGGGTGGCATCTTAACACCTCGATACTTCACCCTGAGTGGCATCTTAACACCTCGATGCTTCACCCATCAAACATTCCGGAGTAGTGTCTTAACACTTCAACACTTCACTAGTCGCGTGAAATGTGGTGTCTTAACACCTCGACACTTCACATTTCACGCTACGTAAATAAATACATCATATACATACACATATAATTATTCCACTCACCTCAAACTCGAGCATTAAAAACCATGCGTGAAATCTCCACCAACGCACCCGAGCAAGCTTTTACCTATAATACGCATATATGTACACACACAATCAAAAAACATTCTCCACAAGAGAATTGGACGCCAACACCCTTAACCAAGGATTTATACCTACTTCCACAATCCGCCCATTTAGACACCTAAAGTGGACTTCACCAATTACCACTATAGGTGGTAATTCCGACCCATTCAAACAAGTATAAACTAACCCAATTTATACACGACACCAATTAGACCAACCGAGGTCTAAGCATTAAATTACTACTTAGGTAGTAATTATTTCAAACGCCAATTACACCAAAAACCCCAACACATGTAATATTGACCCATATTGCTTTTGACCACGTTTGACTTATGCTAAAATATCATTTTAACCCAAAATTACTTCTCGCGAGTAATTACATCCAAAAACATCATTTAACACTTAACAAAAGCGTTTAACATCCATTTAATCCAAATTAGTGTCATTATCAATTTTGACCCAATTCAAAGTCAACCCATTTTGACATAAGTCCCAAAAATGCCCAAAATCACTAACGGCTAGTGATTATCTTTCCAAAACACCAATTAACACTTAAACCAAGTATTTACATACTTGATTCACCAAAACTTGACTCAAAACTCATTTTGACTCCAAACCATGTCAACACCCATTTTGACTAGCAAACTTGTTCTTAAGAATACCAAAATCACTAACAAACTTATAATCTAGAGATTTAACACCTAAACTATGACAAATACTTTCAAATTCATCATCAAACCCTAAACCCACAATAACCGGGTTTACTTACACTAACAATACAACAAAACCCCAAATTTCATGAGAAATGGGGTTTATAACCCTAACTAGCTCAAACCCCAAACATGAACAATAATCTTAAATAACAAAATTCGGAGTTAGAACTTAACAACACTACCACAACGTAGCCTCGAACGAGATGAACAACTTTAACACTAGCACTTTGGTGAGATTTCCACTTATTCTTCTCCAAATCAAGCTTTCTCACTCTAAAAGTCACCATTTCTGTCTAAAATAAGATGGGAGTATTTTGTGTGGGTGAAAATGAGGCTTGAAAGAGCATTGGATCAGTTTTAATGATCCCAAACTGACCCCAAAGTGAAAAGACCAATAAGCCCCTCATTAAAACTCAAAATATCAAGAAAATCACCAAAAATACGTTCCAGCAGCAAAAGTCGCCGTAAGAATGCGCCTATTTGGGCGCTGAAGAACCCCAGCCAGCCGCAAATTGTGCCTAGCAGCCGCAATTTGCGCCTGGTCCCTTTTTCGCATTTTTCTGACACTTGTTTTGGTTGTAACTTTCAAACCGTAACTCCGTTTTTGATGAATCACATATCGTTGGAAACGTAATAAAGTCTACTTTACAATGGTAAGGTTACAAAACTTCAACACAGACTTTATTTGGGATCGAAATATATGATTACATGCCTCGTAACTCAAATGACGTCCAAAATAACGCGTAACTGAAAAATGGGATGTTACAACTCTCCCCCACTTAGCCTGGATCACGTCCCCGTGATCCGCATCATTTACCAAGAGGTAAGTGTTTCGATTCCTGCACCCTTACATACAATAGGAACCACGTCCTACGATCCTACGAAACGCAACAAAGCCAAACATCCATAATATCTTCCTCTAATCCAAAGATCCCACCACACGCTAATAATCACTAACGTGCATCACCGCAATCAGTGGTATCTCATACATTCAACATCCACAATACCCACTTACGAACCACGGAAAACACCATGTATCCCTTCCAGTTCTCTCGGGCTACAACCCGCAACAAGCTACATCCATAACTATATAGCACCAACGCGATCTACTAGGTCCACTACGCCGTGAACCAAGTCTTGCATTAATCTAAATCGAGAAGGATTCATGCCGCATTAAAACTCCGTGCTTCACCGGTTCATAAACGCACACTTAACCGGTCAATCATGAATGTTCTTCGATTCAAGAACCAACTTCCCCCGTCTCCACAACTGGGTCATTCCTTCAACGAAGAAATTTTGGTATCACCAAATAATTACACTAGGGACACAACTTTCCCATCAATCGATCTGCACACAACCATCTACCACTGGATTAATCCAGGACGACAATCATACATCACGAGCTAGACAAAACGTCAACACTCGACACAGGTTTCTCCTCTAAACCCTACAACACAACCACGCAAGACGGTTTCCTAGTACTAGCATGGAAACCATTCGTGTACTAGAATTCCGTCAACAATGAATTATCATCACAACAAATTCACAATTTGCCACACGACCTACACAAATATTCACCAATGCCGGGTGAATCCTCCAACTTAGACCGTCCGTTAAGGATGGCCTCGACATTTCGATGCGTCCAACGGGTCACAACACTAGGGAAGACCCCCTCGCAAACAATCAATATCCGCGTGTCTCTATGTGAGACAATCGAAATCGGCACACCCCGCCTCACAATCATCAATAAAGTGAAATAATCCAATGACAATTTTCACGACCACATTTCTCGAAAGCAAAAATACAGTATCCATCACGAAATTGAACCCGTACCTACTCAACAGTACTATCCGGGTTTCACACCAACCCAAATTTACATCACGAGAGCACCCGCAATGACAATTACATTCTCTCACTCCGGGATCTCAAACTTCACATTTGGTCTCATACCGTACATTGGTACTACAATACCGCCTTACATAGGAAGACTTACACTTCCTTCGATCCCATCATCACAATCTTCACGTATAACATTCCAGAATTGTAACTCATAATCCTAAAGCACGATCTCGAGTCGACATCAAAAACCATCACTCTTCCTCGTTAGGAACTCCGTATACCTATTGAGGTTTAGCACGGTACAATCTGACACTTCACTATACATGACACCACTGGAGCTTCCTCGGGCGGCAATAAAAAAACTCTCCCACTTAGGATTCAGCTCTACACTCCCACTGCCAAGATGATAACATCCCGCGGAATTACCATTCCACAACACACGTGATCATTCTCACCATTGACCGTAAACACCAAATCACCGCAAATTCACTTTAGGCTCTTAGAGCCGTCATACGCAATCACTAGAGCTGTTGTACACGCGACGAAATTGCACCTTCATACCACAAATCACAACTAACAGTCCTTCATCGTTCGCAAAGCGAACTCCACCCAAGTCTTAGAAAGCATAGACATATGCCACTCTGCTTAATAAGTCATGCATCTCAGCCGAGATCACCCGACCTTCCACTCAACGAACCTTTATCAACAGTTGCTCATTCTCCTGAAGAAGAGTAACCAATCCGGCACAATAATTGCCTCGACCGCAATATCAACACTTCATCATAACCTTCGGCCTAACCGAATATTAAGTCCATCACCGGCTCACCGGTCATCTTTAACCGTCTATCACTTAAGAGCAACAAGATTCGCTCATCCGTCACTTTATAAGAAGTATTTACCGCATTTTTCTTAAACTTTGACTTTTGCAACCGTCAAATTACTATCACCCGTCGATCACTATTATAATCTTCGATTCTTCCAAGGGTATCTCGCAGTCACCCTAAGCACAAAGTGATCACACCACTACCAGAGTTGAACATTAAACTTAGCAGGTATAAAGGGGCACCTGACGCAGTGTCATGCAGACTCCCACCATAATCTATCGAAATTTAGAAACTCGATCTTTGGGTTCCATACATCCGATGTCACCTATCTCTCCACATTGATGACCCGAAGTCATACCTACTCAACAAACCTTACGGTTTATTGTCTTATCAAAGGTTACTAGCAATCACACGCTACCCGTAATTTCCACAAGGCTAAACAATATAGCCTAATGAAACCTTCCATCTAACACTAAAGAGATGCTTGGGAACACCAAGTCTTACACCCTTCCACATATCAGCACTACCACAACTACATGGGATATTCCGTTAGGAATGTTACCCTATAATCCACAGCTCACTAACACAATCATCTCCATACGGGTCTCACTCACATGAGTTTAATGACCCAAAGACTCCTCAATTTGCCAATTCCAAGGCGACTCACAACTAGCACCTTATACGATTCTCTAACCACACACTCTACCAAGTGTAACCCAAAACTACAATCATTAGACTTGTCGCATTCCATTACGGAATTTAAGTCCTCGTCGCACACACATACCCACTAATCGGTCACCCTAGTTACGATAGGTAACTACAACCAATAATAATCTCAATAGTGCACCCACAATTTAGGGTGGCTAAGCACGCGCCCAACTCGTGAGTTTCGCCCACTCACCTTAACTAACCCAATCCACCGTAACACTTTCTGACTCACAAAGAACCCGATGTGACAACAAGCACATCACTCGTGATCACTATATCCTAGGAACCAATACATGATTCCTATTTTTTCCCGAATCTACCCCAACCATGCCGCGTTTCCTCCGTTCGGTACTCGTCATGTCATGCTTGGTGTTAAGATACACTTTTGTAATAATGGTGATCAGTCACTATTACAATTGCGTACCTTACCATTTCCACATGGTCACGCAAAGTACTTAACTCGGACTGAAGGAACATTCACAAAAAAATAACACGCGATAACTCCTAGTACCTGAATGACCAAAGTCCTTACCATGAACTTGATCACTCAAAACTGCCAAACATCCGAATCTCTCCAATAGATTATTCCCTAGGACACCGCACCAATAAATACTTGTATATATATACACCTATATACAATATAATAATAAATGCACATAATCACAACCGCAAAGTCATCCCACTACTTAAGGATTTATTTTCAAAGCAACCTCCTAGCCAACCTACTACTTTAGGCGACTATCTATCTAAGGTACAAGCGCAAACACCAATTAAGGCCCCACATATTCACATGTCCTAGTTAATGTACCTACGCTAAGGCACTAACTATTTCCATCCCGACCCGTATTTCTACAAGTCCACATACAATTTCCACACCGTCAAGTCTAAGTCTAGGCACCTATCACAAAGTTACGTAGATCCCTTAGACTATGCTCTGATACCACTTATAACGACCCCAAATCCGTTTACCAAAAACGAAGCACTATTTTTTTTTATAAGATAGGTCCCATTAAAGCGTTCATAATACATAATATTTTCAACTCTGTTTTAACCAAAAACATAATATCGTAATGATACGTTTAACAATTTATAACGACCCTTGGTACACAAATAACACCTTACAAAAGCATTTGCAATAATGACCCAATTACACAAAGTGCGGATTAATACTCAATAACCCAACCCGATACCAAAAGCATAATCCCGGGGACTACCAAATCCCCAGTCCGCGTCTGATTATCTAAAAGCTACCCCATCGAGCCTAAGCGCTCCTACGCATCTAGTCTAACAACTAGTTAGCTTCACAATCACAATACCTGTAAAAAGGTAAACAACGAGAGGGGTAAGCATAAAGCTTAGTGAATGCAATAATTATACATATACATATATAATTTACTTACTTGCAAAATGCTTACACAAATACCGCATACGAGCTAGCAATTTAACAACCATGCAATCACAATGCATAAACTAAATATCTGAAAATTCACAATAAGCTAGCATCGCTAATAGCATATAGTTCACAATTTAATATGCTAACACTACAACACATAATCATGGTTAACCAATCGTATAAGGGAATGGTGCTCCCGAAAGACCATCGAATTTCACAACATCCATTAGTGTACTTAACACTGCGTATCACTAACCCCCGGGTGGCATCTTAACATCTCGATACTTCACCCCGAGTGGCATCTTAACACCTCGATGCTTCACCCATCAATATACTTTAGGAGTAAGTTAATATTATATTCTATTACTTTGTAAAATATAAATATATTTTCATTTAGGAATGTAACTTATATATATTAGAAATATTTATTTAGTAATATATTATTTAGTCTTTCAAAAATTATTTATATTTCAAAGTATAATTTAAAATCATTTACATAATAGAAAATATTGTATCATATAACGTTTACATTTTAAAACTAAAATAGATATAGTTCATTTAGGTACTAGCGTTTATTTTACCTCTTAACGTACTAGTTGACATATCTAAATAACAATCGAATCAATAAACGAGCATTACAATCGTTTACTTAATTAATTTGAAATATATCTAATATACATAAATACGTTTTAAATACACATTGCAAATTATCTATATATTTAACAACCAATAATCCAACTCATGTTATTTAATCAAAGACATTTTAAATAATCAAGTTCTATCATATCGGAAAACATCTTCGTACATTTGAAGCTAAATCAATTGATTATTATGTAATTTAGTCTTCCACTAACTTTTGTCTAACTCTCGTTATTTGACACTTTTGTTCTTACTTGTAAATCACTTTATCATTTTTCCGAATATTGTTAAAATGGAAAGATTTCTCAAATCAAAGTGGACCTCTCAACAGAGACTCTTAATCATATCACAATTAAATCATTTGATATTATCTTATAATTTCATCGTCAAATACGATCATGTAAAGTATTATACCTAATACTTTGTTAACATTTTCAAGTTATAATATATATATATATATATATATATATATACACACACACACACACACACGTATATATTCCAATCCAATTATAATGGTCCATGAATCGTCAAGGTTTGGTCAAAGATAAATGAATGTATGAACATAGTTTAAAATTTTTGAGATTCAACATTACAGACTTTGCTTATCGTGTCAGAAACATATAAAGATTAAAGTTTAAATTTGGTCGAAAATTTTCGGGTTGTCACAATACCTACCCGTTAAAGAAATTTCGTCCCCGAAATTTGACCGAGGTCGTCATGTATAACAATAAGAATGTATTCATGACAAATATGAGTTGATAAATAGAATTTTATCATCATTGAGTAATATGGATAAAATAATTCGTTTATGTGAAGAGTATGAGTGAAGTTATCACAAAAGAGGGAAATGAGTAAATGTAGGTTAGTTTTAACGGTTGATTTCCGGAATTCAAGAGATTTAGAGAAAATCTTCGTAATGAGATTTGATTCTTCGGTAATTAAAGAAATTAGGATCCACTTTAAATGCGATCATCTATTTTGATTGCTCTGTCGGTATTTTACTATAAATCTACCCCCTTCGTTTCCTTACAACTCACATCTTCTATTCTTTCTCCTCAATTCATACTTTAAAGCATTCATCAATATGCTCCATCCAGTTCTGATTCTTGATATACTCCTAACATTCATATCTGTCATTCTTCTTTTTCATCTGCCGCCGGAAGAATCTATTTACTTCTATTATACTCTTGGTTTTATTGTGTTTTTAGTTCTCTCGTGTCTTTATATTGCTATATGTATCGATATATATGGTTTGTAATTTATGCGCTGTCGTCGGGCTTTATGTCTTTCCTTATTTTTCCGAGTCCCTGCTCTTGTCTTTATATATTCATTGACATACACAATTAATACTCTCTCTTATTTGCTGCGATTTATACTTTCATTTCTGTTTCAGAGCTTCATGCTCTATTTTATCTTCTATCTATTAAGCACAGCAAGTAATGGTCCAGAATTCGTAGGTATGAATTTCGGAATGAACATAATTAATGTTCTAAGAAGGAAATTATAATGACACGATCTTGATTTGTCAAATTACCAGAATATTTGGAAAAATAGAACTATAAGAAGATATGTTCTTAATGTGTTTGGAGATGAGGTAGAATGTAAGAGTCGTGTAACATGGCACATGATGACGATATGGTCTGTGAATCATCACGTTCCATTTGGAAACTCAGCATGACTTACTATAATATAATTACGTTGATCAAGTGTCATTATATTATACTAACTCATGCTTCAGTTTCCAACATTTCTTCAAAAACATACATTCTTTACACTCAGAGGTTTCAGATGTTTAGAAACTAAAACAAATTCCTTTATGATGTGATACAGATAACGCGAGGGAATAAATGATTTCAGATAAGAATGGTTATGAAAATATCATCAGAAATATGGAGGATATTTATAATGGAAGATACGATGATATGTTTGAATATTTAAGATAAGAGGATAATGAAGAATATTGTCCTCAAGGGTTTTAGAGTAAGGAGCAAGGTATTTGCTAAGGATTTCAGTAGATACTGAATTATTTGGATTCTTTGAAGGTAGATTTTGTCTTTGTAATTCGTCCACAGCCTCCTTCATAGTTTACTCAATCCGTTTTCCAGTTCCAAACCTTCTCTTTTTCTGAACTTTGCCAACACACTATTCTTTATCATCAAACTTTTGACTGTTACGGTTGTCTACAGTTTCTGCTACTTCATTAAGCTTTTCCAAAAATTCGAAGGACTAAATGGTAGATTAGGGTGTTTTTCAGAAACTTCACATTCGAAGTATGTAAGTCTAGAAGATAGACGTTATATGTACACATATAATTGTTGGTGTAGACATGCTGTGAGATTTCAAAATACTGATTGCTGATTCCCAGTAATTGGCATGACAATTCTTATTACAATATGCGGATGAGTAAATGATGGGGTTTCGATAAATATAATAATTTTTTGGAACGTCAAAGATCAGTGAAGTTGTTGGTAAGTTTATTGCTAATGTGGTGGAACATAAACGGCTCCCCAGTAACGATGGCGAAAGGGCAACGTATATATAGAGGTTATAATAAGACTGTTTCAATTGAAAAGTCGAGGTTAACTTGCTGGAGCTGTGACAAAACTGACTACTTTGAAAAGGAATTGAAAAGTTATTTTAGCTAATAAATGCCAAAGGGTCTATCATGGATACGTGTTAAACTATGACTTTGATTTCGAGAGTTTTTCAGGTGCATGACCGTGGGTAACATGTGGTTGGATCATCATCTCGATTGTTCATTATTTGAAGTGTCTTCAGGAATTTCGAGGGGTTTGAACACAGATTGTAATTGTTAATATACGTATGGTATTCTAGGATTTTGAATGATACAAATATTTATCTGGGTTCTACGAATAGAAATGATGTTCTAGCACAGTCTTGAAGTCAAAGTATAGATTTGAAAGATGTAGGAATCTAGGAGTGATAATACTGGTTATATCTCAAATTAAATTCTGAGATTTCAAAATCAGAATATGTAATTAGATTTAAATGAGTATGGTTGTTTTGATTTCTATAAAAGAATGTATATTGTTGTGAAAGTAGGGAGTATAGTTGATGATTTGCTGAATTAGAATCTAAAGATATAACATATTAATTGTGAATTTTATATATCTCTCGGGTATTACCTACCCGTTAAAAATTTTTTTACAAGTAATGTTTTGTACCAGAGAATTTTATTACAATCTTTATGAAAATATATGTATATTTTCTTCAGATATAATACAGATTTGATGAGTTAAGCTCATTTGATCTTAGGCTAGGATTAGAAATGAATACTCTCTAATACTAGAGATTACATAATCTTCACAGAGTATTTCACTACTGTGATCAATACTTCATTATTTATTCTTATAGATATTTCCTTAGTGAATCATGTTGATGCTCATAGAACTCTGGCTAACTTCTTAAGATACGAATGATGTTATCTGAAAAGTTTCGAGTACATCGATGATGAAAGTGTAAAATCAAACATATATTTGAATAATACACTTGATTTATTATGAAATGGAATTCATTGAATTGAAACAGATATTGTAGTTAACGATGATTAAGTCGCTGACGAAGGATGTACATTATAGCATATTAGTAATATGAATTAACAGAGTAGTTAAGATTCACACATAACAGCTTAGTACGAAAAGATTTATTATGGTTTAAAAATTTATATATATAAGATATACATATAAATCCTTCAGTGGAAATGAGTTAGTACTTCATAACTCGTTATTTCGATATACCTATTGGTAATTGTGTTGTCGATATCGTTAGTGGTTATGTAATTGCTGGAGCTTGTAGTGTTACAGGTGTTGCTGGTGTTGGCAATACTGTCGGTGATGCTGGCGGTATTGTTGATGCTGCTGGTAAACAAGTCTAGCTTGTAATTCGTGCACCATCCTTGTCAGGGTTTCTAATCTTCCCTGTATCATTTCTATCCATCCATTCATCTTGGTTTACGGCTATGATTTGAATAAATAATCTCTAAAACTTTAGAGATTACAAAATCACCGTAGAATATTTCTTCGATGAAGTTATGAATCATTACTTCATCGTTTGTTGTTGTTGGTATTCCTTGGTATCTATGGTGTGTGTGACGTTGATGCTCGAGGTACTGATTGTGATGTTAAAGTTGTGAAGACCCGAAAATTTTCGACCAAATTTAAACTTAATCTTTATATGATTTCGACACGATAAGCAAAGTCTGTAATGGTGAGTCTCAAAAATTTTGAACTGTTCAATTTATCTTCGACCATTCTCGACGATTCACGAACTTGTACTTGTAAATAAATATGTATGTATATATATATATATATATATATATATATATATATATATATATATATATATATATATATATATATATATATATATATATAAATGTAATAAGTATCAAATATTTAAATAATGTTATAATATAATGAATGATATAAATACATAATTAATAGATTGTAATATTAATATATTAAATGTAGTTACAAGTTAAAATATAATTGCTATAATATTATTATTATTACTTTCATTATTAATATAAAATCAGTATTAGTTATTTTATTACTTCCAATATAAAATATATGAAAGTTAACACATGTAATTTGTTATATCATTATTATTACAAAAAATTATTATTATAATTATTTCTATTACTTTTAATCATTATCCTTATTATTATTAGTATTATTTGAATATTATTAATATTATTATTATTACTATATCTAATTATTTGTTAATAGAAATCTTATATAATAATGAAATATAAATACAGATATATGTATATACAGATATATAAAAACAGATATATATATATATATATATATATATATATATATATATATATATATATATATATATATATATATATATATATATATATATATATATATATATATACTGATATATACAGATACACTATATGAATCGGTATTATTGTATTTAGATTAAGTAAATACAGAATTATGCAAACACATAATCAAAATCAGTTTCATGTTACAATCATACTGTGTTTAATTTGTTCCTCCTATCTCAATTCGTACCAATCAAGATTCAATCATAAGAACAAAACAAAATTTGATAGAAATCAGTAACAGAAGAATGTACGAATTTTGTTACAGGTCATTATCTGACTTATTTCTTCTTCTTGTTTGAAGAACCCTGTCTGCTTTCTATCATATGTCGACTTCTCAACTGTCCTTCAAATCTTGTACTGCATGATTCTGTTGACACCACACATCACATAATGTGATTCTTATTCTCCTGCTCTCTATCTATATAACTACATATACATTCCTACATATTGAGACTGACACTAAAACATTTACAGAGAAATATTTAGGAATCATAATCGAACACGATCATCACCATCTTGCTCCCAAATTAACCTGCTGCTGCTATTTTTGTTCGGTTACAAACCCTAACATGCCATCATTATCATTATTTTCCTCTCTCTCTTAATCCTGTTTTCGTTTTGAAACACCTAAACCACCTTGGCCATCACCTTCTTACTCATCAAGAACCATAGAAAACAACCCTCACTATAAACTGTTTAATGTTGTTGCTACTTCTATATTCTATATCTATTTGTCTGTTTAAACCAAATCTTCAACCTGCATTTTTAGCCACTTTCTTCTTCTTCTTTACAAACCCAAGAAAACAACCACTTTTCTTCACCTTTCACCACCATTGAACACTCAGAGAAACCCACTTCATTTAAGCTTATGCTACTGTACTTTTTCTGTTCCACCTCGAATGATCATCACCACCACAAACACCCGTTGATAACTGCTGCAACTGACTACAATATTTTTTCTGTTTCTTATTTGAACAATTTATAGAGATAAAAACAAGTGGAACTTGTGCATCGTTTATATCTTTGATAATTTGGATAGTATGGTTATTATTATCTACATGTTTATCAACTTGTCCATACAATCAATACTTGTGGGACAGGTTGCAATATTATGGCCAACATTTCCATTGTTGTTAGTGGGATATTTCTTGATATTGGCTACATTTGGTGTTGTTCCAATTATTAAAGTACCGAATGGGGACCAGCGGAAATTGAAGCATCTTGGTTGCATGATCATTTATTTGGAAAAACTTGTTTACAAATTAAAGTTTGGCCGACCCATTTTGACTAGTGCATAATAGAATACTAATATATGGCATTTTTGGATTAATCAAGTGGGACAATAGGAAGCTTGATTGGCCGACGGAATGGGAGTGGTACAAGAACGTTTTGTTTTTCTTTTCTTTTATTGAAAGTGATGTTAGTAGATTCTTTTAGGTTGTGTATGATTAGGATAATGATAATAGTATTAAATGAATGAGAGCATGATGGATATTTGTTTCTTCTTTTCTCTCCTGGTTCGTGAAGGGGTCTGCACATCGAAAATCAGTTTTGGGCCGTAAGTTGGTTAAAGTTTTGGGATGTGAATCTATTTAAACTCGTGGGCCGTGGGGGGGGGGGTTTCTATTGGGCAGAATATTTTTGTTTTTGTGAGTTGATGCAATAGTTTTGGGGATTAGCGAATGATTATGTGAATATGATTAGGATTAGGATTAAGTTTAGGATCATGACTAAGTAAATGATGGTATGATTATGTTGTTTATGAAATGATCATGATTCATGATGAACGGATAATGAATGATGTATGGTGTCGTCTAGATAATGATAAAGAAAAACCAGAGAAATTGATTTGTTACAGGCCACCATTTTTTTTATTTTATCCGTGAATTGATTTGCAAACTTGGGCAGTGATTTTGTTTGCATAATTGGGTCGTGAATCTGTTACACTATTGAGCCGAGATCCAATTTTCTATTGGGCTGAGAAGATAGATGGGTATGATGATGTCTTGATGGTTTAAATAGTTTTAGGATAAGATTAAAATCAGGAAAAACGAGGTCAGGGGAATGATTAAGGATGTTATCGGGTTAGCGGGACGTCACGGGTTCAAACCCGGACTTGGGCATTTTTTTTTAGGGGATACTTCTTTGAGGTAGTTTACTTATTACTTATTATTATTATTATTATTATTATTATTATTATTATTATTATTATTATTATTATTATTATTATTATTATTATTATTATTATTATTATTATTATTATTATTATTACTATTATTATCATTATTATTATCAGTAATTATTATTATTATGTTATTACAAATATTAAAAATATAAATATTAGTATCATTATTATTATTAGTAAAATAATTTCTTTTATAGTTATTATTATTAGTATTCATTATTATTAAAAAGAACATTTTTATTAAAAGTATCATTTTTACTTAATTTATCATTTTTATCAATAATATTACAAGTATCATTTATAACACTATTATCATTATCTTTATCTTTGTAATTATTATTATTATTATTATTATTGAAATTATTTTAATAAAAATTTAACATATCTTTTGAATTTACATTAATAATATGTAATAACCAATTATTGCAAATATTGAAAATAAATATATTTAACATATGTATTAAAATAACATATAAATTAAGATACATAAAAACAAAGTATATACTAGAAATTAATATAAGACTTTTATAAATACAATAATATATAAACTTATTTAATTGTTATTATGTGTATTAATATAAATAATTGATATAGGTTAGTGAATCCGAGGCCAACCTTTCATTGTTCAGTTCCGTCGTATGCATATTTTTACTACAAAATATCGTATCGTGAGTTCATTTGATTCCCTTTTATTCTTTACATTTTTAGGACTGAGAATACATGCGCTGTTTTATAACTGCTTTACAACGGTTTTATTTAAATACTTTTGAAATCTATATTTTTGGACTGAGAATACATGAGATGCTTTTATAAATGTTTGACAAGATAGACACAAGCAAAACATTCCTCGAATGAATTATTATACAGACAGAAGTTCTGTTGATTATTATTGAATTAGTTGGACGTTATAATTGCCACTAATTGATGTGAATATTTCCCCTTGATTATTATAGCTTGGTAACCTAAGAATTAGGAAACGGGTATGGCCCCTAATTCACGTGAATCCTAAAGGTAGCCACCGGGTTTAACACCCCCACCCAGAATGTTCACTAGGCGGAAGAGCTAGTAGGCATGGTGTTTAGTACTTCGAGGTTTATATATTGATTACAGACTGAAAGTTCTGTTTATTTTGGGGATATTTATGATGCGCATTAATTGTTAAGGTCGGTTACCAAGCAACGAAACGAAAGCAAGCAATGAAAAGTGAATGTTATGTATCGAGAGAATGATTTTATACACAGGTTATGTGTATGTTATTTTGTACACGAGATATGTGTACGGTTACTAAGATTTATGAAAAATGGTTTCGTACACGAGATATGTGTACTGTATTTAAAAAGAAATCGCATGTACATTACATGTGGGTATAGGATTCGGGCCCATTTGTACCATGCAACATTTAAATCTTGTGGTCTATCAAAATTACAGAATTTTATTGTTTTATGATAAACTTATGAACTCACCAACCTTTGGTTGACAATTTAAAGCATGTTTATTCTCAGTTATGAAAGAAATCTTCCGCTGTGCATTTGCTCATTTTAAAGATATTACTTGGAGTCATTCATGACATATTTCAAAAGACGTTGCATTCGAGTTGTTGAGTTCATCAAGATTATTATTAAGTGTATTATAGTTGGATATATTATGAAATGGTATGCATGCCATCAACTTTCGATGTAATGAAAGTTTGTTTTTTAAAAACGAATGCAATGTTTGTAAAATGTATCATATAGAGGTCAAATATGTGATGACCTGGGAATTTCCGACCAAATTTAAACTTGAATCTTATTTGATTTCGACACGATAAGCAAAGTCTGTATGTTGAGTCTCCAAAACTTTGGAACAGTTACATGAAAGTATTTGCCCTTTTGACCAATTCCGACGATTCACGAACAATTGTTTGTAAATAAATATATATGTATATATATATATATATATATATATATATATATATATATATATATATATATATATATATATACATATATATAAATGTATGTATTGGAAATAATAAAAGATAATTGATCATTAGAATTAAATATGTAAAATAAAATACATGATAAGAAAATTTTTATAAATCTATGATTAGATATATATGATTTTTTGTAATAATTATTATCATATGGATATTGAAATATATATATATATATATATATATATATATATATATATATATATATATATATATATATTATAAATATTATATGTTTAAATTATTTCTATGATGAGAGAATATTATAATATACAATATTTATATATATATATATATATATATATATATATATATATATATATAGATAAGACAATTACATCTTCACATCTAATATGTATATACATATTTTATAAAGTATTTATAATAAATATAAAACACATGTTATCATATAAGATATATTGTATAATTATAATATATAACATTAACATTAAGGTCAGTATTAGTTATATTTTAGTGAATGTTAATACATTTAAGTTGTTTATATTATCATGAAACAAGAATAATAATAATATCACTATTATTAGTATTGTTATTATTAATAATATTAGCATTATTATAATTAGTATTATTGTTATTAATAATATTATTGATATACATTTTTATTGATTATTATCAATATCATTAGTAATAATATTAATATTATTACTAATATAATATTATAAATTTGTATTACTATTATTTATAATATTAAGAGTATTATTATAGTTATATTTATTAATAAGATTAATTATAACTTATAAATATAATTATATAAATAAAAGAGATATGCATATGTGGATATAAATATAGATATATGAGTATACAGATTATGAATAAATATATATATATATACACAAGTACAAAATACTGATATAGAGATACAAATATATAGATATAATTACGGATATATATATAAACATATAAATACAATTAAATGCATATATTTACACAACAACTATGAGTTCTGTTTCCAATCACTTTCATGCTAAAAGTAAATTGTTTTCTATCTAATTCCAGTACGATTTGTTTCCCAAATTAGTCACAAGCTTACAAATTCAGTTTAGGGTCGACTTCAGTTCTTTTTAAAAGTTTTATTTTTTTATTTATTTCTTGTCTGCTCAAATAATTCATGGACAACACCTTCTACCATAAATCAAACAAATAACTTAGTGATATTGAGGAGGTCAGTATTTATCAATCGTCATTTATCAACAAAAACTCAAACAACTTGTGTTTGTTAAATTTCAAAACAGGAAATAACTAAAAACTTGGTTTTACTCTGTACGTTTAACTTTTTGACAAAGTTTCGAATTCTAAATATGAAAATGTATTAATGCAATTGTGCTTGTAATCTCTATTACAAACTATCTGCAGAGTTTGATCCTCCAATTCTTTTTAACGAATAAGAATTTTGGAGTCAAAGTTTGGGTGTTAAAAAGTTTAACATTTGTTCTTCGTCGAATTCACGTTATCTGTTGTAATCCAAGGTCAATTGATGATTTGGATAGTTTCTATAAGTGATTTGAAATATAGTTTGTGTTGTAATATTTAACCAAAACGCTATCAAACTCAAGATCAATATATATATTTTTTTCAAAGTCGACGAAGTACAGCAGCAGTTTATTTCATTTTTGTTATTGAGTTGGTAATTTAAATTCACAATACGTTTAGTAAACTCTTTATTTATAATTACTAAACCCAAAACGGAAAGTTAATTGCTGTGATGGATATTTCTTCTGGTCGATGCAACTAGTGAAGCAGAAGAAGAAGATAACAGATATAAATATTAGATATATAAATATAGCACGGGTTTTAAAACAGAAAAGGTTGTTTGGTTCCATGGTCTTGAGTGTTAGCGGGTTTACGAGGGGTCTTAGGTTCGATTCTCGCAGCAGCCAATATTTTTTTAGAAAGGGCTTTATGAGGTAGTTACTCACATTTATTATTATTATTATTATTATTATTATTATTATTATTATTATTATTATTATTATTATTATTATTATTATTATTATTATTATTATTATTATTATTATTATTATTATTATTATTATTATTATTATTATTATTATTATTATCATGATTAATGTTATTATTGTTAAAAATATAGTTATTAGTATAATTATCATTATTAATATTCTTACTAACAATAGAACATATTTAGTATTATGATTATTGATATGATCCATATGTATTAATATTAAGTATTATTAATATTAATATTACTATCATAATGAAATATAATATATCTCTCATTAATATTAGTAGTATCATCACAATTGTAATTATTATTATCATTATTATTATAAATATGATATGTATTACTGATGTTATTATTATTAATGATTGTTATTGTTATTAGTACAAATATTATACTTATTATTATTATTATTATTATTATTATTATCAATAATAGTTGTATTATTATTATTATTATCTTTATGATTAGGATTACTAATATGAAAATAATACAAGTTATCATTATTTTAGTATTAGTATCACTTTTGTAACTATTAGTACAATTAGCATTATTATTAAACAAAAGTATCGTTGTTAACAATATCATTAGTATTATTAATATGATCATTTTAATAAAGTTATTATTAATATTGTAGTAAATCAGTAATATCAAAACTATCATTTTTAGACAAATAAATATTTTGTACATAAAACATATTAATTACATATATATTAATATTCTATATATAAATCATATTAACATTACATATCTAAAAACTTACATACAACAAATTTTATATTTTCAATATAATGCTAAATTTATAAAGATATCAAAATAACTATATTAATTACTTTAAATACATATACAACATAAATATATACAACATATAATTTAAGATATAAAATAAAGTATATATTTTTTAAAATGAAATTTAGTATAAATCTTGTGTAACTACAAAATTTGCATAAATAATATATATTAATAAATGAAATTTTGAGATTTCAATTACATGTTTTAATATATAATTCATATAGGTTCGTGAATCCGAGGCCAACCCGATACTTGTTCAATGTCGTCATATGTATTTTTACTACAAAATACATTAGGTGAGTTTCATTTGCCTTTTTACCCTTTATATTTTTGGGCTGAGAATACATGCGCTGCTTTTATAACTATTTTACGAAATAGACACGAGTAAATGAAACTACATTCTATGGCTGGATTATTAAAGCGAATATGCACCTTTTTAGTCTCGTAATCTAAGAATTAGGGAACAGACACCTAATTGACGCGAATCCTAAAGATAGATCTATCGGGCCCAACAAGCCCCATCCAAAGTACCGGATGCTTTAGTACTTCGAAATTTATATCATGTCTGAAGGAGGATCCCGAAATGATGGGGATATTCTTATATGCATATTGTGAATGTCGGTTACCAGGTGTTCAATCCATATGAATGATATTTTTGTCTCTATGCATGGGACGTATATTCATGAGAACTGAAAATGAAAATCTTGTGGTCTATTAAAATGATGGAAATGATTATTTATGTTAAACTAATGAACTCACCAACCTTTTCGTTGACACTTTAAAGCATGTTTATTCTCAGGTATGAAAGAAATCTTCCGCTATGCATTAGCTCATTTTAAGGATATTACTTGAAGTCATTCATAGCATATTTCAAAAGACGTTGCATTCAAGTCGTTGAGTTCATCAAGATTATTAATAAGTCAATTATAGTTGGATATATTATGAAATGGTATGCATGTCGTCAACATTTGATGTAAATGAAAGGTTGTCTTTTAAAAACGAATGCAATGTTTGTAAAATGTATCATATAGAGGTCAAGTACCTCGCGATGTAATCAACTATTGTGAATCGTTATGGATCGATATGGACTTTGTCCGGATGGATTAAGACGGGTCGCTTCAGTTGGTATCAGAGCGGTGGTCTTAGCGAACCAGGTCTGCATTAGTGTGTATAACTGATAAGTCGTTAGGATGCATTAGTGAGTCTCGACTTCGACCGTGTCTGCATGTCAAAAGTTTTGCTTATCATTAGTGTCGAATATTATTTACTTATCATCCTTAAAGTCTAGACACGTCTTACTGCCTCTATTGCATAGACAGTGTATAGATAAATTCATATCTTAGCGTATCTATTATTGTTACCTTTGCCTGACAGCTTTCATAGATTTCTCCGTAACTTATGGGATTTTAGTTTTAGGCTCTATTGAGTCGACATCAATCGTCAATTTATTGGCGACTTGACTGACTCTTAAAGCCTAAATTAAATTCCAGGCAGGATTTAAAACTCATGGAAACTTGATTCTACCATTTTCATGGCGTCTACTTATTTTTATTTTATTATTTTTTATTTTTTAAAAAAAAAAATTTTCCTACTTAAAGGCCGGAGGTCCTCTTGGAAGCAATCTCTTTATCCGTCGAATAGAGAGAGGGATGACTTTCTCTACTTTTGAGAGTGTTTCACTCTGGGTGGAGAAATGACTTGTCTTTATTCTCGGATAGGGGAAGGATTGTCTACATCTCACCTCCCCCATACACCACTCATGTGGTATTGGGTTTTGTTGTTGTTGTTGTTATTATGGGATTTTAGTATTATATATGCATATGTAAACTATGTATTGCAGGGTACTAATCTACATCCTATAATCCATTTCTTATCGAAAATCCTTCATCTGATCGTACGAGATGAATCCCTCAACCAGTTCGAATTCCTCGAATTCCGACAGCTATTCCGATACGGAGTTTCACCTAAACTCTGAAAGCAGTATCACCAGAATGAATCAACCAATTCATCTGATGGGTTCGTAGCCTACTTAATCATTGGAGACAAAAAGAAGGTGATCCTTTCCATCAACCAAATTCACCTCTTGGCGGTGAACCTGAAAGCACTTACCGGCGAACCTGTTTGAGATACTATTTTCTCACTCATTTCCCGAATATCTCGCTACGATTATATTCTATCTAAAATTCTAAAAACTTATTCATCCGTTCGTTCTACCCGACAATCATCTTGGAGTAATGGAAGAAGTCAACGAGCTTCGCACTCAATTAATAAATTTGAAGAATATGGTGCAAAATATACCAGCTTCAGCAACATCACCGGCACCAACAGTACCATCAACAATCCATGCCTCAACATCTTATTCTGTACCTCGAGTATAATCATCGTTCTACGTATCGTTCTACATCAATTATCTTCGTTTTTCATGGCGATTAAGTAATCTCTAAATGTTTTAGAGATTATGTATTCTAGTTCTAACGGTAAACCAAATGATTTTAATATCATATTAACTCAATGAATCCATGATTACATCTGAAGAAAATATATATGTATATATATTTTCATAAAGATTGTAATTAAAAATTCTTTCGTACAAAGTGTTAATTGTGAAAATATTTTAACTGTTAGGTAATACCCAAGGAGTATTCAGATTTCACATTAATAAGTTACACTGTACATTCTTCGAAGCTGATTCAACAGTCATTTACTATCCTACTTACAACCACTGATATACGTATCCGTTCACCGCAGAATAACCATTTTCATTCAATTTCATATTTGGATTTTGACCTATCAGAATCCAACAAGTGGCATAATGAAGAAAACATTTGACAAAATAAAATTTGTTAGAAACAGACAAATTAACTATGATGAATTTTGTTAAGAATTCACGCTAACAAAATCCTAGCTAACTGTTCCTAGCTAAGTGTTAATTCCTTATTACATTTTAGTTATCGCAATTTATTTTATCGCAATTTAATTCTCGCAATTTTATTTATCGTCATTTAATTTCTGTAATTATTTTACGCACTTTAAATATCGGGACACGTGTACAAGGTTTTGACATATCATATCGACACATCTATATATATTATTTGGAATAACCATAGACACTCTATATGCAGTAATGATCGAGTTCTCCATACAGGGTTGAGGTTGATTCTCAAATAATATATATATAGTTTGAGTTGTGATCGAGTCTGAGACATGTACACGGGTTACGATACATATTAATTAATTCGAATATTATATATTAAACTATGTATGAATTATTGGACTGTCAACTGTGAACTATCGACTGTGGACTAATAACATTGGACAATTAAAATGAATTAAAATATTGTTTATAACATATGAAACTAAACGATTCTTCAAGTTTGCCACTTGATTTCATCTTAAACCTCATTTGTATCTTGACGATTACAATCTGCGTTCAAACCTTTCATGATTCTTGAAAACATCTCAAACGAGAGGATGAACCAACCGCACTTCATCTACGGGAGAAAAGATTGATGCAGTTAGTTATGCATCTGAAAAACTCTCGAAAACTGAGTAAACGTTTAACACGTAGTTGTGCTAATTCCTTTAGTGTTATTATTACCCAAAATAACTTGGTAATTCCTTTCAAAGTAGCAAATTTTATCACAGCTCCAGCAAATCAACTTCGACTTTTCGTTCGAAACAACCTTATTATCACCTTGATTTATATGTATGCTCTTTTATTGTTACCGGGGAACCTTTTATATTCCACCATATTACCGTCAGCGTTTAATCATCTAAAAACACAATTCTCTTGAAATCACCTCGGATCGATAACCAATGATTCAGATATGGTAGCAGTAAATGTAGAGGAATCGGCAATCAGTACTTTGAAAACTCACAGCATATCTACATCAACGGTTATATGTATAACATTTATCTCTTAGAATAATGACCTTCCATTCTGAAATTTTGAAAAGCACCCAGCCTACGAATTAATACATTAAACTTTGAAAAAGCTGAATGAAGCAGTAGAAACTGTAGATAACCATAAACGACCTTAATTGTCGTAAGTTTGATGATAGAGAATAGTACGTTGGAAAAGCTCAGAAAAAATTGGAACTGGAAAACGAATTGAGCTAACCACGAAGGAGACCAAGGACAAATACAAGGACCAAACTCTATATTTAAAGAATCCAGGTAATTCTGGATCCGATGAAATCATTAGAGAATATCTTGCTCCGAAGTCATGTTAAAAATCTTGCGGAAAATCTTTCTTCATCAACCATCGAACTTAGAAATTCCAAAATATCATCATAAATATCTTCGATATTTCTGAAGATATTTTCATATATATTCTCATCTGAAATCATCAATCTCTTCGTGCTATCCGTGTTACATCATATAGAAACTATTAGTTTCTATATTCTGTAAACTTTTGAGCTTAAAATATGAATGTTACTGGAGTAATGTTGGGAACCGATGCATGAGTTAGTATAATATAATGACACTTGATCAACATGATTATATTACATTAAGTCATGCTGAGTTCTAATGGAACGTGATGATTCACAGATCATAACGTCATCATGTGCCATGTTACACGACTCTTACGTTCTGTCTAATCTATAAACATATCAAGAACATATTTTCTTGATAGTTCTATCTTTCCCGGATATTCTGGTAATTTGACGAATCAAGATCGTGCCATTACCATTCCTTTCTTAGAACATTAACAATGTTCATTTTGAAATTTATATCTGCGAATTCTGGACCATTACAAGAGATGCCTAACCGCAAGAAGAAGAAACGAAGGGACAAATCTCCGAAATAGAAATTGGAGTATAAATCGCAGTAAATAGGAGGGAGTATTAAATGTGGATGACAATGATTATAGGAAACAGAAATAGGGACATTGAAAAATAAGGGGAGATACAAAGTCCAATAAAAACACGTAGGTTACAAACCGTGGATATTAATACGAATAGCAATATAAAGACACGGTATAATTAAAAATAGTGTCACCCCAAGGTAATAGTAGAAGTAAACAGATTTTTCAGGTAGAAGATTGAAAAGAAGGATGACAGAAAGGATAATTAGAAAAATATCAATGATTAGAACTGGATGAAGCATTTTCAAAATCTTTTAGAAGTAAGAATTAAGAAGGAAAGTATAGAAAATGGGAGTGGTGGAAAATAATGGAACGGAAAAGTTTAATTTATAATGGAAATATCAGACAGAGTAATCGATGTAGATCACCATATTTAATTATAGAGATCTTAATTTCCTTACTCGCCGAAGAGTCAAATCTTTTAGATTTCGAAGATTTTCTATAAATCCCTTGAATTCCGGAATTCAACCAAGACAACGTCAAAAGTTAAGACGCACCTTATTTTCTGAATTCAATCGCGACTACGTCAAAAGTTATGAAAAATCTCCATTTCTTCATCTCGATCTTTTGTGATAGCTTCATTCATACGCTTCGATTAATCGAATCATTTTATCCATACTACTCAATGATGATAAAACTCTATTTATCAACTCATATTCGTCAGGAAAACATATTTATTGTTAGCCATGACGACCTCACTCAAATTTTGGGACGAAATTTCTTTAACGGGTAGGTACTGTGATGACGCGGGAATTTCCGACCAAATTTAAACTTGAATCTTATTTGATTTCGACACGATAAGCAAAGTCTGTATGTTGAGTCTCGAAAACTTTGGAACAGTTATATGAAAGCATTTGCCCTTTTGACCAATTCCAACGATTCACGAACAATTGTTTGTAAATAAATATATATGTGTATATATATATATATATATATATATATATATATATATATATATATATATATATATATATATAAATGTATGTATTGGAAATAATAAAAGATAATTGATCATTAGAATAAAAAATGTAAAATAAAATACAAGATAAGAAAATTTTTATAAATCTATGATTAGATATATATGATTTTCTGTAATAATTATTATCATATGGATATTGAAATATATATATATATATATATATATATATATATATATATATATATATATATATATATATATATATATATATATATATATATATATATATATAAATTATAAATATTATATGTTTAAATTATTTCTATGATGAGAGAATATTATAATATACAATATTTGTATATATATATATATATATATATATATATATATATATATATATATATATATATATATATATATATATATATATATATTATAATGCATTATATTATAATATGTTATTATAATATAAATTTATATTATATTATATTACGTTACGTTACGATACGTTACATTACCTTACGTTACATCAGGTTACGTCACATTACATTATATTATATTTTATTATATTTTATTATATTATATTATAATATAATACTTCAATTTTAACTTTTGAGGTATTTTTTTCTAACATTGACCTTCAATTATTATTACTAGCCTGATTATCATTAATATAAGTATTACTACTAGTATTATAATTAGGGTTACGAATTAATGTTATAGAAACTTTAGTTATTATTCTAGAAATTATACATGAAGATTTTATTATATTGATCAACAAAAGTATTATTATTAAGGTTACCACTAGTAATGAGGTTGTTATTATTATTATTATTATTATTACTATTAAGTATTAGGTATTATTATCAAAATTATTATTTTCATCACCATTACTAGTAAATTATATATGTTATTAAAAACTACTATTATTACTATGAATTTTATTATAAAAACTATTATTAATATTATCATATATAGAATTATTAACACTATTATCATTATTATTAGTATTATCAATATATATATATATATATATATATATATATATATATATATATATATATATATATATATATTTAAACAACTAAACTCAAAATATAATTTTATTCATTTATTACTTTGTTAACTATACTTATATATATATATATATATATATATATATATATATATATATATAATTTTACTGTTTAAGATGGTTATGATATTAATAATTTACTAATAATAATAATAATAATAACTTTATTAAAAATGATAATACTAATAATGACATTGTTATTAGTTATACATTTGTTTAATAATAAACATAATGATACTAATAGTTACAAAGGTGTTACTAATTCTAATATTAATAAGATTAATAATAACTTATATTATTTTCATAATAATAATAATACTAATGGTGATACTAGTACTAATTATGATATTCATAATACATAATAATAATAATACTTAAGGATAATACTAAATTGAGGGTAATATTTATGATACATATATTAATACCAATAATAACAATAATTATAGTATATATATATATATATATATATATATATATATATACTATAATTTGAAAACGTAACAATGTATTAATTGTTTGATACCTTACATTAAACTTATTGGTTTAAATATTTATTTGAATATATATGATAAGTTGGAATATTAATTGTATGAATAACTTGCGACGAATATTTAAAACGTGTTTATGAATGTGAAGATGTAATTGTCTTATATATATATATATATATATATATATATATATATATATATTTATATATATATATATATATATATATATATATATATATATATATATATATATATATATATATATATATATATATATATATATATATAAGACAATTACATCTTCACATCTAATATGTATATACATATTTTATAAAGTATTTATAATAAATATAAAACACATGTTATCATATAAGATATATTGTATAATTATAATATATAACATTAACATTGAGGTCAGTATTAGTTATATTAGTGAATGTTAATACATTTAAGTTGTTTATATTATCATGAAACAGGAATAATAATAATATCACTATTATTAGTATTGTTATTATTAATAATATTAGCATTATTATAATTAGTATTATTGTTATTAATAATATTATTGATATACATTTTTATTGATTATTATCAATATCATTAGTAATAATATTAATATTATTACTAATATAATATTATAAATTTGTATTACTATTATTTATAATATTAAGAGTATTATTATTATAGTTATATTTATTAATAAGATTAATTATAACTTATAAATATAATTATATAAATAAAAGAGATATGCATATGTGGATATAAATATAGATATATGAGTATACAGATTATGAATAAATATATATATATATATATATATATATATATATATATACACAAGTACAAAATACTGATATAGAGATACAGATATATAGATATAATTACGGATATATATATAAACATATAAATACAATTAAATGCATATATTTACACAACAACTATGAGTTCTGTTTCCAATCACTTTCATGCTAAAAGTAATTTGTTTTCTATCTAATTCCAGTACGATTTGATTCCCAAATTAGTCACAAGCTTACAAATTCAGTTTAGGGTCGACTTCAGTTCTTTTTAAAAGTTTTATTTATTTTTATTTATTTCCTGTCTGCTCAAATAATTCATGGACGACACCTTCTAACATAAATCAAATAAATAACTTAGTGATATTGAGGAGGTAAGTATTTATCAATCGTCATTTATCAACAAAAACTCAAACAACTTGTGTTTGTTAAATTTCAAAACAGGAAATAACTAAAAACTTGGTTTTACTCTGTACGTTTAACTTTTTGACAAAGTTTTGAATTCTAAATATTTTTCGAAATGTATTAATGCAATTGTGCTTGTAATCTCTATTACAAACTATCTGCAGAGTTTGATCCTCCAATTCTTTTTAACGAATAAGAATTTTGGAGTCAAAGTTTGGGTGTTAAAAAGTCAAACATTTGTTCTTCGTCGAATTCGCGTTATCTGTTGTAATCCAAGGTCAATTGATGATTTGGATGGTTTCTATAAGTGATTTGAAATATAGTTTATGTTGTAATCTTTAACCAAAATGCTATCAAACTCAAGATCAATATATTTTTTTTTCAAAGTCGACGAAGCACAGCAGCAGTTTATTTCATTTATTTTATTGAGTTGGTAATTTAAATACACAATACGTTTAGTAAACTCTTTATTTATAATTACTAAACCTAAAACGGAAAGTTAATTGTTGTGATAGATATTTCTTCTGGTCGATGCAACTAGTGAAGCAGAAGAAGAAGATAACAGATATAAATATTAGATATATAAATATAGCATGGGTTTTAAAACAAAAAAGCTTGTTTGGTTCCATGGTCTTGAGTGTTAGCGGGTTTACGAGGGGTCTTAGGTTCGATTCTCGCAGCAGCCAATATTTTTTTAGAAAGGGCTTTATGAGGTAGTTACTCACATTTATTATTATTATTATTATTATTATTATTATTATTATTATTATTATTATTATTATTATTATTATTATTATTATTATTATTATTATTATTATTATTATTATTATTATTATTATTATTATTATTATTATTGTTATTATCATGATTAATGTTATTATTGTTAAAAATATAGTTATTAGTATTATTATCCTTATTAATATTCTTACTAACAATAGAACATATTTAGTATTATGATTATTGATATGATCCCTATGTATTAATATTAAGTATTATTAATATTAATATTACTATCATAATGAAATATAATATATCTCTCGTTAATATTAGTAGTGACGTCACAATTGTATTATTATTATCATTATTATTATAAATATGATAGGTATTACTGATGTTATTATTATTAATGATTGTTATTGTTATTAGTACAAATATTATATTTATTATTATTATTATCAATAATAGTTGTATTATTATTATTATTATTATTATTATTATTATTATCTTTATGGTTAGGATTACTAATATGAAAAAAATAATACAAGTTATCATTATTTTAGTATTAGTATCACT
The DNA here is from genome assembly GCF_046630445.1 of Rutidosis leptorrhynchoides. Classification (NCBI taxonomy): domain Eukaryota; kingdom Viridiplantae; phylum Streptophyta; class Magnoliopsida; order Asterales; family Asteraceae; genus Rutidosis; species Rutidosis leptorrhynchoides. Next base: position 291,114,963 of record NC_092333.1, read on the forward strand.
TTTGTAACTATTAGTACAATTAGCATTATTATTAAACAAAAGTATCATTGTTAACAATATCATTAGTATTATTAATATTATCATTTTAATTAAGTTATTATTAATATTGTAGTAAATCAGTAATATCAAAACTATCATTTTTTAGACAAATAAATATTTTGTACATAAAACATATTAATTACATATATATTAATATTCTATATATAAATCATATTAACATTACATATATAAAAACTTACATACAACAAATTTTATATTTTCAATATAATGCTAAATTTATATAGATATCAAAATAACTATATTAATCACTTTAAATACATATACAACATAAATATATACAACATATAATTTAAGATATAAAATAAAGTATATATTTTTTAAAATGAAATTTAGTATAAATCTTGTGTAACTACAAAATTTGCATAAATAATATATATTAATAAATGAAATTTCGAGATTTCAATTACATGTTTTAATATATAATTCATATAGGTTCGTGAATCCGAGGCCAACCCAATACTTGTTCAATGTCATCATATGTATTTTTAATACAAAATACATTAGGTGAGTTTCATTTGCCTTTTTACCCTATATATTTTTGGGCTGAGAATACATGCGCTGATTTTATAACTGTTTTACGAAATAGACATGAGTAAATGAAACTACATTCTATGGATGGATTATTAAACCGAATATGCCCCTTTTTAGTCTGGTAATCTAAGAATTAGGGAAAAGACACCCTAATTGACGCGAATCCTAAAGATAGATCTATCGGGCCCAACAAGCCCCATCCAAAGTACCGGATGCTTTAGTACTTCGAAATTTATATCATGTCCAAAGGAGGATCCCAGAATGATGGGGATATTCTTATATACATATTGTGAATGTCGGTTACCAGGTGTTCAATCCATATGAATGATATTTTTGTCTCTATGCATGGGACGTATATTTATGAGAACTGAAAATGAAAATCTTGTGGTCTATTATAATGATGGAAATGATTATTTATGTTAAACTAATGAACTCACCAACCTTTTGGTTGACACTTTAAAGCATGTTTATTCTCAGGTATGAAATAAATCTTCCGCTGTGTATTAGCTCATTTTAGGGATATTACTTGAAATCATTCATGGCATATTTTGAAAGACGTTGCATTCAAGTCGTTGAGTTCATCAAGATTATTAATAAGTCAATTATAGTTGGATATATTATGAAATGGTATGCATGTCGTCAACATTCAATGTAAATGAAAGGTTGTCTTTTTAAAAACGAATGCAATGATTGTAAAATGTATCATATAGAGGTCAAGTACCTCACGATGTAACCAACTATTGTGAATCGTTATGGATCGATATGGACTTTGTCCGTATGGATTAAGACGGGTCGCTTCAAAATACCTCGCAATGAAATCAATTATTATGTAACATTTATAATCGATATGAATGGGGCATTTCAATTGGTATCAGAGCGATGGTCTTGGGGAACCAGGTCTTGCATTAGTGTGTCTAACAGATAGTCGTTAAGATGCATTAGTGAGTCTGGACTTCGACCGTGTCTGCATGTCAAAAGTTTTGCTTATCATTTCTTGTCGAAAATTACCTGCTTATCATTCTTAGAGAATTATCTGCTTAATAATCTTAGTCTAGACACGTTTTACTGCATAGACTGCATGAATAGTATATAGACAAAATTCATATCTTAGCGTATCTGTAATTCATATCTTGGCGTATATGTTACTGTTACCTTTGCCTGAACACTTTTGAAATTTTCTTCGTAATCTGCGGAATCTTTATGCTATAAATAAGTATTCTATGTAATTAGAATATCATTTGACATCCAAAAATCATTTCATATCGAACAATCCTTTATTCAATCGTACGAAATGGAACTTGTCATTAGTTCAAGTTCCTCGGATTCCGACAACTATTTCGATATGGATTTCCACTCGAGCTCCGAAAGTAGTGTAAACGGAATGGATTAACCAATCAGCCATCATCAATTCTGGATGAATTGGGGCTGAGTTCATAGTCGACTTAATCAATAGAAATGAGAAGAAGGCGATCCTTTCCATCAACCAAATTCACCTCTTGGCGAAGAACCTGAAGCACTTACCGGTGAACCCATTCGAAACACCATTTTCACACTCATTTCCAGAGTATCTTGCTACGATTATATTCTATCTAAAATTCTAAACCTTATTCATCCGCTCGTTCCGACCGACAATCATCCTGGGGTAATGGAAGAAGTCAACGAGCTTCAAGCTCGAGTAATAAATCTGGAGAATATGGTGCAAAATTTACCAGCTTCAACAACACCACCGACACTTTCATGACCCATCCTAATCCATCCGGACGAAGTCCATCTCGATTACAAACAATTCATAATAGTTGATTACATCGCGAGGTACTTGACTTTTATATGATACATTTTACAAACATTGCATTCGTTTTTAAAAGACAAACTTTCATTTCATCGACAGTTGATAGCATGCATACCATTTTATAATATATCCACTATAATTGACTTAATAATAATCTTGATGAACTCAACGACTCGAATGCAACGTCTTTTGAAAGATGTCATAAATAACTCCAAGTAATATCTCTAAAATGAGCAAATGCACAGCGGAAGATTTCTTTCGTACCTGAGAATAAACATGCTTTCAAGTGTCAACCAAAAGGTTGGTGAGTTCATTAGTTTATCATAAATAATCATTTCATAATTTTAATAGACCACAAGATTTCATATTTCCATTTCTCATAAACGTACGTCCCATGCATAGAGACAAAAATATCATTCATATGGATTGAACACCTGGTAACCGACATTAACAAGATGCATATAAGAATATCCCCTATCATTCCGGGATCCTCCTTCAGACATGATATAAATTTCGAAGTACTAAAGCATTCGGTACTTTGATGGGGCTTGTTGGGCCCGATAGATCTATCTTTAGGATTCGCGTCAATTAGGGTGTCTGTTCCCTAATTCTTAGATTACCAGACTTAATAAAAAGGGGCATATTCGATTTCGATCATTCAACCATAGAATGTAGTTTCAATTACTTGTGTCTATTTCGTAAAACAATTATAAAAGTTGTGCATGTATTCTCAGCCCAAAAATATAAAGGGTAAAAAGGCAAATGAAACTCACCTAATGTATTTTGTAGTAAAAATACATATGACTATATTGAACAACTGAATAATGCAGGGTTGGCCTCGGATTCACGAACCTATATCATTTGTATATATATATTAACACACATATTTGTAATTAAACAAATATATAATCAGTTATTAATAATATACTTGTTATATTATGTTATTTAGATATATTTGATATATTTAATTTATATGTTATATTTATTTATTTTTGTATATATATCTAAAATGATAAATATTTATATATTTATTTGTATCAATATATCTATATATATTATATGATCAGTATTATATTTAAAATCATTAGTTGGTTATATGTAAGTATTTATATAAATACTATTAATATGTTTGATATATTGTATATGAAATATTAATGTACTTTTAGTATATGTAAAGAGTATATTTTATGTACAAAATATTTATTTGTTAAAAATGATAGTTCTAATAACAATGATTTACTCATCATAATAATAATAATTTTATTGATAATGATAATACTAATAATAGTAATGATATTGTTTAAAATGCTACATGGGTTAATAATAACAATAATACTAATAATTACAAAAATGATAAATTAGTAATCCTAATAATAATATTATTATCCATATTGGTGACTATAATCGTAATACTAATAATAATTGGTAACTAATACTTTTATTAGTAATAATAATAATAGTAACTATCATGTTAGTCCTAATAACAATCTCTAATAATAACAATGATAATTATAATACATTAACAATAACAATAATTTTAATCATAGTAATAATAGTAATATTTATAATACTAATTATAATGATAATTCCAATAATTATAATGATAGTACTAATAGTACTAGTAATACTTTTAATAATAATAATACTAGTAACATCATTAGTGACAATAATAATAATAATAATAATAATAATAATAATAATAATAATAATAATAATAATAATAATAATAATAATAATAATAATAGCTAACTGATTAGGTTTAAATTTGGTCGAAAGTTTCTGGGTCGTCACAGTACCTACCCGTTAAAGAAATTTCGTCCCGAAATTTGAGTGAGGTGGTCATGGTTAATAATAAAAATGTTTTCATGACGAATATGAATTGATAAATAGAGTTTCATCATCAATGAGTACTATAGCTAAAACGATTCGATTATGCGAAGCGTACGAGTGAAGTTATCACAAAAGATTGAGATAGAGACTTACCTTCTGACGTAGTCACGGTGGATTTTAGAAAATAAAGTGCGTCTTAGCTTTTGACGTAGCCAGGGTTGAATTCCAGAATTCAAGGGATTTAAAGAAAAGCTTCGAAATCTATAAGATTTGATTCTTCGATGAATAAGGAAATTAAGATCTCTATAATTAAATACGGCGATCTGTCCCGATTACTCCGTCTAATATTCTCATTATAAATTAAGCTCTTCCGTTCCATTATTCTCACCATTCCTATACTTTCTTTCTTAGTTCATACATTCAAAAAAATTGTGAAATTGCTTAATCCCATTCTAATCCTTGATATTTTCCTAATTATCATTTTTGTCATCCTTCTTTTCAACCTTCCACCAAAAAAATCTGTTTACTTCTACTATTACCTTGGGGTGATACTATTCTTAATTATACCGTGTCTTTATATTGCTATTCGTATTAATATTTACGGTTTGTGACCTCTGTGTTGTTATTGGGCTTATATTTTCTCTTATATTTTAGAGCTCTTTGCCTTTTTATTCTCTTCTCGACCTCTAGTAAAGCGAGTAATTGTCCAGAATTCATAAGTATGGAGTTTCAAATGAACTTAATGTTCTAAACAAGAAAAAACGTAATAGCACGATTTGATTTGTCAAATTACCATAATTACTGAGAATAGAACTATCAAGAATACATTTTCTTGATATGTTCAGAAGTTAAGCAGAATGAAAGAGTTTTGTAACATGACACATGATGACGTTATATTCTGTGAATCATCATGTTCCATTTAGAAACTCAGCATGACTTGCCGTAATATAATCACGTTCATCAAGTGTCATTATATTATACTAACTCATGCTTCAGTTTCCAACACTACTTCAAAAACATTCATAGTTTAAACTCTAAATTTTACAGAATATAGAAACTAACAGTTTCTATATGATGTAACACTGATAGCGCAAAGAGATTAATAATTTCAGGTAAGAATAGTTATCAAAATATCTTCAGAAATATGGAGGATATTTATAATGCAACATACGAATATATCTTAAAATTTTAGAATCAAATTGTGACGAAGAAATTCATCCACGATGATTTAGAGCGATTATGGAGCAAGGTATTCGCTAAAAATTTCATCAGAATCAGAATCATCAGGATTCTTTATGTACAAGTTTAGTCCTTGTGATTTGTTCAGATACTCCTTTATAGTTTGCTCAATCCGTTTTTCAGTTCCAGATCTTTTCTTTTTCTGAGCTTTGTCAACATACTATTCTTTATCATCACTTTCGACTGTTTAGGGTCGTTTACAGTTTTTGTTGCTGTATTCAGCTTTTTCAGAATTTGCAGTATTGATTTGTGGACTGGGTGCTTTTTAGAATTTCAGAATAGAAGATCATAATTCTAAAAGGTAGATGTAGAAACGTTGCAAAAATTTCAAAATACTGATTGCCGATTCTTGGTAATTGGTATGGCTATTCTCGTTACAAGATGCAAATGAATATATGATAGGATTTTTAATGAATAAATATAATGGTCCTTCGAAGAGACTTAAGTCAATGAGTAATGAAATTGCTGGTAAGTTTAATGTTAATGTGATTGAATATAAATGGTTTCCTAGTAACGAAAGCGAAAAGATAACGTATATATCAAGGTTATAATAAGGCCAATTCGATTGAAAAATCGAAGTTGAATTACTGAAGCTGTGACAAAATTAGTTAATTTGGAAAGGAATTGCAAAGTTATTTTCGGTGATAACTACGCCAAAGGAGCTAGCACAGATACGTGTTAAACGTTTACTCAGATTCTGAGAATTTTTCAGGTGCATAACTATATGCATAAATCTTTTCTTACGTAGATGAAGTGCAGTTAGTTCATTCTCTCTATTGAGGTGTTTTCAGGAATTATGACAGGTTTGAACGCAAATTGTAATCGTCAAGATACAAATTAGGTTTAAGATGAAATCAAGTGGCAAACTTGAAGAATTGTTTAGTTTCATATGTTATAGTCAATATTTTAATTCATTTTAATTGTCCAATGTTGGTAGTCCACAGTTGATAGTCCACAGTTAGCAATTCAATAGTTCATATATAGTTTAATATATAATATTTGAATTAATTAATACGTATCGTGACCCGTATTCGTCTCAGACTCGATCACAACTCAAACTATATATATTATTGTAGAATCAACCTTAACCCTGTATAGCTAACTCCCGCATTACTGCATATAGAGTGTCTATGGTTATTTCAAATAATATATATAGATGGGTCGATATGATATGTCAAAACCTTGTATACGTGTCCCGGTATTTAAAGTGCATAAAATAAATAACAGAAATTAAATGACGATAAATAAAGTGCGTAAAGTAAATAATAGAAATTAAATGATGATAAATAAAATTGCGAGAATGTAAATTGCGATAATTAAATAAAATGCGATAAATAAATTACGATAAATAAAATGTAATCAGGTAGCTAGGAATAGTTAGCTAGGAACAGTTAGCGTGGATTCTTAACAAAATTTTTCATTGTAACTTATTAATGTTAAATCTGAATATTCCTCGAGTATTACCTACCCGTTAAAATATTTTCATAATTAACACTTTGTACGAAAGAATTTTTAATTACAATCTTTATGAAAACATATATACATATATATTTTCTTCGGATGTAATCATGGATTCATTGAGTTAATATGATATTAAATTCATTTGGTTTACCGTTAGAACTAAAATACATAATCTCTAAAACATTTAGAGATTACTTAATCGCCATGTCAAACGAAGATAAATGATGTAGAACGGTACGTAGAACGATGATTATACTCGAGGTACAGAATGAGATGTTGAGGCATGGATTGTTGATGGTACGGGTGCTGTTACTGAGGGTACTGTTGGTGCTGGTGATGTTGTTGAAGCTGGTATGTTTTGCACCATATTTTCTAAGGCTACAACTCGGGCGCGAAGCTCGTGGACTTCTTCCATTATTCCAGGTTGATTGTCGGTCGGAACGAGTGGATGAATAAGGTTTAGAATTTTAGATAGAATACAATCGTGGTGAGATACTCGGGAAATGAGGGTGAAAATGGTGTTTTGGACTGGTTCGTCGGTAAGTGCTTCAGGTTCATTGCCAAGAGGTAAATTCGGTTGGTGGGTTGAAAGGATCGCCTTCCTCTCGTCTCCATCAGTTAAGTCGACTACGAATCCATCAGATGAATTGGGGATAGTTGATTGGTTGATTCATTCTGGTGACGCTGACTCCGGAGCTTAGGTGAACATCCATGTCGGAATAGCTGTCGAAATAACTATCGGAATAGCTATCGGAATCTGAGGGACTCGAACTGGTTGAGGGATTCATCTAGTACGATAAGTTGAAGGTTTTTCGATAAGAAATAGATTATAGGATGTAGATTAGTATCCTGCAATACATAATTTATATATGCATATAAAATACTAAAATCTCATAAATTACGGAGGAATCTACGGAATCTGTCAGGTAAAGGTAACAATAACAGATACGCTAAGATATGAATTAGCAGATACGCTAAGATATGAATTTATCTATACACTGTCTATGTAATAGAGGCAGTAAGACGTGTCTTAGACTTTAAGGATGATAAGCAAATAATTTTCGACACGAAATGATAAGCAAAACTTTTGACATGCAGACACGGTCGAAGTCCAGACTCACTAATGCATCCTAATGACTTATCAGTTAGACACACTAATGCAGACCTGGTTCGCTAAGACCACCGCTCTGATACCAACTTTCATGACCCGTCCTAATACATCTGGACGAAGTCCATTTCGATTACAAACGATTCACAATAGTTGATTACATCGCGAGGTACTTGACCTCTATATGATACATTTTACAAACATTGCATTCGTTTTTAAAAGACAAACTTTCATTTCATCGACAGTTGACAGCATGCATACCATTTTATAATATATCCACTATAATTGACTTAATAATAATCTTGATGAACTCAACGACTCGAATGCAACGTCTTTTGAAAGATGCCATAAATGACTCTAAGTAATATCTCTAAAATGAGCAAATGCACAGCGGAAGATTTCTTTCGTACCTGAGAATAAACATGTTTTCAAGTGTTAATTAAAAGGTTGGTGAGTTCATTAGTTTATCATAAATAATCATTTCATAATTTTAATAGACCACAAGATTTCATATTTCCATTTCTCATAAACATACGTCCCATGCATAGAGACAAAAATATCATTCATATGGATTGAACACCTGGTAACCGACATTAACAAGATGCATATAATAATATCCCCTATCATTCCGGGATCCTCCTTCGGACATGATATAAATTTTGAAGTACTAAAGCATCTGGTACTTTGGATGGGGCTTGTTAGTCCCGATAGATCTATCTTTAGGATTCGTGTCAATTAGGGTGTCTGTTCCCTAATTCTTAGATTACCAGACTTAATAAAAAAGGGCATATTCGATTTCGATCATTCAACCATAGAATGTAGTTTCAATTACTTGTGTCTATTTCGTAAAACAATTATAAAAGTTGTGCATGTATTCTCAGCCCAAAAATATAAAGGGTAAAAAGGCAAATGAAACTCACCTAATGTATTTTGTAGTAAAAATACATATGACTATATTGAACAACTGAACAATGCAGGGTTGGCCTCGGATTCACGAACCTATATCATTTGTATATATATATTAACACACATATTTGTAATTGAACAATATATATATATATATATATATATATATATATATATATATATATATATATATATATATATATATATATATATATATATATATAATCTTTTATTAATAATATACTTGTTATATTATGTTATTTAGATGTATTTGATATATTTAATTTATATGTTATATTTATTTATTTTTGTATATATATTTAAAATGATAAATATTTATATATTTATTTGTATCAATATATCTATATATATTATATGATCAATATTATATTTAAAATCATTAGTTGGTTATATGTAAGTATTTATATAAATACTATTAATATGTTTGATATATTGTATATGAAATATTAATGTACTTTTAGTATATGTAAAGAGTATATTTTATGTACAAAATATTTATTTGTTAAAAATGATAGTTATGATAACAATGATTTACTCATCATAATAATAATAATTTTATTGATAATGATAATACGAATAATAGTAATGATATTGTTTAAAATGCTACGTGGGTTAATAATAACAATAATACTAACAATTACAAAAATGATAAATTAGTAATCCTAATAATAATATTATTATCCATATTGGTGACTATAATCGTAATACTAATAATAATTGGTAACTAATACTTTTGTTAGTAATAATAATAATAGTAACTATCATGTTAGTCCTAATAACAATCTCTAATAATAACAATGATAATTATAATACATTAACAATAACAATAATTTTAATCATTGTAATAATAGTAATATTTATAATACTAATTATAATGATAATTCCAATAATTATAATGATAGTACTAATAGTACTAGTAATACTTTTAACAATAATAATACTAGTAACATCATTAGTGACAATAATAATAATAATAATAATAATAATAATAATAATAATAATAATAATAATAATAATAATAATAATAATAATAATAATAATAATAATAATAATAATAATAATAATAATAATAATAATAATATGAAACTACCTTTAAAGGTTTAAAAAGAAATGGTAGACTGCCTAAGCCGGGACTCGAACCCGCGACCTCTCGATCACAAACACAACCCTTAACCACTCGACTGACCATGCTTTTCTGAAATAAAACCCAATTCATATTTACTTAACTTAGTTTTCTGTGTTCCTCCTTCCTTCTTCTTCAAACCAATCGAGTAATCCAATAACCAACCATAACTACAAATTAGGAACCTGACTTATAACAAATTATGAACGAACCAGTTGTGTGTTTCTATTTATCAGAAAAGAGAAACTAAAAAAAAATAAATAAATAAAAGAAGCAGCCACTGTTCGTCGCTGAATAAAATAAAAAAAATTTGATTTTTCAAATGGCAACGAATTTGATAACGGTTATAACACGAATTTGTTTTCATATTGTTTATAGAAACTAATGGAATCGTTAATTTACCTTGAAACATTCATATGTATTCGAATTTGATCAATATTCATCCGTTTGACTTTTTGACACAAAAGTTTGACTCGCGAATTCATACTCGATACAACGAATTAAAACATGGGATTTTGAAAAAAGATTGAGTGAATGATTCCTAACAATATTGCATTTAAGGATTTTGATAATTGGTTCGTTTTGAAGTTTTTGCTAAAAAGTATCTGAACAGAGGTAACGGCCTGAAAAAAAAATATCACATTGGCAGCTAACACGATTTTTGACTGTTATAATTGTTAGTGAGGGTTGAGAGTTCAAAGAATTTAATTAATAACAATAAGTAATCGACTAGTTGATATAGGAGAAAGAATCAAACTTTGATATCAAGAGACAAGAGGAAGAAGTTAAAGACAAGGAAGAAGTTAAAGGAAATCAGGAATTGAGTTAGATGGATAACAGATTGGAGACACAACAAAATTGTAATACAGTTTGAAAGGGATTGAAACTGCTCTCCTTGACAAAATTCGCTGGTATCATATTTACTAAGAATTAAATGTATTAATAAAAATAATTTTAGTAATAATCAATAATATTAATACTGAAATATTAATTAGTAATCATAATATAATATCTCTGTTAATAATGATAATTATGACTCTTTATGATAAAACCTTATAATAATACTAATAAAAAATAAATTTTTAATAATAATGATAATAATGATATTAATAATATCAATGGTGATAATAAAAATTTGTATTGTTCTAAAAATAATAATAATGATAACCATTAATAATGATAATGGTAATAATAAAATACAAATCTTCAAATCATAAACTTTACTATTATATATAATAATACTGATATTAATAATGATAACGTTAATATTAGTATTTAAATGTATTCGATTTCATATATACATATGCATAATAATATTAATCATACTAATAAAAAAATCATAATCTTGCTAATGTTAATATTATTAATGGTGATAATAATATCAGTAATAATTTATATATCAAATTTTATATCTATTATATATAATGATGATATTAATACAGATATTACTATTAATATTAAAAGTTTTAATAATGTAACAATTATATTTTTATTTGCATGTAAGTTTGATGTTATTTCTTATTAACTATATAATTATATTATACATCCTATGCTGACAATTATTGGATATTGAATATTTATATGTTATATATATATACATACATATTTATTTACAAATAATTGTTTGTGAATCCTCGGTAACAGTCAAAGATTAAATGGTTCCATGTAATCAATTCAAAAATTTTAAGATTCAATAATATAGACTTCGCTTATCGTGTTGAAATCATAACAAGATTAGGTTTAAATTTAGTCGAAAGTTTTCGGGTCGTCACAGGCACCAACAGTACCACCAACATCAACACCAGTACCACCAACAACCCAAGTTTTATTATCACACGTCCCAACATCACAATCCATACCTCGAACTTAATCATCGTTCTACGAATCGTTCTACATCATTTATCTTCGTTCTGCATGACGATTATGTAATCTCTAATATTTTAGAGATTATTTACTCTAGTTCTAACGATAAACCAAATGAGATTAATATCATATTAACTCATTAAATTCATGATTACATCTAAAAAATATATATATGTATATATATTTTCATAAAGATTGTAATTAAAAGTCCGTTTGTACAAACTATTAATGGTGAAAATATTTTAACGGGTAGGTAATACCCGAGGAATATTTAAATTTCACCTTAATAAGTTACACTGTACATTCTTCGAATCTGATTCAATAGTTATTTACTATCCTACTTACACCCACAGATATATAAATCCGTTCAACACAGAATAACCATTTTCATCCAATTTCATATTTGGATTTTGACTTATCAGGATCCAACAAGTGGGATAATGAAGAAGACATTGGACAAAAATAAAATTTGCTAGAAACAAACAAATTAACTATGAGAAATTTTGTTAAGAAACCATGCTAACAAAATCCTAGCTAACTGTTAATTCCTTATTACATTTATCTATCGCAATTTATTTATTGCAATTTTAATTCTCGCAATTTTATTTATCATCGTTTAATTTCTGTTATTTACTTTACGCACTTTAAATATCGTCGGATAAATCGGGACACATATACAATGTTTTGACATATCATATCGACGTCATCTATATATATTATTTGGAATAACCGTAAGTCACTCTATATTGCGGTAATGCTCAAGTTAGCATATAAAGGGTCGAGGTTGATTCTAAAATAATATATATACTTTGAGTTGTGATCGAGTCTGAGACATGTATACAATGGGTCACGATAAGTATTAATTAATTCAAATATTATATATTAAACTATATATGAATTATTGAACTACTAACTATGGACTACATATTGTGGACTACTAACCTTGGACAACTAAAATGAATTAAAATATTGATTATAACATATGAAACTAAACATTTCTTCAAGTTTGCCACTTGATTTCATCTTAAACCTCATTTGTATCTTGACGATTAAAATCTGCGTTCAAACCTTTCATGATTCTTGAAAACACCTCAATCTAGAGGATGAACCAACCGCACTTCATCTACGGAAGGAAAGATTTATGCATATAGTTATGCACCTGAAAATGCTCGGAACCTGAGTAAACATTTAACACATATCTGTGCTAGCTCCTTTGGCGTTGTTATTACCGAAAATAACTTTAAAATCCCTCTCCAAATTAGCCAATTTTGTCACAGCTCCAACAAATCAACTTCAACTTTCATTCGGATTAGCCTTATTATAACCTTGATTATATAAGTTACCTTTCGTCGTCGTTGCCAGAGAACCATTTATATCCCTCCACATTAGCAGTAAACTTACCAGCAACTTCATAAATCTTTGACTTTCCGAAAAATCATTACATTCATTGAAACCCTATCATATACTCATCCCCATCTTGTAACGAGAATTGCCATATCAATTACTGAGAATCAGCAATCAGTATTTTGAATCTCGCAACATTTCTACATCAACAGTTATAATACATATAACATCTATCTCTTAGAATTATGATCTTCCATTTTGAAACTCTGAAAAACACCCAGTCTTCGAATCAATACTCCAAATTTTGAAAAAGCTGAATGAAGCAGCAAAAACTGTAAAAGACCTTAACAGTCGAAGGTATAAAGATAAAGAATAAGTGTGTTGGCAAAGCTCAGAAAAGTTAGAACTGGAAAACGGATTAAGCTAACCATGAAGGAGGCTGTTAATAAATCACAAAGACTAAATCTGCCTTCAAAGAATCCAAATGATTCAGTGTATGCTGAAGTCTTTAGAAAATATCTTGCTCCTTACTCTAAACCCTTACGGGCAATATTCTTCATCATCCTCTAATTTTAGATATTTAAAAATTCTAAGATATCATCGTATCTTTCATTATAAATATCCTCGATATTTCTAAAGATACATTCATAACTATTCTCATCTGAGATTACTTACCTCTTCGCGCTATCTGTGTTATATCATAAAAGAAACTATTTTAGTTTCTAAATTTTGAAACCTTCAAGTTTAAACTATGAATGTTTTTGAAGTAGTGTTGGGAACTGAAGCATGAGTTAGTATAATATAATGACACTTGATCAACATGATTATATTACAGTAAGTCATGCTGAGTTTCTAATAAAACATGATGATTCACAGACTCTACCGTCATCATGTGCCATGTTACACGACTCTTACATTCTACCAAATTTCTAAACATATGAAGAACATATTTTCTTGATAGTTCTATTTTTTCCCGTGATTTCTAGTAAATTGACTAATCAAGATCATGCTACTTCAATTTCTTTCTTAGAACATCAACTATGTTCATTCCAAAGTTCAAAATAGAAGATATGAGCTGTGGAAATAAAGAAACGAAGGGGGTGGATTTATAGTGAAATATTCAACCGAGAAATCGAAACAGATTATCTCATTTAATCAAAGAGGATCCTAACTTCTTTAATTATCGAAGAATCAAATCTTTTTACGAAGATTTTCTCTAAAAATCATTGAATTCCGGAAATCAACCGTGACTACGTCACCTGTTAAGACAAACCTGCAATTACTTATTTCACTCTTTTGTGATGGCTTCATTCGTACTTTTCACAAAATCAAATTTGTTTATCTATATTACTCAATGATGATAAAACTCAAATTTTCAGCTCGTATGCATCATGAAAACATACTTATTGTCAGCCATGACGATCCCAATCAAATTTCGGGATGAAATTTCTTTAACAGGTAGGTACTGTGACGACTCGGAAATTTTCGACCAAATTTAAACTTAATCTTTATATGATTTTGACACGATAAGCAAAGTCTGTAATGTTGAGTCTCAAAAATTTTGAACTGTTAAATTTATCTTCGACCATTCCCGACGATTCACGAACTTGTACTTGTAAATAAATAAGTATATATATATATATATATATATATATATATATATATATATATATATATATATATATATATATAATGTAATATATATAAAATGTATAAGTATCAAATATTTAAATAATATTATCATATAATGAATGATATAAATACATAATTGTAATATTAATATATTAAATGTAGTTACAAGTTAAAATATAATTGTTATACTAATATTATTATTACTTTCATTATTAATATAAAAATCAGTATTAGTTATTTTATTACTTCCAATATAAAATATATGAAAGTTAACACATGTAATTTGTTATATCATTATTATTACTAAAAATTATTATTATAATTATTTCTATTACTTTTAATCATTATCCTTATTATTATTAGTATTATTTGAATATTATTAATATTATTATTATTAATAGATCTAATTATTTGTTAATACAAATTATATATAATAATGAAATATAAATACAGATATACGTATATACAGATATATATATATATATACATATATATATATATATACATATATATATATATATATATATATATATATATATATATATATATATATATATATATATATATATATATATATATATATATATATAGATACACTATATGAATCAGTATTATTGTATTTAGATTAATTAAATATTGAATTATGCAAACACATAATTAAAATCAGTTTCACGTTACAATCATACTGTGTTTAATTTGTTCCTCCTATCTCAATTCATACCAATCAAGATTCAATCACAAGAACAAAACAAAATTTGATAGAAATCAGTAACAGAAGAATGTACGAATTTTGTTACAGGTCATTATCTAACTTATTTCTTTTCTTGTTTCTTCTTCTTGTTTGAAGAACCCTGTCTGCTTTGTATCATATGTCGACTTCACAACTGTCCTTCAAATCTTGTACTGCATGATTCTGTTGACACCACACATCACATAATGTGATTCTTATTCTCCTGCTCTTTATCTATATAACTACATATACATGCCTACATATTGAGACTAACACTAAAACATTTACAGAGAAATATTTAGGAATCATAATCGAACATGATCATCACCATCTTGCACCTAAATTAACCTGCTACTGCTATTTCTATTCGGTTACAAACCCGAACATGCCATCATTATCATTATTTTCCTCTCTCTCTCTCTCTCTCTCTCTCTTAATCCTGTTTTCGTTTCGAAACACCTAAACCACCTTGGCCATCACCTTCTTACTCATCAAGAACCATAGAAAACAACCCTCACTATAAACTGTTTAATGTTGTTGCTACTTCTATATTCTATATCTATTTGTCTGTTTAAATCAAATCTTCAACCTGCGTTTTTAGCCACTTTCTTCTTCTTCTTTACAAACCCAAGAAAACCACCACTTTTCTTCACCTTTCACCACCATTGAACACTCAAAGAAACCCACTTCATTTAAACTTATGCCGCTGTACTTTTTCTGTTCCACCTCGAATGATCATCACCACCACAAACACCCGTTGATAACTGCTGCACCTGACTACAATATTTTTTCTGTTTCTTATTCAAACAATTTATAGAGATAAAAAACAAGTGGAACTTGTGAATCGTTTATATCTTTGATAATTTGGATAGTATAGTTATTATTATCTATATGTTTATCAACTTGTAAATACAATCAATACTTGTGGGACAGGTTGCAATATTATGGTCGAAATTTCCATTTTTGTTAGTGGGATATTTCGTGATATTGGCTACATTTGGTGTTGTTCCAATTATTAAAGTACCGAATGGGGACCAGCGAAAATTGAAGCATATTGGTTGCATGATCATTTATTTGGAAAAACTTGTTTACAAATTAAAGTTTGGCCGACCCATTTTGACTAGTGCATAATAGAATACCAATATATGGCGTTTTTGGATTAATCAAGTGGGACAATAGGAAGCTTGATTGGCCGACGGAATGGGAGTGGTACAAGAACATTTTGTTTTTCTTTTCTTTTATTGAAATTGATGTTAGTGTATTCTTTTAGGTTGTGTATGATTAGGATAATGATAATAGTATTAAATAAATGAGGGCATGATCGATATTTGTTTCTTCTTTTCTCTCCTGTTTCGTGAAGGGGTCTGCACATCAAAAATCAGTTTTGGGTCATAAGTTGGTTAAAGTTTTTGGATGTGAATCTATTTAAACTCGTGGGCGTGGGAGGTTTCTATTGGGCATAATATTTGTGTTTTTGTGAGTTGATGCAATAGTTTTGGGGATTAGAGAATGATTATGTGAATATGATTAGGATTAGGATTAAGTTTAGGATCATGACTAAGTAAATGATGGTATGATGATGATGTTTATGAAATGATGATGATTCATGATGAACGGATAATGAATGATGTATGGTGTAGTCTAGATAATGATAAATAAAAACTAGAGAAATTGATTTGTTACAGGCCACCATTTTTTTTATTTTATCCGTGAATTGATTTACAAACTTGGGCCGTGATTTTGTTTGCATAATTGGGCCGTGAATCTGTTACACTATTGAGCCGAGATCCAATTTTCTATTGGGCTGAGAAGATAGATGGGTATGATGATGTCTTGATGGTTTAAATAGTTTTAGGCTAAGATTAATATCAGGAAAAACGAGGTCAGGGGAATCATTAAGGATGTTATCGGGTTAGCGGGATGTCGCGGGTTCAAACCCGGACTTTGGCATTTTTTTTAGGGGATACTTCTTTGAGGTAGTTTACTTATTATTATTATTATTATTATTATTATTATTATTATTATTATTATTATTATTATTATTATTATTATTATTATTATTATTATTATTATTATTATTATTATTATTATTATTATTATTATTATTATTGTTATCAGTAATTATTATTATTATTATGTTATTACAAATATTAAAAATATAAATATTAGTATCATTATTATTATTAGTAAAATCATTTCTTTTATAGTTATTATTATTAGTATTCATTATTATTAAAAAGAACATTTTTATTAAAAGTATCATTTTTACTTAAGTTATCATTTTTATCAATAATATTACAAGTATCATTTATAACACTATTATCATTATCTTTATCTTTGTAATTATTATTATTATTGAAATTATTTTAATAAAAATTTAATATATCTTTTGAATTTACATTAATAATATGCAATAACCAATTATTGCAAATATTGAAAATAAATATATTTAACATATGTATTAAAATAACATATAAATTAAGATACATAAAAACAAAGTATATCCTAGAAATTAATATAAGACTTTTATAAATATAATAATATATAAACTTATTTAATTGTTATTATGTGTATTAATATAAATAATTGATAAAGGTTAGTGAATCCGAGGCCAACCTTGCATTGTTCAGTTTCATCGTATGTATATTTTTACTATAAAATATCGTATCGTGAGTTCATTTGATTCCCTTTTACTCTTTACATTTTTGGGACTGAGAATACATGCGCTGTTTTATAACTGCTTTACAACTGTTTTATTTAAATGCTTTTGAAATCTATATTTTTGGACTGAGAATACATGAGATGCTTTTATAAATGTTTGACGAGATAGACATAAGCAAAATATTCCTCGAATGAATTATTATACAGACAGAAGTTCTGTTGATTATTATTGAATTAGTTGGACGTTATAATTGCCACTAATTGATGTGAATATTTTCCCTTGATTATTATAGCTTGGTAACCTAAGAATTAGGAAACGGGTATGGCCCCTAATTCACGTGAATTCTAAAGGTAGCTACCGGGTTTAACACCTCCACCCAGAATGTTCACTAGAGGGAAGAGCTAGTGGGCGTGGTGTTTAGTAATTCGAGGTTTATATATTGATTACAGACTGAAAGTTCTGTTTATTTTGGGGATATTTATGATGCGCATTATTTGTTAAGTGAAACGACTCGTCCATAATACTATAAACGCTGTACGTTCTCATTGGTCCCATAGCAAGGTATTTGACCTCTATATGATACGTTTTAGAAAATATTGCATTCGTTTCATAAAAAACACATCATTATTATACATAATACATGTTTTAAACAAGTGGGCGATTATTTAAGAAATAATCCCCATGATACATTGGTTACCAAATACTACACACATGAGATAACAGTCGAATATAATACATGACAAAGGTTTTATTGAATGCAACACTTCATTTAAACAAAAGCATGAGACTCCATGCACAGCTTGCTCAGATAATGCAACAGCAGAAGACTTTCTTAAGGACCTGAGAATAAGCATGATTAAACAGTCAACACAAAGGTTGGTGAGATATATAGGTTTATCATCGATATAAATATAGACCACAAGATTTCATAGTTATAAATATATGTACACTCACAAGTGTATAAAAGTATTCTATAAGTTGTTGAGTACTTCGGTAACCATACTTAACCATTAATGTGACATATTCCCTTTATTATGAAATCTCCCTACACTGTACCAAGTGTAGTAAAAACGAAGTACTATGCAACCGTTTACGATACTAGAGCGACTAGCCCGGTTGGGGTTGTCAAACCTGATAGATCTATCAATAGGATTCGCGTATACATGTTCTTACAACATGTAAATGTTAGTTACCAAGCTATTAGGGAAGATATGCAAAGTGGTACAACTCAATATAGAATATATTTTAAGTACTTGTGTCTATGGCGTAAAATATAAAATGCATGTATTCTCATCCCAAAATATTTGTAGAGTTTAAAAATGGGACTATATACTCACAGAAGTAAAAGTATATTAATAATAAGTTTTCAACTTATTAAAAATATGACCGTCATCCTTGGATTTACGAACCTATAACAATAATAATGATTCAGATAATAATGCGACATGTGAATAAAATAAAACAAGTTCATAGAATTAATTTTTAACATTTTTATGTTAGTAGTCCTTTGTTAGTAGTCCAAAATAGTCCGAAAAGTCCAACAGTCCAATAATCGGTATATATATAATCTTAGAATTACCCCATGACGTATTGTATACGTATTGTCTTTGCATCAAACCAGAGATGTATTGTATACGTATTGTCTTAGAATTAACTAAGACGTATTGTGTACGTATTGTCTTAGGATTTATCAAAACGTATTGTATACTTATTGTGTTAGGACGTACCAAGAATATTATTATACATATATAAAATCACAGAATTAACCAAGATTATAGTATTTTGTTATACAACTGATAACATCTCCAAATATATATAGGATATAGGAAAAGTTAACAAGGATATGGTTAATATAGTTTTTATAATATAAATTTCGTCCATACAACGTTAATTTTAGCAGATTTTGTTTTGCTCGCCAAATATTCATTACAACTCCGTTTAAAGTGAATCAAATTGTTATGGATTCATTAAGAAGTAAATATTACAAAACTAATTTGAAAAGTTCATCCTAAGTAGTAATTTTTAGAGCTTTACCCTCTTTTTGTGTCGGTGGACAGATTTGGAAAAATCCCGGCATCCACCCAATATATGATTTTTGATAAAATACTTCCACTTTGTCTAAAATCATGAAACAAATACTGGAAGTCTTATTTACATATATTAACATATTTCCAAAGTCTTAGCCTCAAACTCAAAGTCTAATATAGGTTTTTAATTACCAACCCAAAACAATACGCTTTTTACCGAATGGAGATTAACGGATATATGTTAAGTTTCAAGGTGTTCTTCATATGTACAAGTTATAAGTTCTTATATTAACTTAATATAACATCATAATACATATAAATAAATGTTATTAGAGTTAAGTTAGAAATATTAGATTAGTTTTTCAAAAAAGCTTGGTGTTCAACAAAACAAGTTCTAGTTTTTACAAGTATTATAAGTATAATAAGATAGCAACTACACAAGGAATTGAACAAGGATTTTGAGAAGTATTTTACCTTGATTATGAAGAGGAAAGTTGCTGAGATTAAATATGATATGAGAGCATTCAAGTGTGTGTTTTTAGTTTAAGAAAATGTGGAGTAAAAATGAGTTAAAATGGTCCTTTTTTATAAGCTTATAATTTTGGCTTTTAGTGAAAATATCTAAGATAAGTTAAATTGTATTAAGTCATGTATGACATATTAAATTGATTAGGTCATGGATGACATATTACACAAATAATTTCAGATTTCTATTGGTATATACCAATAGTAAATACTTCTAGAAGCAGTGTATAATACGGGTAAAAATACCGTATGAATACGAGTAGAATTCTTGAGGAAATTGAACGAAAATACGAGTATAGCTATCCTTTATATGTATTGGTATATTATAAAGTGTATTCAATACTTGTAAGGATGTATTTACACTCGTAATACATTATATGTAAATACATTTTAACATAAGTTAATTATGTCGTTTAAATAGTAATATATATATATATATATATATATATATATATATATATATATATATATATATATATATATATATATTGTTTGAAAACTCTTTAAATTAGTAGTATGAAAATATATATATAATAATTTTTTAATATACTTAATGAGATATTTAAATATATATAAATCCATATATATACACAATAATTAAACAATTAAATCAAGTTATGACGTTCGTGAATCGTCGGAATAAAAGGGTGACCAAAAGCTTGTGTAAAACTATTTCCGGAGGTTCAAGATTTATTAAAATTCATTGCTTATCAAGTCGAAATTATATAAAGATTAAGTTTAAATTTGGTCGGAAATTTTCGGGTCATCACAGTACCTACCTGTTAAAGAAATTTCGTCCCGAAATTTGATCGAGGTCGTCATGGCTAACAATAAGAATGTTATTATCAAAAATATAAGTTGATTCATAGGGTTTTATCATGATTGAGAAATATGGATAAAATAATTCGATTACTCGAAACGTATGAGTGAAGCTATCGTAAAAGAGTGAAATGAGAGAATAGGGATTCGTCTTATCTTTTGACGTCATCACGGTTGATCTCCAGATTAAAGAAAATCTTTGTAATCTATATAAGATTTGATTCTTCAGCGATTAAGGAAATTATGATCCTCTTCGATTTAATGCAATAATCTGTCTCTATTTCTCTGTCGGATATTTTACTATAAATCAACCTCTTACGTTTCCTTATTTCCACATCTCCCACCTTTTATACTTTCTTCCTTTCTTCGTACTTCCAAAACATTCATCAATATGCTCAATCCAGTTTTAATTCTTGATATATTCTTGACTATCACATCTGTCATTCTTCTTTTTTATCTTCTACCGGAGGAATCCGTTAATTTCTACTATGCTCTTGGGTTTATAGTGTTCTTAGTTTTCCCGTGTCTTTATATTGCTATACGCATCGATATACACGATTTGTAATTTCTGCATTGTCTTCGTGCTTATATTTTTCCTTATATTTTAGAGTTTCATGCTTCCGTCTTCTTTTCCCGACTTCAAGTCAAGCGAATAATGGTCTAGAATTCATAGATATGAAATTCGGAATGAACATAGCTAATGATCTAAGAGAGAAATTGTAATAGCACAATTTGACTTGTGAAATTACCAGAATCCAAAGGAAAAGATAGAACTATCAATAGAATATGTTCTTGATATGTTTAGAGATTAGATTGAATGTAAGAGTCATGTAACATGGCACATGATGAAGTTATGGTCTGTGAATCATTACGTTCAATTTAGAAACTCAGCATGACTTACTGTAATATAATCACGTTGATCAAGTGTCATTATATTATACTAACTCATGCTTCCGTTCCCAACATTACTTCAAAAATATTCATACTTTACACTCAGAGGTTTCAGATATTTAGAAACTAAAACAGTTTTCTTTATGATGTGATACAGATAATGTGAAGGAATAAATGATTTTTAGATAAGAATGGTTATGAAAATATCTTCAGAAATATGAAGGATATTTGTAATGGAAGATACGATGATATCTTAGAATATTTAAGATAAGAGGATGATGAAGAATATTGTCCGCAAGGGTTTTAGAGTAAGGAGCAAGGTATTTGCTAAGGATTTTAGCAGACACAGAATCATTTGGATTCTTTGAAGGTAGATTTCGTCCTTGTGATTTGTCCACAGCCTCCTTCAGGGTTTGCTCAATCCGTTTTCCAGTTCCAAACCTTCTCTTTTTCTGTGCTTTGCTAACACAATATTCTTTATCATCAACTTTTGACTGTTACGATTGTCTACAGTTTCTGCTGCTTCATTTAGCTTTATCAAAACTTCATAGTACTGATTCGTAGGCTGAAGTGCTATTTCAAAATTATAATTCCAGGAAATAACGTTATATGTATATGCATAAATGATGTGAGATTCAAGAATAATTATTGATGCTTCCTGAGGTTTGGTATGACAATTATTGTTACAAGATGTAGATGGGTACATGACAAGGTTTTATAGTGATCTTTCAGAGAGATTTAAGTCAAAGAGCAATAAAGTTGCTGGTAAGCTTACTACTAATGTGGTGGAATATAAAAGGTTCCCCAGTAACGATGGCGAAAAGACAACGTATATATCAAGGTTATAACAAGGCTACTCCGGATGAAAAGTCGAAGTTGTCTTTTTGGAGCTGTGATAAAATTCGCTATTTTGAAAAGGGATTGTAAAGTTATTTTGGGTAATAATAATGCTAAAGGATCTGACACGGATACGTGTTGAACCTTTGCTTAGGTTCAAGTGTCCTCCGAATGCATATCTATATGCATATATTCTTCGTATGTATCGTGTGAATGGTTCATTCTCTCGATTGTTCCTTAGTTGAGATGTTTTCATGAATTTTGAAGGGTTTAGACGCAGGTTGTCATCGTCAATATCCGTATAATGAATTCATCGTGAATCTTGAATGATACGAATATCTTTATGAGTTCTGTGAATGAAAGTGATGTTCTAGTATAGTTTGAATTTGAAGTATGATTTTGAAGGATGTAAGAATTTAAGATTGATGGCACTTCTTAAATCTTGACTTGGATTTTGATCTGTCAAAATCAGAATATGTAATTGAATTGGTATGGAAAATGGTTGTCTTGAATTTTGTGAAATGATGTATATTGCTATGAAAGGAGAGAGTATAATTAACGATTGTCGAAACATCATTGAAAATGTACAGTGTAACATATTAATGTGAACTTAAGTATTTCTCGGGTATTACCTACCCGTTAAAATAAAATTTCACAAGTAATATTTTGTACAAAAGAATTTTTATTACAGTCTTTATGAAAATATATGTATGTATATTTTCTTCAGATGTAATATGGATTTAATGAGTTAATATTATATTAATCTCATTCGGTTTACGATTGGAAATAGAAATGAATAATTCCTAAAACTTTAGAGATTACATAATCGCCGTGGAATATTTCTTCAACGTAAATGAAATAATGAATTAATACTTCATCACTCATTATTGTTGGTATCCCTCAGTACCTGTGGTGCGTATGATGTTGATGCTCGTAATGCGGCTTGCGATGTTGAGGCTTGTGATGTTGTTGGTAATGCTGGTGCTGGTGCTAGTAGTGGTTTGATGTGAGTATAGATGATGAGAATTTATTTTGTTTTGTATTGTGAAAGAAGATGTTTAAAGTTTCTTGAATAAAAAGAGAGGTCAAGAGCTTTATAAAGGGAATGAAATGATGTAGGATGCACTTGCTAAAGAAGTTTTGCTTTTCATGACAGTAAATTTATTTTTTATTTTTTTACTAAATAATTCACCATGCAAGATACGGAGTAAAGGTCGGATAGCCTCAATAATATTAGTAATATTATACTCGTTGCAGCATATCCTGGAAAGAAAAGAGAAAATGGTGTTACGAACGGGTTCGCCGATAAGTGCCTCATGTTCTCCACCGAGAGGTGAATTAGATTCATGAAACACATCGCCTTCTTATTGTCTAAATTGATTAATTCGTCTACGAACCCACCTCAAATTCATCCAGAAGAGGTGATGACTAATTGGTTGGTTCATTACGGTTAGACTGCTCTCGGAGCTTAAATGAAATTCCATATCGGAATAGCTTTTAGAATCAGATGAACTCGAGCTTTGTGAAGAATCCGCCTTACACGTTCAGAGGAATGATTGTTGATATGAAAAAGATTTAGGACTTACATTGATATTCTTAATACATAATTTGCATATGTATATTTAATACCAAAATCCCATAAGTTAGAAAGAAATTTACGGAAGATGTCAGGCAAAGTCTACCGTGATAGATATGATAAGATATGAATATGTGTCTATACTCTACCTAAGCAATAATTGTAGTAACACGCGTCTAGACTTAAGATGATAAACAGGTAATTTCCGACAAGAATGATAAGCAAAACTTTTAATATGCAGATAAGGTCGAAGTCCAGACTCACAAATGCATCCTAACAACTATCAGTTAGACACACTAATGCAAGACCTGGTTCTCTAAGACCACCGATCTGATACCAACTGAAACGACCCGTCCATATTACTATAAACACAGTACGTTCTCATTGGTCCCATAGCGAGGTATTTGACCTCTATATGATACATTTTAGAAAATATTGCATTCGTTTCATAAAAAGCACATCATTATTATACATAATGTATGTTTTAAACAAGTGGGCGATTATTTAAGAAATAATCCCCATGATACATCGATTACCAAATACTACACACATGACATAACAGTCGAATATAATACATGACAAAGGTTTTATTGAATGCAACACTTTATTTAAACAAAAGCATGAGACACCATGCACAACTTGCTCAGATAATGCAACAGCGAAAGACTTTCTTAAGGACCTGAGAATAAACATGCTTAAACAGTCAACACAAAGGTTGGTGAGATATATAGGTTTATCATCGATATAAATATAGACCACAAGATTTCATAGTTATAAATATATGTACACTCACAAGTGTATAAAAGTATTCTATAAGTTGTTGAGCGCTTCGGTAACCATACTTAACCATTAATGTGGCATATTCCCTTTATTATGAAATCTCCCTACACTGTACCAAGTGTAGTAAAAATGAAGTACTATGCAACTGTTTATGATACTAGAGCGACTAGCCCGGTTGGGGTTGTCAAACCTGGTAGATCTGTCAATAGGATTCGCGTATACATGTTCTTACAACATGTAAATATTAGTTACCAAGCTATTAGGGAAGATATGTAAAGTGGTACAACTCAACGTAGAATATATTTTAAGTACTTGTGTCTATGGCATAAAACATAAAATGCATGTTTTCTCATCCCAAAATATTTGTAGAGTTTAAAAATGGGACTATATACTCATAGTAGTAAAAGTATATTAATAATAAGTTTTCAACTTATTAAAAATATGACCGTCGTCCTTGGATTCATGAACCTATAACAATAATAATGATTCAGATAACAATACAACATGTGAATAAAATAAAACAAGTTCATAGAATTAATTTTTAACATTTTTATGTTAGTAGTCCTTTGTTAGTAGTCCAAAATAGTCCGAAAAGTCCAACAGTCCAATAATCGGCATATATATATAATCTTAGAATTACCCCATGACGTATTGTATATGTATTGTCTTTGCATCAACCCAGAGACGTATTGTATACGTATTGTCTTAGAATTAACTAAGACATATTGTGTACGTATTGTCTTAGGATTTATCAAAACGTATTGTATACTTATTGTGTTAGGACGTACCAAGAATATTATTATACATATATACAATCACAGAATTTACCAAGATTATAATATTTTGTTATACTACTGATAACATGTCCAAATATATATTGGATATAGGAAAAGTTAACAAGGATATGGTTAAAATAGTTTTTATAATATAAATTTCGTCCATACAACGTTAATTTTTGCAGATTTTGTTTTGCTCGCCAAATTTTCATTACAACTCCGTTTGAAGTGAATCAAATTGCTATAGATTCATTAAGAAGTAAATTTTACAAAACAAATTCGAAAAGTTCATCCTAAGTAGTATTTTTTAGAGCTTTACCCTCTTTTTGTGTCGGTGGATAGATTTGGAAAAATCCCGGCATCCACCCAATATATGATTTTTGATAAACTACTTCCACTTTGTCTAAAATCATGAAAAAAATATTGGTAGTCTTATTTACATATATTAACATGTTTCCAAATTCTTAGCCTCGAACTCAAAGTCTAAGATAGGTTTTTAATTCCCAACCCAAAATAACCCGCTTTTTACCGAATGGAGATTAAAGGATATATGTTAAGTTTCAAGGTGTTCTTCATATGTACAAGTTATAAATTCTTATATTAACTTAATATAACATCGTAATACATATAAATAAGTGTTATTAGAGTTAAGTTAGAAATATTAGATTAGTTTTTCAAACAAGCTTGATGTTCACCAAAGCAAGTTCTAGTTTTTACAAGTTTTATAAGTATAATAAGATAGCAACTACACAAGGAATTGAACAAGGATTTTGAGAAGTATTTTACCTTGATTATGAAGAGGAAATTTTCTGAGTTTAAAGTATGATATGAGAGCATTCAAGTGTGTATTTTTAGTTTAAGAAAATGTGGAGTAAAAATGAGTTAAAATGGTCCTTATTTATAAGCTTATAATTTTGGCTTTTAGTAAAAATATCTAAGATAAGTTAAACTGTATTAAGTCATGCATGACATATTAAATTGATTAGGTCATGGATGACATATTACACAAATAATTGCAGATTTCTATTGATATATACCAATAGTAAATACTTCTAGAAGCTGTGTATAATACGGGTAAAAATACCGTATGAATGCGAGTAGAATTCTTGAGGAAATTGAACGAAAATACGAGTATAGCTATCCTTTATATGTATTGGTATATTATAAAGTGTATTAAATACTTGTAAGGATGTATTTACACTCGTAATACATTATATGTAAATACATTTTAACATAAGTTAATTACGTCGTTTAAATAGTAATATATGTATTGTTTGAAAACTCTTTAAATTAGTAGTATGAAAATATATATATAATACTTTGTTAATATACTTAAGGAGATATTTAATTATCATATTTTCAAGTTAAATATATATAAATCCATATATATACACAATAATTAAACAATTAAACAATTAAATTAAGTTATGACGTTTGTGAATCGTCGGAATAAAATGGTGACCAAAAGCTTGTGTAAAACTATTTTTGGAGGTTCAAGATTTATTAAAATTCATTGCTTATCAAGTCAGAATTATATAAAGATTAAGTTTAAATTTGGTTGGAAATTTTCGTGTCATCACATTAAGGTCGGTTACCAAGCAACGAAATGAAAGCAAGCAATGAAAAGCGAATGTTATGTATCGAGAGAATGATTTTATACACAGGTTATGTGTATGTTATTTTGTACACGAGATATGTGTACGGTTACTAAGATTTATGAAAAAATGGTTTCGTACACGAGATATGTGCATTGTATTTAAAAAGAAATCGCATGTACAATACAGGTGGGTATAGGATTCAGGCCCATTTGTACCATGCAACATTTAAATCTTGTGGTCTATCAAAATTACAGAATTTTATTATTTTATGATAAACTTATGAACTCACCAACCTTTTGGTTGACACTTTAAAGCATGTTTATTCTCAGGTATGAAAGAAATCTTCCGCTGTGCATTTGCTCATTTTAAAGATATTACTTGGAGTGATTCATGACATATTTCAAAAGACGTTGCATTCGAGTCGTTGAGTTCATCAAGATTATTATTAAGTCAATTATAGTTGGATATATTATGAAATGGTATGCATTCCGTCAACTTTCTATGTAATGAAAGTTTGTCTTTTAAAAACGAATGCAATGTTTGTAAAATGTATCATATAGAGGTCAAATACCTCGCAATGAAATCAATTATTATGTAACGTTTATAATCGATATGAACGGGGCATTTCAAAAGTGTGGGGTGGGGATGTTGCTGTTGGTGGTGGTAATGCTGCTGGTGCTTGTAACCTTTGCACCATATTCTCCAAGGCCACTACCCGAGCTCGAAGTACGTTAACTTCTTCTATTACACCGGGGTGATTGTTGGTTCGGACGAGCGGATGAATAAGATCTAGAATCTGAGACAGTATATAATCGTGATAAGATACTCTGGAAATGAGAGAGAAAATGGAGTTTCTAACAGGTTCGCCGGTAAGCGCTTCAGGTTCTTTGCCAAGAGGGCAATGTGGTGGATGGAAGGGATCACCTTCTTCCTATCTCCAGTGATTTAATAGGCTACGAACCTATCCCCAATTCATCAAGAATAGATGATGGCTAATTGGTTGATCCATTCCGGTCACACTGCTTTCGGAGCTCGAGTGAAACTCCATATCGGAATCCGAGGGACTTGAATTAGTGCCGAGTTCCATTTCGTACGATTGAATAAATGATTTTTCGATATGAAATGATTTTCGGCTATCGGATGGTATTCTAAATTCATAGAATATCTATATATATAGAACAAAAGATTTCATAGATTACGAAGGAATTTACGGAATATGTCAGGCAAAGTTTACAGTAACAGATACGCTAAGATGTGAATTAGCAGATACGCTAAGATATGAATTTTTGTCCATACTAAGAATGATAAGCATATACACTATTCATGCAATCAATGTAGTAAAACGTGTCTAGACTAAGAATGGTAAGTAGGTGATTTCTGACAAAAATGATAAGCAAAACTTTTGACATGCAGACACGGTCGAAGTCCAGACTCATTAATGCATCTTAATATCTATCAGTTAAATAAACTAATGCAAGACCTGGTTCGCTAAGACTACCGCTCTGATACCACATGAAGCGACCCGTCCTAATCCATAAGGACGAATACAATAACATATGATTACATTGCGAGGTATTTGACCTCTAAGTGATACATTTTACAAACATTGCATTCGTTTTTAAAGGACAAGCTTTCATTACAAGGAAAGTTGACAGGCATGCATACTATCTCATAATATATCCAAACTATAAATGACTTATTATCAATCTTGATGAACTCAATGACTCAAATGCAACGTTTATTGAAATATGCCATGAATGACTCCGAGTAATATCTTTAAAATGCACAACAGAAGATTTCCTTAATACCTGAAAATAAACATGCTTTAAAGTGTCAACCAAAAGGTTGGTGAGTTCATTAGTTTATCATCAACAATCATTTCCATAGTTTTAATATATCACAAGATACTCATATTTTGAAAACAATCTGTGCAGGTCTGCTCACTGCTGTAAAAATCATTCATATGAAGAACATCGGAAAATGCAAAACAATCTCACCAACGGTAGCTAATGCATCGTGCAATGCAAAAATTTCTCATCGAGGGAAATGAAGCGACCCGTCCTAATCCATAAGGACGAATACAATAATATATGATTTCATTGCGAGGTATTTGACCTCTATATGATACATTTTACAAGCATTGCATTCGTTTTTAAAAGACTAACTTTCATTACATCAAAAGTTGAAGGCATGCATACCATTTCATAATATATCTAACTATAATTGACTTAATAATAATCTTGATGAACTCGACGACTCGAATGCAACGTCTTTTGAAATATGTCATGAATGACTCCAAGTAATATCTCTAATATGAGCAAATGCACAGCGAAAGATTTCTTTCATACCTGAGAATAAACATGCTTTAAAGTGTCAACCAAAAGGTTGGTGAGTTCATAGGTTTATCATAATAATCATTTTCATATTTTTAATAGACCACAAGATTCTCATTTTTCATAAATATCATTACACTCGCAAGTGTATAAAATCCATTCGTATGATGAACACCTGGTAACCGACATTAACATAATGCATATAGAATATCCCACGCATACTCGCAAGTATGCCATAATATTGGCAATCGCAATCACCATTTAAATCGAAGTACTAAAGCATTCCAAATTCCAGAATGGGGTTTGTTAGGCCCGTAGATCTATCTTTAGGATTCGCATCAACTAGGGGCCATTTCCCTAATTCTTAGGTTACCAGACTTGAAGGGGCGATATTCGGTTTAATAATCCAACCATACAATGTAGTTTCAAGTACTTGTGTCTATTTCATCAAACATTTATAAAAATAGTGCATGTATTCTCAGTCCCAAAAATATATATTGCAAAAGCATTTAAAAAGGGAGCAAATGAAACTCATCATACTGTATTTTGTTGTAAAAATACATATGACGACATTGAACAAGTATAGGATTTGCCTCGGATTCACGAACCTATATCATTTGTATATTTATTAAAACATGTAATAGAAATTTCATAATTTCATTTATTAATTATATAAATTTTATATGTTTGTAGTTATATAGATTTTATACTAAAATTCATTAAAATATATATATACTTTACTTATATATATTACATCTTATGTTGTATTTGTTTATTTTGTATGTATTTAAAATAGCTAATATCTATACATTTAATTATATTACTATATCTATATATATCTATGATTAGTATTAAATGTTAAATTCCATAGTTTATTGTATGAAAGTATTTATTTAAAAATATAATATGTTTGATTTATGGTTTTATGAAATATTATTATAATTAGTGTATATGTATTAAGTGTATTTTATGTACAAAATATTTATTTGTTAAAAAAGGTAGTTTTGGTAATTAATAATGATCATTTTAATAATCCTATTACTTCATGGTAATACTTATTTTGATAATAATATTTATAACAATGTTATTATTAATGGTAATCTTAATAAAATACTTTTGTTAATAATAATCCTAATTGTAACTAGGGTTATGATAATAATAATAATAATAATAATAATAATAATAATAATAATAGGTAACAACAAATCCAGTTATGTCTTTTTATAATTTCTTATATATAATAATTAATATTATATTATTAATGAATAAATGTGTTAATAATAATTATCCAAATTAATAATAATTACGTTAATAATAATTTTTAAATGGTACGATACTAATAAAAATAAAAATAATGATAATAGTAACATGATGATATTAAATAAAAAATGATAGATTTAATAAACTTAATAATAATTATTAATAATCATAAAAATAAAATGATAATAATAATATTATTAATGATACTAATAACAATATTAATTATAATAATATTCATATTTTTTAATAATAATAATAATAATAATTTTAATAATAATACTATAACAATCTACACATATCAAATTTCATATTTATTTTGTGATATTATCAATACTGATATTAATGTCAATATTTATTTTAATAATAATAATGAAATTAGTTATAACAACTATATTCTTAACCTGTGTTATATATATATTCTTACTTATGTAATCTTTAATAATTATATAATATGTTACGTAATAACTTTTTATTGAATTTTCATTACTTATAATTTACAATTTAATAATTACACATATAAATAATATATATTTATAAATAGTTTCATTTTTTTATTAACAACTTTTTATCTTGTGTATTATTTTACATGCTAAACTCAAATGATTAAATTGTATTCTATTGTTTCAATTTATTATATAAACTTATATTTATATATAAATATATATCTAGTTACAATATTGTTCGTGAATCGTCGGGAATAGTCAAAGGTCAAATGTATACATGAACACAATTCAACGTTTTTGAGACTCAACATTACAAACTTTGCTTATCGTGTCGAAATAACATAAAGTTTAAGTTTAAATTTGGTCGGAATTTTTGGGTCGTCACAGTACCTACCCGTTAAAGAATTTCCGTCCCGAAATTTGAGTGAGATCGTCATGGCTAACAATAAAAATGTTTTCATGACGAAAATGAGTTGATAAATAGAGTTTATCACCAATAAGTAATATAGATACAATAATTCGGTTATTCGAAGAGTACGAGTGAAGCTATCACAAAAGAGTGAAATGAGAAAATAAAGATTCGCCTTAGCTTTTGACGTAGTCATGTTTGAATTTAGAAAAATAAGGTTCGTCTTAACTTTTGACGTTGTCTCGGTTGAATTCCGCAATTCAAGGGATTTAAAAGAAAATCTATGAAATCTATAAGATCTGATCCTTCGGTAAATGAGGAAATTAGGATCTCTTTAATTAAATGCAGAGATCTGCCTTGATTTCTTTATCAAATATTTCACTATAAATTAACTTCTTCCTTCCCATTACTTTTACCACTCCTATACTCAATTCCCAAATTCAAAAGATTGTAAAAATGATTAATCTAGTTCTGATCCTTGTCCTTATCTTGACTATCGCAACAATCATTCTCCTTTTCCAACTTTCACCAGAGGAATCTGTTTTCTTCTATTTCGCCCTTGTGATTATAGTGTTTTTAATTCTTCTGTTTCTTTATGTTGCGATAAACATTGATATACACGGTTTGTAATTTATGTGTTGTTATCGGGCATTATATTCTCTCTTATATTTCGGAGCTCCATGCTTTTGTTTTCTCTTCCTGACTTTAAGTCAAGCGAGTAATGGTCCAGAATTTGTAGATATGAAATTCGGAATGAACACAGTTAATGTTCTAAGAAAGAAATTGTATTAGCACAATTTGACTTGTGAAATTACCAGAATTTAAGAGAAAAGCTAGAACTATTAAGAGAATATGTTTCTTGATATATTTAGAGATTAGGTAGAATGTAAGAGTTGTGTAAAT
Organism: Rutidosis leptorrhynchoides; assembly: GCF_046630445.1. NCBI lineage: Eukaryota > Viridiplantae > Streptophyta > Magnoliopsida > Asterales > Asteraceae > Rutidosis > Rutidosis leptorrhynchoides. The sequence goes on from NC_092333.1 coordinate 291,148,439, forward strand.
GGCACATGATGACGTTATAGTCTGTGAATCATCACGTCCCATAAGAAACTCAGCATGACTTACTGTAATATAATTACGTTGATCAAGTGTCATTATATTATACTAATTCATGCTTCAGTTCCCAACACTACTTCAATAACATTCATATTTTAAACTCGAAAATTTACAGAATTTAGAAACTAAAACAGTTTACTTTATGATTTAATACAGATAGCGCGAAAAGATAAATGATTTCAGATAAAATTAGTTATGAAAATATCTTCAGAAATATCGAGGATATTTATAATGAAATATTTGATGATATCTTAGAATTTCTAATATCGATGGATAATGATGAATATCGTTCATAAAAGTATAGAGTCAGGAGTAAGATATTCGTTAATGACTTCAGCAGATACTGAATCATTTGGATTCTTTGAAGGCAGGTTTAGTCTTTGTGATTTATCCACACCCTCCTTTATGGTTTGCTCAATCCGTTTTCTAGTTCCAACCTTTCTGAGCTTTGCCAACATAGTATTCTTTATCATTAAACTTTCGACAGTTAAAGTCGTTTACAGGTTTTTTCGCTTCATCAGCACTTTCTGACATTCAGAGAACTGATTCGTAAACTGGGTGCTGTTCAGAATTCCAGAATGGAAGATCATAATTCTAAGAGATAAATATCATATGTATACATATAACTGTTGACGTAGAACTGCGGCGAGATTCAAAATACCGATTGCTGATTCTCGGTAATTGGTATGGCAATTCTTGTTACAAGATGCGGATGAACATATGATAGGGTTTTAATGAATAATTATAATGGTTCTTCGGAGAGACTTAAGCCAATGAGTAATGAAGTTGTTGGTAAGTTTACTACTAATGTGGTGGGATATAATTGGTTCTTCGGTAACGATGATTAAGGGGCAAACGTATATATCAAAGTTATAATAAGACTATTTCGAATGAAAGTCGAAGTTGATTTGTTGGAGCTGTGACAAAATTGACAAATTTGGAAAGGGATTACAAAGTGATTTTCGGTAATAACAACGCCAAAGGAGCTAGCACAGATACGTGTTAAACGTTTACTCAGGTTCTGAGTGTTTTCAGGTGCATAACTATATTCATCAATCTTTTCTTTCGTAGATGAAGTGCGGTTGGTTCATCCTCTCGATTGAGGTGTTTTCAAGAATCATGAAAGGTTTGAATGCAGATTGTAATCGTCAAGATACAAATGAGGTTTAAGATGAGATCAAGTGGCAAACTTGAAGAGATGTTTAGTTTCATATGTTATAATCAATATATTAGTTCATTTTAATTGTCCAATATTGGAAGTCCACAGTTGATAGTCCACAGTTAACAGTCCAATAATTCATATATAGCTTAATATATAATATTTGAATTAATTATTACGTATCGTGACACGTGTACATGTCTCAGACTTGATCACAACTCAAAGTATATATATTATTGTAGAATCAACCTCAACCCTGTATAGCTAACTCGATCATTACTGCATATAGAGTGTCTATGGTGATTTCAAATAATATATATAGATGCGTCGATATGATATGTCAAAACCTTGTATACGTGTCCCGATATTTAAAGTGCGTAAAATAAATAACATAAATTAAATGACGATAAATAAAATTGTGAGAATATAAATTGCTATAAATAAAATGTAATAAGTTAGCTAGGAACAGTTAGCTAGGAACAGTTAGCGTGGATTCTTAACAAAATTTTTCATAGTTAATTTTTTTGCTTCTAACAAATTTTATTTTGTCCAATGTTTTCTTCATTATGCCACTTGTTGGATTCTGATAGGTCAAAATCCAAATATGAAATTGAATGAAAATGATTATTCTGCGGTGAACGGATTCGTATCTTTGTAGATGTAAGTAGGATAGTAAATGAATGTTGAATCAGATTTGAAGAATGTACAGTGTAACTTATTAATGTGAAATCTAAATATTCCTCGGGTATTACCTACCCATTAAAATATTTTCATCATTAACAGTTTGTACAAAAGAATTTTTAATTACAATCCCTATGAAAATATATATACATATATATTTTCTTCAGATGTAATCATGGATTTAATGAGTTAATATAATATTAATATTATTTGATTTACCGTTAGAACAAGAATACATAATCTATAAAACATTAGAGATTACATAATCACCATGAAGGACAAAGATAATTGATGTAGAACGATACGTAAAACGATGATTATACTCGAGGTATAGAATGAGATATTGAGGCATGGATTGTTGATGGTACTGGTGCTGTTACTGATGGTACTGTTGGTGCCGGTGATGTTGCCGAAGCTGGTATGTTTTGGACCATATTTTCCAAGGCTACAACTCAGGCGCGAAGCTCGTTGACTTCTTCTATTACACCGGAATGAATGTCGGTTCGGACGAGTGGATGAATAAGGTTTAGAATTTGAGATAGTATATAATCATGACGAGATAATCTGGAAATGAGAGAGAAAATGGATTTTATGGACAGGTTTTCCGGTAAGTACTTCAGGTTCATCGTCAAGAGGTGAATTTGGTTGATGGAAAGGATCACCTTCTTTTTGTCTCCAATGATTCAGTAGGCTACGAAAACATCAAATGAATTGGGGATGGATGATTGGTTGATTCATTCTGGTGACACTGCTTTTGGAGCTTAGGTGAAACTCCATATCGAAATAGCTGTCGGAATCCGAGGAATTCGAACTGGTTGAGGGATTCATCTCGTATGATCAGATGAAGGATTTTTGATAAGAAATAGATTATAGGATGTAGATTAGTACCCTGCAATACATAATTTACATATGCATATATAATACTAAAATCCCATAAGTTACGGAGGAATCTACGGAAGCTATCAGGCAAAGGTAACAATAACAGATACACTAAGATATGAATTTATCTATACACTGTCTATGCAATAGAGGTAGTAAGATGTGTCTAGACTAAGAATGATAAGCAGGTAATTTCCTACGGATGATAAGTAGATGATTTCTGACTAGAAATGATAAGCAAAACTTTTGACATGCAGACACGGTCGAAGTCAAGACTCACTAATGCAAGACCTGGTTCGCTAAGACCACCGCTCTGATACCACATGAAGCGACCCGTCCTAATCCATAAGGATGAATACAATAACATATGATTTCATTGCGAGGTATTTGACCTCTATATGATACATTTTACAAGCATTGCATTCGCTTTTAAAAGACTAACTTTCATTACATTGAAAGTTGACGGCATGCATACCATTTCATAATATATCCTATTATAATTGACTTAATAATAATCTTGATGAACTCGATGACTCGAATGCAACGTCTTTTGAAATATGTCATGAATGACTCCAAGTAATATCTCTAATATGAGCAAATGCACAGCGGAAGATTTCTTTCATACCTGAGAATAAACATGCTTTAAAGTGTCAACCAAAAGGTTGGTGAGTTCATAGGTTTATCATAATAATCATTTCCATATTTTTAATAGACCACAAGATTCTCATTTTTCATAAATATCATTACAGTCGCAAGTGTATAAAATCCATTCGTATGATGATCACCTGGTAACCGACATTAACATAATGCATATAGAATATCCCCCGCATACTCGCAAGTATGCCATAATATTGGCAATCGTAATCACCATTTAAATCGAAGTACTAAAGCATTCCAAATTCCATAATGGGGTTTGTTAGGCTCATAGATCTATCTTTAGGATTCGCATCAACTAGGGGCCATTTCCCTAATTCTTAGGTTACCAGACTTGAAGGGGCGATATTCGGTTTAATAATCCAACCATACAATGTAGTTTCAAGTACTTGTGTCTATTTCGTCAAATATTTATAAAAACAGTGCATGCATTCTCAGTCCAAAAAATATATATTGCAAAAGCATTTAAAAAGGGAGCAAATGAAACTCACGATACTGTATTTTGTTGTAAAAATATATATGACGACATTGAACAAGTATAGGGTTGGCCTCGGATTCACGAACCTATATCATTTGTATATTTATTAAAACATATAATAGAAATTTCATAATTTCATTTATTAATTATATAAATTTTATATGTTTGTAGTTATATAGATTTTATACTAAATTTCATTAAAATATATATATACTTTACTTATATATATTACATCTTATGTTGTATTTGTTTATTTTGTATGTATTTAAAATAGCTAATATCTATATATTTAGTTATATTACTATATCTATATATATCTATGATTATTATTAAATGTTAAATTCAATAGTTTATTGTATGAAAGTATTTATTTAAAAATATAATATGTTTGATATATGGTTTTATGAAATATTATTATAATTAGTGTATATGTATTAAGTGTATTTTATGTACAAAATATTTATTTGTTAAAAAGGTAGTTTTGGTAATTAATAATGATGATTTTAATAATCCTATTACTTCATAGTAATACTTAATTTGATAATAATATTTATAACAATCTTATTATTAATTGTAATCTTAATAAAATACTTTTATTAATTATAATCCTAATTGTAACTAGGGTTATGAAAATATTATAATAATAATAGGTAACAACAAATTCAGTTATGTCTTTTTATAATTTGTTATATATATAATAATTAATATTATATTATTAATGAATAAATGTGTTAATAATAATTATCCTAATTAATAATAATTATGTTAATAATAATTTTTAAATGGTACGATACTAATAAAAATAAAGATAATGCTAATAGTAACATGATGATATTAAATAAAAAAATGATAGATTTAATAAGCTTAATAATAATTATTAATAATCATAAAAATAAAATGATAATAATAATATTATTAATGATACTAATAACAATATTAATTATAATAATATTCATATTTTTAATAATAATAATAATAATAATTTTAATAATAATACTATAACAATCTACACATATCAAATTTCATATTTATTTTGTGATATTATCAATGCTGATATTAATGTCAATATTTATTTTAATAATAATAATGAAAGTAGTTATAACAACTATATTCTTAACCTGTGTTATATATATATATATATATATATATATATATATATATATATATATATATATATATATATATATATATATATATATATATATATATATTCTTACTTATGTAATCTTTAATAATTATATAATATGTTACGTAATAACTTTTTATTGATTTTTCATTACTTATAATTTACAATTTAATAATTACGCATATAAATCATATATATTTATATATAGTTTCATTTTTTTATTTACAACTTTTTATCTTGTGTATTATTTTACATGCTAAACTCAAATGATTAAATTGTATTCTATTGTTTCAATTTATTATATAAACTTATATTTATATATAAATATATATCTAGTTACAACAATCGTTCGTGAATCGTCGGGAATATTCAAAGGTCAAATGTATACATAAACACAGTTCAACATTTTTGAGACTCAACATTACAGACTTTGCTTATCGTGTCGAAATCACATAAAGTTTAAGTTTAAATTTAGTCGGAAATTTCTGGGTCGTCACAGGAAATACAATACAATCTCACCAACGGTAGCTAATGCATCGTGCAATAATTTCTCACCGAGGGAAATACAATACAATCTCACCAATGGTAGCTAATGCATCGTGCAATGCAAAAATTTCTCACAAAGGGAAATACAATATAATCTCACCAACGGTAGCTAATGCATCGTGCAATGCAAAAATTTCTCACCGAGGGAAATACAATACAATCTCACCAACGGTAGCTAATGCATCGTGCAATGAAAAAATTTCTCACCGAGGAAAATACAATATAATCTCACCAACGGTAGCTAATGCATCGTGCAATGCAAAAATTTCTCACCAAGGGTAGCTAATACAATCTTTATAGAAATCGAACCTCTAAATCCAAATAATTCTATCATAGAATGTAGTTTTTAGTATTTGTGTCTATTTCGTCAATCATTTATAAAAGCAGTTCATGTATTCTCAGTTCAAAATATATCTCAAAATCACTTAATAAAACAGTTATAAAAACATCGCATGTATTCTCAGTCCCAAAAATGAAAGAGTAAAAGGGAGTCAAATAAGCTTACTATACTGTATTTCGTAGTAATTATGCATATGATGGCATTGAACAAGTGCAAGGTTGGCCTCGAATTCACGAACCTATATTAAGTGTATATATATATATATATATATATATATATATATATATATATATATATATATATATATATATATATATATATATATATAATGGTCAATATCTGTCTAACAATTTAGGTCAAGTCATAGTGTACCACAATCCTAATGCTCGAGATTGATATGCAAAAGTCAACAAAAGTCAACTTGACCCAAAATGACTTCCAAAATCTATTTATGATTATTATATAACTTAAATATAATCCTTTTAAATATATTTATCAGATTTTTATTAGAGTAAATAATACAAGTTATTTATTAATAAAAATTTATATTAAAATTTATATATGATAAAAATATCCTTTTATATATCTTAAGTAATAAAATTTATAAAGTTCAATTAATATTATAAAAATATAATGGCATGGATTATTAATGTAATTATATTACATGTGGTAAAAATATTTTTGTATCACATATTCATTTGATAAAATAATATTGATAATAACAATAATAAGTAAAAGTTGTATTATTTTGTAATAATAATAATTATTATTATTCTACTAATAATAATAAGAATATTTATATTTACTAATGATGATATTAATTATGATAAAATGATAATTCTAATCATGATAATTTTAATAATAACGATACTTTTTAATAATAATATTTTTATATAACAATAATAAATCTAAAAAAATGATAATTTTTATTACTAATACTAAAATAATAATAATAATAATGATATTTAATAATAACAATGATATTTCTATTAAAATCATAATTTTAATAAAAATGATAGTTTTAATATTTATGATACTTTTAATAATAATAACGATAAAAAATAATAAAATGATAGTTTTGATAAAAATAGTAATTATTTTAATAATAATAATAATAATAATAATAATAATAATAATAATAATAATAATAATAATAATAATATTGATTATTAGATAATAATAATAATAACAATAATAATGACGATAACGATGCCGATAACGATACGATAACCATAACGATAGTAATAACGATAACGATAACGATAATAATAATCATTTTAACAATAATACTTAAAATTATAGATAATTCAATTGACGATAACTTTTAATCCGTTCATCGAAATCATACGCTTTCTAAATGAAAAGTTATTAATTTTTCGCCAGCTTTCCAATGACATGCATATCATATACCTTAACTTAATCGCATATGTATCAAATTCGTGATTTATTATAAAGTATCTAATGACAAAAATTTTGCATACAAGCATGCATAATCATATATACTCGAGCACTAGTCAGGGATACATTATTAATATATAAAAGTTAAGTTATGAGTGCTCACGTATCAATATTGTGGTTCAATATTGCAGGAAAGTACATAGACGTAACGGAGATGATAAACACTAATTTGACCTCTCAAGCATACCCCCGAACCATACCCATAACCTCCAAAGCAATAACCCATAATTTCCTTAGCTCTATCTGTGACGACCCGAAAATTTCCGACCAAATTTAAATCAAACTCTCGATACGTTGTAATATTTTTGACACGATAAGCAAAGTCCGTTAGGTTGAGTCTCAAAAATTTTGAACTGTTTCATATATTTATTTGATCTTCGAATATTCCCGACGATTCACGAACCACTATCTGTAAATATATATATATATATATATATATATATATATATATATATATATATATATATATATATATATATATATATATATATATATATATATATATATATATATATATATATATATTAAATTGAAATAGAAACTTATATGATTTAATTCAATTATGTAAATAAAATAATATATGATATTACTTAAAACCTATATATATATATATATATATATATATATATATATATATATATATATGAAAAGTATATATATATATATATATATATATATATATATATATATATATATATATATATATATATATATATATATATATATATATATATATATATGATTTAGATTTATTTAATAAACACTCGTAGCACTCGTTTGTCATCTTGATAGTTATTAATCAAGTTAAAAACGAACTTATATGATTTTAAAATAAACGGTTAGTCGAAAATGAGTTTTTCAAATTATAAGCTTATTAAAAATATATTTAGGAACTATTTGTGGAATTTTAAAACTTTTTATATTTTGCTTGGGGTTGGGAGTGAAGAATTAATTTAATTATTATCTAACAGTTAATGACGAAATTTTATACCATATTGACTGGAATAAATATAGATGATATATGTAAAAATTTAGAATTTTTCTGAGTACTTGTATCCGCCACTAATTATCAACGGAGTACGAAATAATGCCTCTAATAAAACTGTGCAGAAATAATAGTTAATTTACCCGTGACTTGTGAATAATTATTCTTATGTGTTCTTAAATTCAACATATTCTGTGTTTTCTTTTCCCACTTGATATAAACTATCCATTGAATCATGCCACTACTTCTATTTAACTGTTTAATCTTTGTTTTATTCCATTAACCCATTTGCACAGAATATATCTATACATATATTTATATGTGCACATTAGTTATATTAACACACACCATCACTACTATCTCAATCTTCCATATTAGTGAACTCCTCACTTCCCTCACAACTAGTCACGGCAACTTTACACCATCACCACCATCCGACCACCAAGATCCACCACCATTCGAAACCCACCATGAACACCCCACAGTTATTCTATGGCAACTATTCGATGGGAAAACCCACGATCACCATGAACACCATTCAATCACTTTTCTTCTTCTTCTACACCACAACCACCATGAACCACAGTCCACTGCCACCATCAACATCTTTAGTTTCTTTCTCTTCTTTCCCCTTTCGTTTTGAATAGTGCTCCAAATGAACATATATTTAGGTGCAATATCCTTCCAATATGTAAAGCTTTTAGTTACTATTGTTCTATTTTTATATAATAATTGTTTAAATAAATAAGTGCGAAGACAAAAGAAGAAAATGACTATTTGAAGAAGCAAATGACCAAAAAGCTCAAATGTATAAGAGACAATCCAAGTAGTTCCATTAATTAATGAGAAACATCTAAAAATTACAAGAGTACAAGTCGAGGAATGCAAAATACAAGATATCTAAACATACAAAAGGACGTTCGGAAATCCGGAACCGAGACATAAATCGGGCGTAAACGTACGAGACAACGGACCTAAAATTACAAGTCTACTATGCACAAGAATATAATATAATATATATATAATTATATAAAATTATATATATTATATTATATTATATATTATATAAATCAAGCCGCCCACATTTTAAATCAAATGATTGAGCATGTCCAGCCTGGCCATGCGATCGCATGGCTAATTCACTAGGAACCCATGCCATCGCATGGGCCCTAATTGTTGGTCAGGTCTATAAAAGGCCAGCGATTTCTGCCGAATGATACACTCTCCACACTTCTTTCTTTCTTTCTTTCTTTCTGTAATTAATATTTATATTTATATTTATAATATTAAGTTTAAGTTAAGATTAATAATAATTGGGTTATTTTAAGAAATGTTTTACGGATTTTAAAGTCAGAACTCTGTCCGTGTAACGCTACGCGATACATAATCACTGTAAGCTATGTTCTTCCTTTTTAAATTAATGTCTCGTAACTAAGTTATTATTATGCTTATTTGAGCCGAAGTAATCGTGATGTTAGACTAAATATTAAGATGGGGTTATTGGATTTTGTACCATAATTCGGGTTTGGACAAAAGACCGACACTTGTGAACATTGGACTATTGACTATTAATATGTAGGGGGTATTGTCTAATTGAATGACAACTCATTGGAACCTGTCAAACCTATCTTCAAATTAGTTAATCTAATAATTATTAAATTGATTACGAATGTCCTATTTAGTGAGGTTTATACGACATCATTTACAATCATTTAATTAATCAATTGGATTGGGTAATTAATTATTCATTTTAGCCAAGTGGATAAATTAATATATCATGGACTTAAAACAGAGGTGGATTACATACAAGGATAATTGGTGTAATTATTAACAAAGTATTAAAATCTTGGATTACACGTAGTCGATAACCTGGTGTAATTATTAACAAAGTATTAAAACCTTGTTACAGTTTAAATCCCTAATTAGTTGGATTATTTGACTTCGAGAATAAGGTTAATTTGACGAGCATTTTATAATTATGACCGATGAACTATTATGGACAAAAACCAGATAGGTATCAAATAAATCCAGGACAAAGGACAATTAGCTCAGATAAATAAATTAAAATCAAAACGCCAAACATCATGACTACGGAAGTTTAAATAAGCATAATTCTTTTACTTCACATTCTATCGAAATTTTATTTACTGTTATTTTATTTATCATTATTTAAATATTGTTATTTATTTTACGCACTTTATTTATTGTCATTTATCTTTATGCTTAAAAACATAAAATCGACAAACCGGTCATTAAACGGTAAAACCCCCTTTTATAATAATACTACTATATATATATATATATATATATATATATATATATATATATATATATATATATATATATATATATATATATATATATATATATATATATATATATATATAGTTATTAAAAATATAGTACGTAATCGCTAGCTCCCAGTGGAACGAACCGAACTTACTAAAAACTACACTACTCTACGATTAGGTACACTGCCTATAGTGTTGTAGCAAGGTTTAGGTATATCCTATCTATATAAATAAATAAAACTTGTATCATATTTCGAAGTATTTCATATTAAAAATATAATCTATTTCGTATACACCACTGCACACATCAAGTTTTTGGCGCCGCTGCCGGGGACGCCATAGAAAGGTATAATAAAAAAATTTAGTTTTTAAGCTATTTTTGTAAAAATATATTTACATAAGTTTTAAATATGAAAAACAAAAATATAAAAACAAGAAAAAGAAAAAATATATATATATCTATATTTTTAAAGTTTAGTTAAATTAAAAAAAATTTATATTTTTATTTATTGTTAAAAGTTATAAAAACTAATAAGTAAATTTTTTTAATTTATAAGTTTTATTTAAATTATTTTATTTCTATAAATTAAAAATCAGAAAAAAAAATTAGAAAAGTAATCGGGCCGTACTGTAGCAGCCCAAACAATCTGGCCTGGAAGTCGAATCCATGCTATCACATGAGCCTGTCTGACAGGTCTGAAACATAGTACGTACGATTAGGGTTAGGTTTAAATTAATTATTATTATTATTATTATTAACCTAATTAGGGTTTAGTAATTTAATATAATTAGTTTTAAATTTTAATTAAATTTTGTATTTTTAAGTTTCAAATAGTTTTATTAATTATAAAATTAATACTTTTATAAAATAATAATATAAAAATAATATTTTTATAAAAATAAGTAATTTTATCATTTTTTTTATATATCTTTTTATAAATTGTATATTTTAATCTTTTAATTTGTAATTTGTATTTTTATCATTCGTAATTAGTTTTAAACTTAGTTTTTGCCATAGTTATTGTTTATTTCTAGATTTTTAAGCTTTCCGTAAAATCCCTTAAGTACTTTTTCTTTAGAATAAGATTTAGATGCTTTAGAATTTTACGATATCGCTTATCGCTTTAATATTTAATAGATTTTAGTGCCTTTTAAGTTATTGCCGTTTTGGATTTAGAATTCCTTTAAGCTTTAATACCTTTAGACGTAACTTTTAGTCTTAATTTTTTAGAATTCTAAGTTTCGACGCTTTATTTTCTTATTTTTATTTTTCGACTGTTTGTTTTTCGACGTTTGTTTTTCGACTCTTATTTCTCGACGCACTTTTTCTTTTTCATTTCTACGCTCCAGTTTTTGGGACATAGAATTTTCAAAATTTTCTTTAAATCTCGACGAAAAAATTATTTTAAGTGGTTAAATTGATAAACATCCAAAATTTTCTGGTTCGTAGTAATAGTTGGATTTGTTAGTGGCGAGTTGTGGGCTTTCAATTTAAAGGGTCCTGGCTACCTGCTGCATCTATTGGTTATTCGAAACGTGGGCAAAATCAGAAAAGTCTATTAATTTGATAACTTTAATAATTTTTATCTTTATAACTAATAGGATATGCAGTGAATGCACCGAGCAAAAAGTTCACCACCTTTCATACGCTCACCACCTGTAACTCGATCAAGACATCTTGCCAATATTGTCGCCATTGATTTTTTTTAGAATCATCATTAAGTCGACCAAGTACTCCAATTCAAATTTCCGATAATCCATTTTTTGTACCCGACCTTACAATTGAGAACCCGGAGGATATTCAAGGACAATTCAGAGATCCTGAACCACTAATCATTCCTCCTGAACCGCAAATCATACAACCAAAGATTGTTGAGGAAGAAACCATTAAATCAGAATTCTCTAGTGATTCAGATTCAACAAATTCAATCATGGAAAATCAGGAACCTCTAAGTATGGAAGATCGAATGAGAGCTACACGCACTGGCCAAGGTCATGCCATTACTCAACCAGACATTAATGAGCCAGATTATGAAATTAAGGGACAAATCCTACACATGGTAACTAATCAATGCCAATTTAGTGGTACGCCAAAAGAAGATCCAAACGAACATCTTCGAACTTTTAATAGGATCTGTACTCTATTTAAAATCAGAGAAGTTGAGGATGAACAAATCTATCTCATGTTATTTCCCTATACTTTAAAGGGAGAAGCCAAAGATTGTTTAGAATCGTTACGTGAAGGGGCGATTGATAAATGGGATGTTTTAGTTGAAAAATTTCTTAAAAGATTCGTTCCTGCATCTAAAGCCGTGAGACTTCAAGGAGAAATTATTACGTTCTCACAAAAACCAAATGAAACATTATATGAAGCGTGGACAAGATTCGGAAAGTTGTAAAGAGGATGTCCTCAACACGGTTTAGACACTTATCAAATAGTACAAATATTATACCAAGGATGCGACTTTGCTACAAGAAAAGACATCGACACAGCAGCTGGTGGTTCCATTATGAAGAAAACCGCTACCGAAGCTCACAAGATTATTGATAACACAGCCTCCCACTCGCATGAGTGGCACCAGAAAAAAGATATTTTTCGTTCATCTAAAGCGGCTAGAGCTGATTCTAGCCATGACTTTGATTCCATTTCAGCAAAAATAGATGCTTTTGAGAGATGAATGCAAAAGATGACTAAAGATATTCAAGCAATACGAATCATTTGTGAGCAATGCGGTGGACCACACTTAACAAAAGATTGTCACATCGAGCAAACGATGGAACAACGTGAGAATGTTTCTTATATGAACCAAAGGCCGGGAAATAATTATCAAAATAATTATCAACCGCCAAGGACAAACTTTAATTGAAATCAAAATATTCTTTACATTCTAATTGGACCCAACAATAACTCGTATAACCAACATGATCTGAATAACTAACCAACTCAAAACAACACTTTCAATCAACAAACACCTGGCTTGTATAAACCACCACAAAAAACTGAAGAGAAAAAGCCAAATATGGAAGAAATGATGGCAAAACTAATGGAATCTCAAACACAATTTATTACATCTCAAACCCAAACAAATGAGAGGTTTGATTAGTCATTTAGAACTCAACAAACTTCCATTTTGAATCTAGAAAAACATGTAGGTACTCTTGCTAGCATGATGAGTGAGAGGGAACAAGAAAAGCTACCGAGTGATACTGAAGTAAATCCTCGGAATGAGAATGTTAATATGGTGTCAACAAATTCTGAAAAACCAGCACCAGAAGATGGGAAGGTTTTAGATGTGAGTAACAATGAAGAAGTTACGCCACCACCACCACTCGAGTATGTAAATCCAGTGGTGGCACCATGCAGACCACCCATCCCATTTCCAAGAAAAGGAGTTGAGTATGAGCAAGTAATAGGTAATAAAGTTTGTGATACCTTTGGAAAGAAGAAGAAGAATAAGAAAGTGCAAGAGCATAAAATGTAGTTTCATGTACTTGTGTCTATTTCGTAAAATATTTATAAAAGCAGCGCATGTATTCTCAGTCCCAAAAACATATATTGTAAAAGCATTTAAAAAGGGAGTAATGAAACTCACAATACAATATTTTGTAGTAAAAATATTCATTCGACTGAACTGAACAATGTAAGGTTGGCCTCGGATTCACAAACCTATATCATTTGTATATATATTAAAACATATAATCGTAATCGAGTAACTTTATATATATTTAGTTATGTATTAAGATTAATTTATATATATACTTTTATTAATACTTATAATATATTATTATGCTTATTTGATATATAATTTAATTAACGTTATATCAATATCAATAATATTATGTCGTAATATTAAGCGATATTAGTATAATTATGTAACAAATATATATGTATATAAATTTCTTTCGTTTGCAAAGTAATAGTTATTGTAATAATAATACTAGACTAAGTTTAATAATAATGATTATAATGCTAATATCAATAATGATAGTAATAATAATAAATAAAAATAATAATAATGATAAGATAAAAGTGATAGTTTTCAATAAAATAATATATATATTTTTTTATAATAACGGTAATTTTAGTAATAATAGTTTTTAATAATAATAATAATAAGGATAATACTAAATTTAAATAAATAATTAAATAATAAAAAATGATAGATTTAAAATAATGATACCTTTAATAATGATAATATTAATATTATTAAAATGATAAAATTAATAATAATAATAATACTAATGATAATTATAATACTATTAGATATAATCCTAATGATAATAATTATAACCTTTATAATAACAATAATAATAAAATAATAAATGATCAATAATCTTGTATTAGTAGTGATAACAATAATAATAAGTATATTACTATTAATAATAACAATAACAATAATAAATAATAATAGGAGTAAAAATAGCAAAGTATACCCTTTCAACTCTTTTTCTAAAAAGAATTACTCCTGACGAGGCTCGAACCCGCGACCTCCCGCTCACTTGCAACACCCTTAACCATCAAGCCATGTCTTTTTCTATTATCTATAATTATACCTATATTTAGTTTACCCATTATCAATCTGTTTTTCCCTTCTCTTACATCACAGCTTATCCTACTCGTGTGATTATCATTATTGTCTGGCTTAACAGGAGAACTAAACGGGCCTTCAGCCCAATAACCGAAATTAATCCATAGCCCAACATCTTTACATGTTTTGTACGTAATTAATGGCCCAAGATAAATTAATCAAGCCCATTGGCCTGTCTTGAATGGCTAGTGATTGCTGGAAAAAAATAATGTCTGCATCAAATGGGAATCGAACACAGGACCTCTCGGTAATCATGAATACCCCTAAACCATTGTACCATTTCCGTTTTTATTGGAATTAAACCCATCTAATAACAATATAACCCGTACTGTTTCTTCTTCTTCTTCTTCTTTATTTAACGTATATCATCTAACAACTTCGATTATCATGATCATCTTCCTTCTTAGATTACAGCATCTTTTCATATTACATCATCATAATTATTATCATACTCTTAATCATTTCCTAATTATTATTATGATCATAATCCTAATCATTTTCTAATTATTACCATAATTATACGATCATTAATATTACCATCATCTAACATCATAATCATCCTCATTAGATCATTATCCTAATCATTATCATAATCGTTCCCGTCATCATCATTATTATTAACATAAACTGGACTGAGTAATAACTGAATTCAATTGCACAAAGTCAGTATTTGTTTCTAATTATATATTGGGCTTTGGTCACAACAGGAACCCAATATTACGACCCAAGTAGACTAACTCCCTCCTTTACCGATCGGGTACCAAAGCAATAGTGTGTGTATGTATCGTCTGGCTCCACAAAGCAATATTTAATCACCATGTATTATTAACTTGTCGGCCAACAATTAAAGGAGGAAAAGAAAGATTAGTAACGATAACCTTATTACATTAAAAGTGGGGGTTTTTTCCTTTTTTTTTGTATTTTTCGGCCATAGATAAAGTTTAGCAAATGCTTATAGCTTAGTTCGATTAAAATAGGAACAAAGGCTGCTATAGCAGATGTCATCATGAATTAACAAAAATATAATAAGCGTGCAGCAAAACAGAAGGATTGAGTAGGTGTTTTCTTGTAGGGTTTGGTGGTTTGATCGATATTAGAAACCAATGGGTTATTAGGTTGCAGTAGTATGTTCGGATTATGAATAACAGTAGTTAAAATAGTTAAAAGGTTTGTTGTTGATTATGGTTAATGATTTTGATGATGGCTTAACAGAATCATCAACAGTAGTAGTACTAACATCACGATGAAGGTGATTGTGGTGTTCAAAGAAACAGAAAACAAAAGTTGTACCAGCAGAAGATGATTGAAGGGTTGTTGGGTTGGGCTTGAAGATGATGATTTCGAATAAAAAATGAGCTGTTGAGTTGATCGATTAAAATAATAGGTATAGCAGTTAAGTTGATCATGGTAGTAGTGATGATTATCATGGTTGAAGGTGGTGATTAGGGTAGTTGTTGATGGTGGTTGGAATGTTTGCAGTGATGATAGTTCAAGAGAGATAGAAAGAGGAAGAGATGGATTGAGAAAGAAGGTGGCGGTTGTAGTGGATTTTGGGGTCGACTAAAGTCGATGATGGTGGTTCACCTGATGGTGTTCTAAGATGATGGAGTGGTGGTGATGGTAAATGATTAATAAAAGCTCTAAAGTAATGGTGATGGTTGTGATGGTGTAGGTTCACAATGATGGGGTTAACCGGTGGTGGTAGGGTGACGGATAGGGTTGCCGGGTTCGAACAATAATAACACTTGTTGTGGGATGACAAAGAAGATATGTGAGGGAGAGGGAGGTTCACAATTCTAACAGAAATAGGAGAAAGAAAATGGATAGGGAAAGAAGAGAGATGTGAATGAGTGTCAAATATATGTATATGTACATATAATGCATTTGATTGAAGAAACAATCATTCAATCAAATACAGTAACCCTAATTTAATTAATTGATTCACGGATTCAATAATCATAATATAATAATATTAATAATAATACACGTGCTTTTAATTTAAATATCTTACCGACAGTTATCACGGAGTGCGACATCGTATTCTGTTAAAAATTAGTGGCGGATAAAAATAGTCCTCGGAAAAATCTCAAATTCTTAAATTAATTTTTTTTTATTTATTTCAGTCATTATGTTATAAAATTCGATCATTAATTTGTTAAATAAAAATTACATCAACTGTCCTTCTTAATTCTGGGTAAAATATAAAAAGTGTTAAAATTAAATAACTAGATTCTAAATACATTTTTAATAAGTCTAAAATTTATAGAATTCATTTTCGGATCACTGTTTATTTTAAAATAATATAAGTTCGAATTAAACTTCTCTAAACAATAATTGAAACGTCCAACGAGTATTACAATCATTAAATAATTATATTTAATATTGTCTATACATATATTTATATTTATTTTTATATGTATACACATTTATTTACAAATAATAGTTCGCGAATCGTCGAGAATGGTCGAAGGTCAATTGAATATATGAAACAGTTCAAAAGTTTTGAGACTCAACTTTACAGAACTTGCTTATCGTGTCAAAATATTAAATCGTATCGAGAGTTTGGTTCAAAATTAGTCGAAATTTTCCGGGTCACTACAATTTAGTCTTTCAAAAACTATTTATATTTCAAAGTATAATTTAAAATCATTTACATAATAGAAAATATTGTATCATATAACGTTTACATTTTAAAACTTAAATAGATATAGTTCATTTAGGTACTAGCATTTATTTTACCTCTTAACGTACTAGTTGACATATCTAAATAATAATCGAATCAATAAACGAGCATTACAATCGTTTACTTAATTAATTTGAAATATATCTAATATACATAAACACGTTTTAAATACACATTACAAATTATCTATATATTTAACAACCAATAATCCAACTCACGTTATTTAATCAAAGACATTTTAAATAATCAAGTTCTATCATATCGAAAAACGTCTTCGTACATTTGAAGCTAAATCAATTGATTATTATGTAATTTAGTCTTCCACTAACTTTTGTCTAACTCTCGTTATTTGAAACTTTTGTTCTTACTTGTAAATCACTTTATCATTTTTCCGAATATTGTTTGTCATAACCCGACCTTAACCATAAGGACGATTACAATAACATATGTTTTCATCGTGAGGTATTGACCTCTATATGCGACATTTTTCAAAAACTGCATTCGTTTTTACAATACAAACCATAGCTTTTATTACAAATACAAGGTTTAAACAACTTAGTAATGATTATCGTTTAGCTATAATCTTAGACTTACAAACTTTACATGTGATAATAACAATACGACTTCCAACATATTTTACATTACAAATCCTCCGATATGCAGTTTTATTTTTGACACAAATATGCATACTCAAGATCTTGCTTAAATTCAACATGTTGCAGCGGAAGCTTTTAGTTATCACCTGAGAATAAACATGCTTAAAACATCAACATAAAGTTGGTGAGATATAGGTTTAATGCCGGCAGCGTTATAAATATAGACCATAAGATTTCATATATAAACGTTTTAATAAAAATATTCTAAGTTGTTGAGCACTTGATAACCATACTTAACATTTAATCAACGTCGCATATTCCCTTTATTATGAAATCTTACTACACCGTACCAAGTGTAGTCACCAAAACGAAGTACTGTGCAGTCGTTGAATACTGGTCATCCAGTCCAGTTGGGGTTGTCAGGCCCGATAGATCTATCAACAGGATTCGCGTTTACAATACCTCATGTAAATAGTAGTTACCAATTTACAGGGAAGTATGCCAGTGGTACAACTCAACGTAGAATATATATTTTTAATCACTTGTGTCCATAACGTAAATCATAAAATGCATGTATTCTCATCTCGAAATATTTAGAGTTTAAAAGTGGGACTATATACTCACTTTTGCCTTGAAGGTATTTATCACGACTTGGTCTCCGATAGATATCACGAACCTAACCATATATATAATATATCAACATATTTTCTTTTTAAGTAATCGTTACATATATATATATATATATATATATATATATATATATATATATATATATATATATATATATATATATATATATATATATATATATATATATATACTTTTAATATTTTCTTAGTCCGTAGTTAGCAGTCCGATGTTAGTGGTCCACAATTAGTTGCTTAAATAAAATAAATAAAGACCTCATCGTATTCGTATTGATCAGAATTAATCTCGACCCATGGTACCATGTTGTCAAGTGACGTGTTGCGTACATAAAGTACCGTGTTGTCAAATGACGTGTTGCGTACAATCATGAGGTCTTATGATTAATCTTCTCGTGTTGTTTACGGGTGGTCCTGAAATATATAAAATCAAATCATAAGTAAATATATATGAAATATCATATTAATTAGAAAATATATGATTAATTTAATTTTTCTCCAAATATTTTCGTAGCTAAACTAGCTTCGGATACCCGATCTTGTTTTAGTCGTAGTTTCTTCATTACAACTCCGTTTTTGTTGGTTCAACTTGTCACTTCCTTGGATCGAGTCATATTTTAAGAATATGAACTGAAAATACCTTAGGTTGTATTCCAAATCACGGGTTATAGGTCAAACTTTGGTGAAACTTATGAAAGTGATCATTTTCCATCATAAAAACAACATTTAATGATCATTTTTCTAAAAATATTTACACTTTGAGTTAAACCATGAAATTTTTATGTGTTAACATATTCATAAGAAATATCATTTTTCCAAAACATGAACTTCCAATTCAAAGTTCAATATAGTTTTTATTTATCCAACCCAAAACAGCCCCCGGTTGCACTCCGACGACGTAGATTCAGTTTTTAAGATGTTCTTTGTAAAACCAAGTTATATCTTGTTAAGTTAGCATATCATTATGATATATTACAGCTCTTGAAGTGTTTTAAAAGTTAAGTTAGAAGGATCTATTTAGTTTGCAAACAAGTTTGAAATCATTCAAACTATGTTCTTGTTGTTAAAATTTTACAACACAAAATAAGATAGCTATATAAATATGAATCGAATAAGGTTATGAACTAGGTTACTACCTCAAGTTACTTGGACAAAGTTACTGTAAAAGATGAGAAAAATCTTAGAACCAAAAGAGTGGTCGAGTTGGATCAAAAGGTTGGAAGTAAACTTGTATTTTTGGAAGGATTATTGAAGTTTTCTTGTAAGGAATTTATTATGATGATTAAGGCTTGTTATTGAAGCTAGATCTTCATGGTTATTTGCTGAGATTGTGAAGAAAACTTAAGGTTCCTAAGAGTGTGTTTTTGGTTAGAGAAAATGTGTAGTAAAAATGAAATTGGAATGGAGTATAAATGGTGGTGAAAAGATGTATAAATTTGTAATATTGTGCAAAAGTCTTGTAATATGCCAAATTGATTAATCATGCATGCTAAGATCCAAAATTGGCTGACTCATGGCTGCTACTAAAGTGATTGTGATGTGTATATACTAATAGTAAATATGTATAGGAGCTGGGTATGATACGAGTACATATACTCTAGGTATACATGTAGAAATTTTGAGGAAACGGAACGAGAATTCAAATATAGCTATCTTTTGTAAATATACTTATATTGTTTTATGTATATAAGCCCTTTAAAAGTGATTAAATACATATTTATACGATACTTGTATAAGTATTATAGGTTAAAGGTATATATGTCAAATAACGTTACGTATAGTTATCATTTTGAAAACTTAAGTTAGTAGTCTCAAAGTATACTTATAACTTATTGTTATTAGTACACAATAAGATGTTAAACCATTCTTAGATCATGTTAAATATATATAAATACATATATATACACAAACGTATAATTATTGTATGTTATATAGTTCGTGATATCATCGGTCAAATTGGACGGTCAAACGTTGTGTAAAACTCTTTTCAAAAACATAAGTCTCAACAATTTAGATTGCTTATCATGTTGGTAAGGTTTAATTTATGTAAATATTAATCTCATAGGTATAAAATGATCGGAAAAATCCGGGTCGTTACAGTACCTACCCGTTAAATAAATTTCGTCCCGAAATTTTAAAATTGTACCTATTTTGCGTTCTCGGGAAACAAATTTGGGTACTTTCGTTTCATCTGATCCTCTCGTTCCCAAGTAAACTCGGGACCCCTTCGAGCATTCCAACGACCCTTAACGATCGGTATGCTGCTCTGCTTGAGTTGTTTAACTTCACGGTCCATGATTTCGACTGGTTCTTCTATGAATTGTAGTTTCTCGTCGACTTGGATTTCTTCAAGAGGAATGGTGAGATCTTCCTTTGCAAGACATTTCTTAAGGTTTGATACGTGAAATGTATTATGTACTCCGGCGAGTTGTCGCGGTAACTCGAGTCGATAAGCTACCGATCCAATGCGTTCGATGATCTTGAACGGGCCTACATACCTTGGGTTCAGTTTACCCCTTTTACTGAAACGTATTACACCTTTCCAAGGTGACACCTTTAACATAACCATGTCACCGATCTGAAACTCTAATGGTTTCCTTCGGACATCGGCGTAGCTCTTTTGGCGACTACGGGCTGTTTTCAATCTCTCCTTGATTTGTACTATCTTCTCAGTCGTTTCGTGTATGATCTCGGGACCAGTTAATTGTCGATCTCCTACTTCATTCTAACAGATAGGGGATCTACACTTCCTTCCATACAGTGCTTCGAATGGTGCAGCTTTAATGCTCGCATGATAACTGTTATTATACGAGAATTCTGCTAATGGCAGATATTTATCCCATCCGTTTCCAAAATCGATCACACATGCCCTGAGCATGTCTTCAAGAGTCTGAATTGTTCTTTCACTCTGCCCGTCAGTTTGTGGATGATATGCGGTGCTCATATCCAAACGAGTTCCCCGGGCCTCCTGTAGTGATTGCCAAAACTTTGATGTAAATCTACTATCACGATCGGATATAATGGAAATAGGTATTCCATGCCTTGAAACAATTTCCTTTATGTATAATCGTAATAGTTTCTCCATTCTATCCGTTTCCTTTATAGGCAAGAAATGTGCAGATTTGGTGAGACGATCAACTATTACCCAAATGGTGTCATAACCCCAGGCAGTCTTAGGTAACTTTGTGATGAAATCCATGGTAATACCGTCCCATTTCCATTCTGGGATTTCTGGTTGTTGAAGTAACCCTGACGGCTTCTGGTGTTCTGCTTTAACTTTGGAACAAGTTAAACATTCCCCAACATATATTGCAACATCTGTCTTTAAATTAGGCCACCAATAATGCGTCTTAAGATCTTGATATATCTTTCCAACTCCAGGATGTATCGAGTATCTTGTCTTATGTGCCTCATTCAATATCAACTTCCTTAATCCACCCAACTTCGGTACCCAAATACGGTTTGCAAAATATCAAATTCCGTCTTCCCGCATAATGAGTTGCTTCTCATACTTCTTCATTATTTCATTTCCTATGTTTTCTTTAGTAAGAGCTTCTCATTGAGCCTCTTTGATTTGTGAGTTGAGATTCATGCGAATTTTTATGTTCATTTCTCGTACTCGAATTGGTTCCCGTTCCTTTCTGCTTAGAGCGTCGGCCACTACATTTGCTTTCCCGGGATGATAGCGAATCTCACAATCATAGTCATTTATCAGCTCGACCCACCTACATTGCCTCATGTTCAGCTGTTTTTGATCGAAGATATGTTGAAGGCTTTTATGATCGGTAAACACAGTGCATTTAACCCATTATAAGTAGTGTCTCCATATCTTCAATGCAAACACTACTACTCCCAATTCTAAATCATGCGTCGTATAATTCCGCTCACGAATCTTCAATTGTCGGGATGCGTATGCTATAACTTTCTTCCGTTGCATAAGGACGCAACCAAAACCTTGTCGCGAAGCGTCACAATATATCTCAAAATCATCGTTCCCTTCAGGTAACGATAAAATAGGTGCCGTAGTCAACTTCTTCTTCAGTAATTGAAATGCACTCTCCTGCTCAGAAGTCCATTCGTACTTCTTCCCTTTTTGTGTTAACGCTGTTAATGGTTTAGCTATTCGGGAAAAATCTTGAATAAACCTTCTATAATAACCAGCTAAACCCAAAAATTGGCGTATCTGCGTTGGTGTCTTAGGAGTCTCCCATTTTTCAATGGCCTCAATTTTAGCTGGATCAACCTGAATTCCTTTGCTACTAACAACGTGGCCTAGAAATTGCACTTCTTTCAACCAAAATGCACACTTAGAAAATTTGGCGTATAACTGTTCTTTTCTTAACAATTCTAATGCCATCCTTAAATGCTGCTCATGCTCTTGCTCACTCTTGGAATAGATAAGAATATCGTCAATGAAAACGATAACAAACTTATCTAAATACGGACTACAAACTCGATTCATGAGGTCCATGAATACAGCTGGCGCATTCGTTAATCCAAACGGCATGACCAAAAATTCATAATGACCGTAGCGTGTCCGAAAAGCAGTTTTCGGTATATCTTCTTCTTTGACGCGTAGTTGATGATAGCCCGACCTTAGGTCGATTTTCAAGTAAACACATGATCCTTGTAATTGATCAAATAAGTCATCAATTCTCGATAGTGGATACCGATTCTTGATAGTTAACTTATTTAATTCATGATAATCTATACACATTCGGAAAGATCCGTCTTTCTTCTTGACGAATAAAATCGGAGCTCCCCACGATGAAGTGCTCGGTCGAATGAAACCACGGTCCAGTAATTCTTGTAACTGGCTTTGTAACTCTTTCATCTCAGATGGTGCAAGTCTATATGGAGCACGAGCCACTGGTGCAGCTCCCGGTACTAGATCTATTTGAAATTCTACAGATCTAAATGGAGGTAATCCTGGTAACTCTTCCGAAAATACTTCAAGAAAATCTCTTGCCACATGCACGTCGTTGATGCTCTTCACTTTTTCCTTCATTTTGACTTTATTAACATATGCTAAGATAGCATAGCACCCTTTCTTCAAGCACTTTTGAGCTTTCAAATAACTAATGAGTTTTAGCTTTGAGTTACCCTTCTCTCCATAAATCATTACTGGCGTTTTATCCTTACGAGAAATGCGAATTGCCTTCTTGGCGCAAACAACTTCAGCTCCTATTTTGGACATCCAGTCCATGCCGACTATTACATCAAAACTTCCTAATTCTACGGGTATCAAATCAATCTTAAATATTTCTCCGGCTAAATTTATTTTACAATCACGGCAAATTTTATCGGCTTTAATTAGTTTACCATTAGCTAACTCAATCATGTACTTAGCATCTAGAGGTAATGATGAACAATTCAATTTAGCATGAAAGTCTCTACACACGTAACTTCTATCGGCACCAGTATCAAATATAATAGATGCGGATAAGTTATTAATGGTAAACGTACCCGTAACAAGCTCCGGGTCTTCGCACGCCTCTCTAGCATTAATAACAAATGCTCTTCCACGTGCAGATCCATTATTCTTCTTTGGATTCAGACACTGGCTCTTATAATGACCCTGTTTCCCACACCCATAACAAGTAACAGTGGCCAAGGCAGTTCTATTTGCATTGGTGGTAGGAGTCTTGGTACAATTTGTATTTGTAGCGGGAACCCTACAATCTTCAGCAAGATGACCTTTTCGATTACAATTTTCGCACACCACATTACAATAACCAGAGTGATGTTTGTGGCATCTGTTACATAAAGGATTTCGTCCCTTGTAACCTGAGTTCGAACCGCTACCCGTACCTTGCGTGGTTTCTTGTTGGATTGTTGATGATTACCCTCCCACTTTCTTTTGTTTCCCGGTATCTTGACATCGGTGTTCTTATCTAGAATAATCTGGTCCATCAACTCATTCGCCATGGTGATGGCTTCGTGAATAGTTTTGGGTTTCGATGCTGTAACATTTGCTTTGACATTTTTAGGCAAACCATCTTTGTACAGTTCTATCTTCCGTTCTTCGGTTGGTACCAATTCGGGACATAGCAAAGCTAATTCCATGAATTGCTGATTGTAGTTGGTGAGTTCAGTACCAACAACTTTCAGGCTTCGTAATTCAGCTTCCAACTTCCTAACCTCGTTCCTTGGACAATACTCGTTGATTAGCATTGTTTTGAATTCTTCCCAGGGAGTATCATAAGCTACATCTCCTCCTACGGCCTTCACATAGTTTTTCCACCACGTGAGTGCACTATCTTGTAAGGTGCACGATGCATACTTGGTAATGTCCTTCTCAATACAACCACTGATTTTAAACACAGACTCAATCTTTTCGATCCACCGGGTTAAACTGACCGGTCCTTCTGTTCCACTGAATGATGAGGGCTTGCAACCTTGAAAAGTTTTGTAAGTGCATCCCACACGAGGATTTGGGTTAACTGCAGCACCTCTTGCAGCCTTGACCCATAACATTTTGTCGTTCACTAGCTGATTGATGAGTTCCTGAATTTCTTGTTCCGTCATTCGGTTCAATCGTCCCATAATCTTCAATAAAAATGGAAAAAAAATAATTATTCACATGGAATATTATAGATGTAGTATGTATTTACAGTACATCGTAGCTTATTAATAATATGAACCAGTTATTATTATAAAAGCCTTTTCTTCTTATTAGCATTTTATAATTATACCTAGGGTAGTACCTACCCGTTAAAGTTCATACTTAATAGCTTAGTACAGAAATCAATTACTATCACCCAAATAATACTCAACTATGGAAAATTATTGCATTTCACACTTCACTATTTTACATATGCTTATCTTACATCAAACATTAAGCAAACCACACTAGTAATATTATACAAAACGTTATATGATCCCATGGTTTAAAACAACAGCGTATCATTTAACCAAAAGCATTTGTGTTCAAAGGAATCGCTTAAAGGTTATCATGGTTGTCTCCCTGCGTTTTGGCTGAGGGGCTGAAGAACTGGATGTCGGGATAGAACTAATAGGAATAGCGGGAATAGGTGTGGAAGTATCTGGTGGAGTTGGTGCCACAACATCCTCTCTAGACTCGAGATTTGGATTTTCCATTTCAGTAGCCTTTCGTTTCTTTCCTCGTTCGAATTTGTCTTTCGTAATTTCCTGTATTTCTTCCTCCTCAGGATCACTTTCCGGTTCCTCTTCAATTGATTCATCCGGAACTTGTGAGTCTTCCCCAAAGGTGTCGTTTTCATCATCGGATAGGTTAATGACAGGAACACCATCTGAAGATTCTGGTTCGGAGTCGCTGAATGTGATTACAAGTTCTAAGCTAGACATCTATCACATAACAACTAGCATGTTAGTATCACATAATATTTACATATTAATTTTTTTAACCAACAGGGATAAGCAATAGTTTTCTAAATCAAACACGGTCAAAGTCCAGACTCACTAATGCATCCTAACAAACTCGATAAGACACACTAATGCAAATTTTTTGGTTCTCTAAGACCAACGCTCTGATACCACATGTCATAACCCGACCTTAACCATAAGGACGATTACAATAACATATGTTTTCATCGCGAGGTATTGACCTCTATATGCGACATTTTTCAAAAACTGCATTCGTTTTTACAATACAAACCATAGCTTTTATTACAAATACAAGGTTTAAACAACTTAATAATGATTATCGTTTAGCTATAATCTTAGACTTACAAACTTTACATGTGATAATAACAATACGACTTCCAACATATTTTACATTACAAATCCTCCGATATGCAGTTTTATTTTTGACACAAATATGCATACTCAAGATCTTGCTTAAATTCAACATGTTGTAGCGGAAGCTTTTAGTTATCACCTGAGAATAAACATGCTTAAAACGTCAACATAAAGTTGGTGAGATATAGGTTTAATGCCGGCAAGGTTTTAAATATAGACAACAAGATTTCATATATAAACGTTTTAATAAAAATATTCTAAGTTGTTGAGCACTTGATAACCATACTTAACATTTAATCAACGTCGCATATTCCCTTTATTATGAAATCTTACTACACCGTACCAAGTGTAGTCTCCGAAACGAAGTACTGTGCAACCGTTGAATACTGGTCGTCCAGTCCGGTTGGGGTTGTCAGGCCCGATAGATCTATCAACAGGATTCGCGTTTACAATACCTCATGTAAATAGTAGTTACCAAGTTACAGGGAAGTATGCCAGTGGTACAACTCAACGTAGAATATATATTTTTAATCACTTGTCTCCATAACGTAAATCATAAAATGCATGTATTCTCATCCCGAAATATTTAGAGTTTAAAAGTGGGACTATATACTCACTTTTGCCTTGAAGGTATTTATCACGACTTGGTCTCCGATAGATATCACGAACCTAACCATATATATAATATATCAACATATTTTCTTTTTAAGTAATCGTTACATATATATATATATATATATATATATATATATATATATATATATATATATATATATATATATATATATATATATATATACTTTTAATATTTTCTTAGTCCGTAGTTAGCAGTCCGATGTTAGTGGTCCACAATTAGTTGCTTAAATAAAATAAATAAAGACCCCATCGTATTCGTATTGATCAGAATTAATCTCAACCCATGGTACCATGTTGTCAAGTGACGTGTTGCGTACATAAAGTACCGTGTTGTCAAATGACGTGTTGCGTACAATCATGAGGTCTTATGATTAATCTTCTCGTGTTGTTTACGGGTGGTCCTGAAATATATAAAATCAAATCATAAGTAAATATATATGAAATATCATATTAATTAGAAAATATATGATTAATTTAATTTTTCTCCAAATATTTTCGTAGCTAAACTAGCTTCGGATACCCGATCTTGTTTTAGTCGTAGTTTCTTCATTACAACTCCGTTTTTGTTGGTTCAACTTGCCACTTCCTTGGATTGAGTCAAATTTTAAGAATATGAACTGAAAATACATTAGGTTGTATTCAAAATCACAGGTTATAGGTCAAACTTTGGTGAAACTTATGAAAGTGATCATTTTCCATCATAAAAACAACATTTAATGATCATTTTTCTAAAAATACTTACACTTTGAGTTAAACCATGAAATTTTTATGTGTTAACATATTCATAAGAAATATCATTTTTCCAGAACATGAACTTCCAATTCAAAGTTCAAGATAGTTTTTATTTATCCAACCCAAAACAGCCCCCGGTTGCACTCCGACGACGTAGATTCAGTTTTTAAGATGTTCTTTGTAAAACCAAGTTATATCTTGTTAAGTTAGCATATCATTATGATATATTACAGCTCTTGAAGTGTTTTAAAAGTTAAGTTAGAAGGATCTATTTAGTTTGCAAACAAGTTTGAAATCATTCAAACTATGTTCTTGTTGTTAAAATTTTACAACACAAAATAAGATAGCTATATAAATATGAATCGAATAAGGTTATGAACAAGGTTACTACCTCAAGTTACTTGGACAAAGTTACTATAAAAGATGAGAAAAATCTTAGAACCAAAAGAGTGGTGGAGTTGGATCAAAAGGTTGGAAGTAAACTTGTATTTTTGGAAGGATTATTGAAGTTTTCTTGTAAGGAATTTATTATGATGATTAAGGCTTGTTTTTGAAGCAAGATCTTCATGGTTATTTGCTGAGATTGTGAAGAACACTTAAGGTTCCTAAGATTGTGTTTTTGGTTAGAGAAAATGTGTAGTAAAAATGAAATTGGAATGGAGTATAAATGGTGGTGAAAAGATGTATAAATTTGTAATATTGTGCAAAAGTCTTGTAATATGCCAAATTGATTAATCATGCATGCTAAGATCCAAAATTGTATGACTCATGGCTGCTAATAAAGTGATTGTGATGTGTATATACTAATAGTAAATACGTATAAGAGCTGGGTATGATACGAGTACATATACTCTAGGTATACATGTAGAAATTTTGAGGAAACGGAACGAGAATTCAAATATAGCTATCTTTTGTAAATATACTTATATTGTTTTATGTATATAAGCCCTTTAAAAGTGATTAAATACATATTTATACGATACTTGTATAAGTATTATAGGTTAAAGGTATATATGTCAAATAACGTTACCTATAGTTATCATTTTGAAAACTTAAGTTAGTAGTCTCAAAGTATACTTATAACTTATTGTTATTAGTACACAATAAGATGTTAAACCATTCTTAGACGGTCAAACTTAATAGCTTAGTACACAATAGACGGTCTCAAAATACATATATATACACAAACGTATAATTATCGTATGTTATATAGTTCGTGATATCATCGGTCAAATTGGACGGTCAAACGTTGTGTAAAACTCTTTTCAAAAACATAAGTCTCAACAATTTAGATTGCTTATCATGTTGGTAAGGTTTAATTTATGTAAATATTAATCTCATAGGTATAAAATGATCGGAAAAATCCGGGTCGTTACATTGTTAAAATGGAAAGATTTCTCAAATCAAAGTGGACCTCTCACCAGAGACTCGTAATCATATCACAATTAAATCATTTGATATTATCTTATAATTTCATCGTCAAATACGATCATGTAAAGTATTATACCTAATACTTTGTTAACGTTTTCAAGTTATAATATATATATATATATATATATATATATATATATATACACACACACACACACGCATATATTCCAATCCAATTATAATGGTTCGTGAATCGTCAAGGTTTGGTCAAAGTTAAATGAATGTATGAACATAGTTTAAAATTTTTGAGATTCAACATTATAGACTTTGCTTATCGTGTCGGAAACATATAAAGATTAAAGTTTAAATTTGGTCGGAAATTTCCCGGTTGTCACAGTACCTACACGTTAAAGAAATATCGTCCCCGAAATTTGATCGAGGTCGTCATGTATAACAATAAGAATGTTTTCATGACAAATATGAATTGATAAATAGAATTTTATTATCATTGAGTAATATGGATAAAACAACCCGTTTATGTGAAGAGTATAAGTGAAGTTATCACAAAAGAGGGAAATGAGTAAATGTAGGTTAGTTTTAACCGGTGACGTAGTCACGGTTGATTTTCGAAATTCAAGGAATTTAGAGAAAATCTTCATAATGAGATTTGATTCTTCGGTAATTAAGGAAATTAGGATCCGCTTTAAATATGATCATCCGTTTTGATTGCTCTGTCGGGTATTTTACTATAAATCCACCCCCTTCATTTCCTTACAACTCACATCTTCTATTCTTTCTCCTCAATTCATACTTTAAAGCATTCATCAATATGCTCCATCCACTTCTGTTTCTTGATATACTCCTAACTTTCATATCTGTCATTCTTCTTTTTCATCTGCCGCCGGAAGAATCTATTTACTTCTATTATACTCTTGCTTTTATTGTGTTTTTAGTTCTCCCGTGTCTTTATATTGCTATATGCATCGATATATGTGGTTTGTAATTTATGCGATGTCGTCGAGCTTTATGTCTTTCCTTATTTTTCGGAGTCCCTGCTCTTGTCTTTCTATAATCATTGACATCCACAGTTAATACTCTCTCTTATTTGATGCGATTTATACTTTCATTTCTGTTTCAGAGCTTCATGCTCCGTTTTCTCTTCTATCCATTAAGCACAGCAAGTAATGATCCAGAATTCATAGGTATGAATTTCGGAATGAACATAATTAATGTTCTAAGAATGAAATTGTAATGACACGATCTTGATTTATCAAATTACCAGAATATCCGGAAAAATAGAACTATCAAGAAGATATGTTCTTAATGTATTTGGAGATGAGGTATAATGTAAGAGTCGTGTAACATGGCACATGATGACGATATGGTCTGTAAATCATCACGTTCCATTTGGAAACTCAGCATGACTTACTGTAATATATTCACGTTGATCAAGTGTCATTATATTATACTAACTCATGCTTCAGTTTCCAACACTTCTTCAAAAACATACATTCCTTACACTCAGAGGTTTCAGATGTTTAGAAGTTTAAATGGGGAACAATATCTCACCTTTAGTGCGCAAACACGATAACAAGTAACAACAAGTAAGTAAGGTGTCCAGTCCAACGTATCCTCAACCTAAGTTATAGTCACTTAGTCAATAGTCTTATCTAATGAGTTTCTAATTTGGTCAATTAATACATACATCATCATCATCATCATACTCTAAAGAAAACTAAGTTTTATATTTCAAAAGGTGGTCGGTTTTTAATACTCGATTTTGGACAGCTGTTGTGTCCTCTATACATAAGAAAATGATGAGGAATCAGTGGCCAAGGCTCCGTTTGTGAGTCCTCTTGCCGCTATCCAAAAATCAGGCCCCAACTCAATGTTGTTTGATCGTGGCATTGGCCAAACCGTGAGCGAGTCAGAATTTTCAGCACGCCGTAAGAAAAACATAGTGATTTGTCGGAGGCGTATTTCATAAACCGTGCAATGGATTGCAATGAGGCCTATATGACAAATCATCTACACAACCTGAGGAATACAAATCTTAAACTTCTTGAACCTCCAGGTGTGCTGTTTTGATCAGAATGGGCTGATCGAGTTGTTATGAACGTTTAGATAATTTCCGACTCAAGTAAGGTGCACTTTTATTGCATGTAAGCAATATAGCTTCACCCATTTTGGTGTCTAAAGCTCTAATGTTGACAAAGGTGAAATGTCCCGTTCATATTGATTATAAACGTTCCATATTAATTGATTTCGTTGCGAGGTTTTGACCTCTATATGAGACGTTTTTCAAAGACTGCATTCATTTTTAAGACAATCATAACCTTTATTTTATCAATAAAGGTTTCAAAAGGATTACGTAGATTATCAAATAATGATAATCTAAAATATACTGTTTACACACGACCATTACATAATGGTATACAATAGAAATATATTACATCGACATATGTTTCTTGAATGCAGTTTTTACATAATATCATACAAACTTGGACTCCAAATCTTGTCCTTATTTTAGTATGCAACAGCGGAAGCTCTTAATATTCACCCGAGAATAAACATGCTTTAAACGTCAATAAAAATGTTGGTGAGTTATAGGTTTAAATTATATATATCAAATCGTAACATTAGACGACAAGATTTCATATTTCAATATACATCCCATACATAGAGATAAAAATTATTCATATGGTGAACACCTGGTAACCGACATTCACAAGATGCATATATAAGAATATCCCCATCATTCTGGGACACCCTTCGGATATGATATAAATTTCGAAGTACTAAAGCATCTGGTACTTTGGATGGGGTTTGTTAGGCCCAATAGATCTATCTTTAAGATTCGCGTCAATTAGGGTGTCTGTTCCCTAATTCTTAGATTACCAGACTTAATAAAAAGGGGCATATTCGATTTCGATAATTCAACCATAGAATGTAGTTTCACGTACTTGTGTCTATTTTGTAAATCATTTATAAAACCTGCATGTATTCTCATCCCAAAAATATTAGATTTTAAAAGTGGGACTATAACTCACTTTCATAGATTTTTACTTCGTCGGGAAGTAAGACTTGACCACTGGTCGATTCACGAACCTATAACAAATATGTACATATATATCAAAGTATATTCAAAATATATTTACAACACTTTTAATACATTTTGATGTTTTAAGTTTATTAAGTCAGCTGTCCTCGTTAGTAACCTACAACTAGTTGTCCAACGTTAGATGTACAGAAAAAAATTGATATATATTATCTTGAATCAATCCACGACCCAGTGTATACATGTCTCAAGCTAGATCACAACTCAAAGTATATATATTTTTAGAATCAACCTCAACCCTGTATAGCTAACTCCCACATTACTGCATATAGAGTGTCTATGGTTGTTCCAAATAATATATACAGATGGGTCGATATGATTTGTCAAAACATTTGCATACGTGTCTATGGTATCCCAAGATTACATAATATATTAGAATACATGTATAATACAATATAAGTTAGATAGGATATGATTAATATAGATTTGTTACCAATTTTACGTTGCTACAACAAGAAAAATTATCCAATCTTGTTTTACCCATAACTTATTCATTTTAAATCCGTTTTGAGTGAATCAAATTGCTATGGTTTTATATTGAACTCTATTTTATGAATCTAAATAGAAAAAGTATAGGTTTATAGTCAGAAATATAAGTTACAAGTCGTTTTTGTAAAGGTAGTAATTTTAGTCGAAAGAACGACGTCTAGATGACCATTTTAGAAAACATACTTCCACTTTGAGTTTAACCATGATTTTTGGACATAGTTTCATGTTCATAAGAAAAATCATTTTCCCAGAAGAACAACTTTTAAATCAAAGTTTATCATAGTTTTTAATTAACTAACCCAAAATAGCCCGCGGTGTTACTACGACGGCGTATGTCCGGTTTTACAGTGTTCTTCGTGTTTCCAGGTTTTAAATCATTAAGTTAGCATATCATATAGATATAGAACATGTGTTTAGTTGATTTTAAAAGTCAAGTTAGAAGGATTAACTTTTGTTTGTGAACAAGTTTAGAATTAACTAAACTATGTTATAGTGATTACAATTTTAAACCTTCGAATAAGATAGCTTTATATGTATGAATCGAATGATGTTTTGAAAATTATTACTACCTCAAGTTTTCTGGATAAAGCTACTGGAAATGAGAAAAATGGATCTAGCTTCAAAGGATCCTTGGATGGCTTGAAAGTTCTTGAAGCAGAATCATGACGCGAAAACAAGTTCAAGTAAGATTTCCACTCGAAATAAGATTGTTATAGTTATAGAAATTGAATTAAAGTTTGAATATGAGTATTACCTTGTATTAGAAAGATATATTACTGTAAATAATAAAGATTTCTTGAGGTTGGATGATCACTCTACAAGATTGGAAGTAAGCTAGCAAACTTAGAAGTATTCTTGATTTTATGAAACTAGAACTTGTAGAATTTATGAAGAACACTTAGAACTTGAAGATAGAACTTGAGAGAGATTAATTAGATGAAGAAAATTGAAGAATGAAAGTGTTTGTAGGTGTTTTTGGTCGTTGGTATATGGATTAGATATAAAGGATGTGTAATTTTGTTTACATGTAAATAAGTCATGAATGATTACTCATATTTTTGTAATTTTATGAGATATTTCATGATAGTTGCCAAATTATGGTTCCCACATGTGTTAGGTGACTCACATGGGCTGCTAATAGCTGATCATTGGAGTGTATATACCAAAAGTACATACATCTAAAAGCTGTGTATTGTACGAGTACGAATACGGGTGCATACGAGTAGAATTGTTGATGAAATTGAACGAGGATGTAATTGTAAGCATTTTATTAAGTAGAAGTATTTTGATAAGTGTCTTGAAGTCTTTCAAAAGTGTAGGAATACATATTAAAACACTACATGTATATACATTTTAACTGAGTTGTTAAGTCATCGGTAGTCGTTACATGTAAGTGTTGTTTTGAAACCTTTAGGTTAACGATCTTGTTAAATGTTGTTAACCCATTGTTTATTAAATCAAATGAGATGTTAAATTATTACATTATCATGATATCATGATGTATTAATATATCTTTATATGATATATATACATTAAATGTCGTTACAACGATAATCGTTACATATATGTCTCGTTTCAAAATCATTAAGTTAGTAGTCTTGTTTTTACATATGTAGTTCATTGTTAATATACTTAATGATATGTTTACTTATCATAATATCATGTTAACTATATATATATATATATATATATATATATATATATATATATATATATATATATATATATATATATATATATATATATATATATATGTCATCATATAGTTTTTACAAGTTTTAACGTTCGTGAATCGCCGGTCAACTTGGGTGGTCAATTGTCTATATGAAACCTATTTCAATTAATCAAGTCTTAACAAGTTTGATTGCTTAACATGTTGGAAACATTTAATCATGTAAATATCAATTTCATTTAATATATATGAACATGGAAAAGTTCGGGTCACTACAGTACCTATCCGTTAAATAAATTTCGTCCCGAAATTTTAAGCTGTTGAAAGTGTTGACGAATCTTCTGGAAATAGATGCGGGTATTTCTTCTTCATCTAATCTTCACGCTGCCATCCCTATCAGAGATAATAGAGATTGGTATTCCATGTCTGGAGACGACTTCCTTCAAATACAGTCGTGCTAACTTCTCCATCTTGTCATCTTCTCTTATTGGCAGAAAGTGTGCTGACTTGGTGAGACGATCAACTATTACCCAAATAGTATCATAACCACTTGCAGTCCTTGGCAATTTAGTAATGAAATCCATGGTAATGTTTTCCCATTTCCATTCCGGGATTTTAGGTTGTTGT
Source organism: Rutidosis leptorrhynchoides (assembly GCF_046630445.1). Lineage (NCBI taxonomy): Eukaryota > Viridiplantae > Streptophyta > Magnoliopsida > Asterales > Asteraceae > Rutidosis > Rutidosis leptorrhynchoides. Next base: position 291,183,969 of record NC_092333.1, read on the forward strand.
AGTAGACCTGATGGTTTCTGATATTCAGCTTTGACCTTAGAACAAGTCAAACATTCTCCTACATATTTAGCAATATCGGCTTTCATACCTGGCCACTAAAAATGTTTCTTAAGATCCTTGTACATCTTTCCCGTTCCATGATGTATTGAGTATCTGGTTTTATGAGCTTCTCTAAGTACCATTTCTCTCATATCTCCAAATTTTGGTACCCAAATTCTTTCAGCCCTATACCGGGTTCTGTCTTCACGAATATTAAGATGATTCTCCGATACTTTGGGTATTTCATCCATTAAATTTCCCTCTTTTAAAACTCCTTGTTGCGCCTCCTTTATTTGAGTAGTAAGGTTAGTGTAAATCATTATATTCATAGATTTTACTCGAATGGGTTCTCTGACCTTTCTGCTTAAGGCGTCGGCTACCACATTTGCCTTTCCCGGGTGGTAACGAATCTCAAAGTCGTAATCATTCAATAATTCAATCCACCTACGCTGCCTCATATTCTGTTGTTTCTGATTAAATATGTGTTGAAGACTTTTGTGGTCGGTATATATAATACTTTTGACCCCATATAAGTAGTGCCTCCAAGTCTTTAATGCAAAAACAACCGCGCCAAATTCCAAATCATGCATCGTATAATTTTACTCGTGAATCTTCAATTGTCTAGACGCATAAGCAATCACCTTCGTCCGTTGCATTAATACACAACCGAGACCTTGCTTTGATGCGTCACAATAAATCACAAAATCATCATTCCCTTCAGGCAATGACAATATAGGTGCCGTAGTTAGCTTTTTCTTCAATAATTGAAACGCCTTCTCTTGTTCATCCTTTCATTCAAATTTCTTCCCTTTATGCGTTAATGCAGTCAAGGGTTTTGCTATTTTGGAGAAATCTTGGATGAATCTTCTGTAGTAACCAGCCAATCCTAAAAATTGACGTATATGCTTCGGAGTTTTTGGGGTTTCCCACTTTTCAACGGTTTCGATCTTTGTCGGGTCCACCTGGATACTTTCTTTGTTCACTATGTGATCGATGAATTGAACTTCTTCCAACCAAAATGCACACTTTGAAAACTTAGCGTACAGTTTTTCTTTTCTCAATACTTCTAGCACTTTTCTCAAATGTTCTTCGTGCTCTTGATCATTCTTTGAGTAAATAAGTATGTCATCGATGAAAACAATGACAAACTTGTCAAGATATGGCCCACACACTCGGTTCATAAGGTCCATGAACATAGCTGGTGCATTAGTCAATCCAAACGGCATAACCATAAACTCATAATGACCATAACGCGTCCAAAAAGCAGTTTTTGGAATATCATCCTCCTTTACTCGCATTTGATGATATCCAGAACTTAAATCGATCTTCGAATATACCGACGAGCCTTGTAGTTAATCAAATAAGTCGTTAATTCTCGGCAGTGGATAACGGTTTTTGATGGTAACTTTGTTCAACTCTCTGTAGTCAATACACAACCTAAATGTAGCATCCTTCTTCTTGACAAACAAAACAGGAGCTCCCCATGGTGATGTGCTTGGTCGAATGAAACCACGTTCTAATAGTTCTTGCAGTTGGCTTTGCAGTTCTTTCATCTCGCTGGGTGCGAGTCTATAAGGAGCACGAGCTATTGGTGTAGCTCCTGGTACAAGATCTATTTGAAATTCAACAGATCGATGTGGAGGTAGTCCCGGTAATTCTTTCAGAAATACATCGGGAAATTCTTTTGTGACGGGAACATCATTGATGCTCTTTTCTTCAGTTTGTACTTTCTCGACATGTGCTAGAACAGCACAGCAACCTTTTCTTATTAGTTTTTGTGCCTTCAAATTACTAATAAGATGTAGCTTCGTGTTGTCCTTTTCTCCGTACACCATTAAGGGTTCTTCTTCTTCTCGTACAATGCGAATTGCATTTTTATAACATACGATCTCTGCTTTCACCTTCTTCAGCCAGTCCATGCCAACTATTACATCAAAACTCCCTAACTCTACGGGTATCAAATCAATCTTAAATATTTCGCTACCCAGTTTAATTTCTCGATTCCGGTATATATAATCTGCTGAAATTAATTTACCGTTTACTAATTCGAGTAAAAATTTACTATCCAACGGCGTCAATGGACAACTTAATTTAGCACAAAAATCTCTACTCATATAGCTTCTATCCGCACCCGAATCAAATAAAACGTAAGCAGATTTATTGTCAATAAGAAACGTACCCGTAACAAGCTCCGGGTCTTCCTGTGCCTCTGCCGCATTAATATTGAAAACTCTTCCACGGCCTTGTCCATTCGTGTTCTCCTGGTTTGGGCAATTTCTAATAATGTGGCCCGGTTTTCCACATTTATAACAAACTAGATTGGCATAACTTGCTCCGACACTACTTGCTCCGCCATTACTCGTTCCGACACCATTTGTTCCTTTCGTTCTATTAACCCCTGGTCCGTAGACCTCACACTTTGCCGCGCTATGACCATTTCTTTTACACTTGTCGCAAAATTTGGTGCAGAACCCCAAGTGATACTTTTCACACCTTTGTCATAGCTGCTTCTGATTGTTGTTGTTGTTGTTGTTGTTGCGGTTGTTATTGTTGTTGGGATGATTGTTGTAGTTGCTGTTGTTATTGTTGTTGTTATTATTGTTGTTGGGCCATTTGTTGTAGTTGCGATTGATGTTGCGATTGTTGGGATAGTTGTTGCGATTATTGTTGTAATTGCTGTTGTTGTTGTATTGGTGATTCTTATCACCGTTTTCCTCTCACTTTCTTTTGACTTGCTTCACATTGGCCTCTTTAGCCGCCTGTTCTTTAATTCTTTCCTCAATCTGGTTCACTAGTTTGTGAGCCATTCTACATGCCTGTTGTATGGAGGCGGGCTTGTGTGAACTTATATCTTCTTGGATTCTTTCCGGTAATCCTTTCACAAATGCGTCGATCTTCTCTTCCTCATCTTCGAACGCTCTCGGACACAATAGGCACAATTCCGTGAATCGTCTTTCGTACGTGGTAATATCAAATCCTTGGGTTCGTAACCCTCTAAGTTCTATCTTGAGCTTATTGACCTCGGTTCTGGGACGGTACTTCTCGTTCATCAAGTGCTTGAATGCTGACCACGGTAGTGCGTAAGCATCATCTTGTCCCACTTGCTCTAGATAGGTATTCCACCATGTTAACGCAGTACCTGTGAAGGTATGCGTAGCGTACTTCACTTTGTCCTCTTCAGTACACTTACTTATGGCAAACACCGATTCGACCTTCTCGGTCCACCGTTTCAATCCGATCGGTCCTTCGGTTCCATCAAATTCCAAAGGTTTGCAGGCAGTGAATTCTTTGTAGGTGCATCCTACACGATTTCTTGCGCCATTAGCTGCATTGCTAGATTCGGAGTTATTGTTGGTATGTAGCGCAGCCTGTACTGCGGCTATGTTTGAAGCAAGAAAGGCACGAAATTCCTCTTCGCTCATATTCAAGGTGTGTCGAGTAGTCGGTGCCATTTCCTTCAAAATAGTCAAATGAAACGAGTTAATCATATAGAATATCAAGAGTAGTCAATAGTATTTCGTAGCATAATATGAACTTATTTATAAAAGCTCTTTCTTCATATTAGCGTTTTATACTCTTTAATTCGGGTAGTACCTACCCGTTAAGTTCATACTTAGTAGCTAACATACCATTTCAACTACTACAATTCTATATGAAAAACTAATCACAAAAAAAAAATATCATATTCAAACCTTTATACAATAACTTGCAAACTTACAATACCGCTTTTTTTTTTTTACATATAGCATGAAATATAGCACATAAAACTTTGATACAAAGTAGTTGCGAAGATAATTCTAGTTAATAAATAAGGCGTTCAGCAAAGGCAATAAAGACACGTAATTCATACGTCCAGAAACAAGTCATGCATTCTGGTTTTACTAATACCACTTCTCATCCTTGGTTTTGTGGAACATAACAGTTGTGACCGATAGTAAGACAATGTGTTGTAACGTCGTCAAAAGGATGAAGGTTACGTAATGACCAACAGTCTCGTAATAACCTAAAAACCTCATTTCTTACCCCAATTACCGACTCCGTCACTTGTGGGAACGTTTTGTTTAATAGTTGTAGCCTGATGTTCTTGTTCTCACTTTGGTGAGAAGCGAACATTACTAACCCGTAAGCATAACATGCTTTTTTATGTTGCATGTTAGCCGCTTTTTCTAAATCACGAAGTCCTATATTCGGATATATTGAGTCAAAATAATTTCTTAACCCGTTGCGTAAAATAGCATTTGGGTTCCCCGCAATATATGCGTCAAAGTAAACACATCGTAACTTATGGATTTCCCAATGTGATATCCCCCATCTTTCGAACGAAAGTCTTTTATAAATCAAGGCATTCTTGGAACGTTCTTCGAATGTCTTACAAACTGATCTCGCCTTAAATAGATGTGCCGAAGAATTCTTACCGACTCTAGACAAGATTTCATCAATCATGTCTTCGGGTAGGTCTCTTAAAATATTGGGTTGTTTATCCATTTTGTGTTTTTGTACTGTAAAATAGACAAGAGTTAGATTCATAAAAAAATACTTATTAATACAAGTAATTTTTACATATATCATAAAGCATAAGCACACTATATTACATATATTACACCACACGAATACAACTATCTTATTCTGACTCGCTCGTTTCTTCTTCTTCAGTTTTGGTTCGTTTTGCCAAGTTTCTAGGGATATATGATGTTCCCCTAATACGAGCCGTCGTTTTCCACACTGGTTTAGAAAAACCGGGTGGTTTAGAGGTTCCCGGGTTATTGTCACAACTTAAGAAATACGGGTGTTGATGATACATATAAATTTCATCGTGTTTGGAATCAAATTTCTCTATTTTTATGCCCTTTCCCTTATTGTTCTCTTTTGCCTTATTAAATTGTGTTAGGGTAATTTCTATAACATCATCGGAATCCTTGTCGGGATCCGATTCATCAGAGAATTGGTAATCCTCCCAATACTTTGCTTCCTTGGCGGAAACACCATTGACCATAATTAACTTTGGTCGGTTGGTTGAGGATTTTCTTCTACTTAACCGTTTTATTATTTCCCCCACTGGTTCTATTTCTTCTTCCGGTTCCGATTCTTCTTCCGGTTCCGACTCTTCTTTCGCTTCCTCTTCGGGAACTTGTGAATCAGTCCACGAATCATTCCAATTTATATTTGACTCTTCATTATTATTAGGTGAATCAATGGGACTTGTTCTAGAGGTAGACATCTATCACATAATATCAAACACGTTAAGGGATTAATATATCACATAATATTCACATGTTAAAAATATATAGTTTCCAACAAAAATGTTAAGCAATCATTTTTAAAGAAAACACGGTCGAAGTCCAGACTCACTAATGCATCCTAACAAACTCAATAAGACACACTAATGCAAATTTTCTGGTTCTCTAAGACCAACGCTCGGATACCAACTGAAATGTCCCGTTCATATTGATTATAAATGTTCCATATTAATTGATTTCGTTGCGAGGTTTTGACCTCTATATGAGATGTTTTTCAAAGACTGCATTCATTTTTAAAACAACCATAACCTTTATTTTATCAATAAAGGTTTCAAAAGCATTACGTAGATTATCAAATAATGATAATCTAAAATATACTGTTTACACAAGACCATTACATAATGGTTTACAATAGAAATATATTACATCGACATATGTTTCTTGAATGCAGTTTTTACATAATATCATACAAACATGAACTCCAAATCTTGTCCTTATTTTAGTATGCAACAACGGAAGCTCTTAATATTCACCTGAGAATAAACATGCTTTAAACGTCAACAAAAATTTTGTTGAGTTATAGGTTTAAATTATATATATAAAATAGTAACAATAGACCACAAGATTTCATATTTCAATATACATCCCATACATAGAGATAAAAATCATTCATATGGTGAACACCTGGTAACCGACATTAACAAGATGCATATATAAGAATATCCCCATCATTCCGGGACACCCTTCGGATATGATATAAATTTCGAAGTACTAAAGCATCTGGTACTTTGGATGGGGTTTGTTAGGCCCAATAGATCTATCTTTAGGATTCGCGTCAATTAGGGTGTCTGTTCCCTAATTCTTAGATTACCAGACTTAATAAAAAGGGGCATATTTGATTTCGATAATTCAACCATAGAATGTAGTTTCACGTACTTGTGTCTATTTTGTAAATCATTTATAAAACCTGCATGTATTCTCATCCCAAAAATATTAGATTTTAAAAGTGGGACTATAACTCACTTTCACAGATTTTTACTTCGTCGGGAAGTAAGACTTGGCCACTGGTCGATTCACGAACCTATAACAAATATGTACATATATATCAAAGTATATTCAAAATATATTTACAACACTTTTAATACATTTTGATGTTTTAAGTTTATTAAGTCAGCTGTCCTCGTTAGTAACCTACAACTAGTTGTCCAACGTTAGATGTACAGAAAAAAATTGATATATATTATCTTGAATCAATCCACGACCCAGTGTATACACGTCTCAGGCTAGATCACAACTCAAAGTATATATATTTTTGGAATCAACCTCAACCCTGTATAGCTAACTCCCACATTACTGCATATAGAGTGTCTATGGTTGGTCCAAATAATATATACACATGGGTCGATATGATATGTCAAAATATTTGCATACGTGTCTATGGTATCCCAAGATTACATAATATATTAGAATACATGTATAATACAATATAAGTTAGCTAGGATATGATTAATATAGATTTGTTACCAATTTTCACGTTGCTACAACAAGAAAAATTATCCAATCTTGTTTTACCCATAACTTCTTCATTTTAAATCCGTTTTGAGTGAATCAAATTGTTATGGTTTCATATTGAACTCTATTTTATGAATCTAAACAGAAAAATTATAGGTTTATAGTCAAAAATGTAAGTTACAAGTCATTTTTGTAAAGGTAGTCATTTCAGTCGAAAGAACGACGTCTAGATGACCATTTTAGAAAACATACTTCCACTTTGAGTTTAACCATGATTTTTGGATATAGTTTCATGTTCATAAGAAAAATTATTTTCCCAGAAGAACAACTTTTAAATCAAAGTTTATCATAGTTTTTAATTAACTAACCCAAAACAGCCCGCGGTGTTACTACGACGGCGTATGTCCGATTTTACAGTGTTCTTCGTGTTTCCAGGTTTTAAATCATTAAGTTAGCATATCATATAGATATAGAACATGTGTTTAGTTGATTTTAAAAGTCAAGTTAGAAGGATTAACTTTTGTTTGCGAACAAGTTTAGAATTAACTAAACTATGTTCTAGTGATTACAAGTTTAAACCTTCGAATAAGATAGCTTTATATGTATGAATTGAAAGATGTTATGAACATCATTACTACCTCAAGTTTTCTGGATAAAGCTACTAGAAATGAGAAAAATGGATCTAGCTTCAAAGGATCCCTGGATGGCTTGAAAGTTCTTGAAGCAGAATCATGACACGAAAACAAGTTCAAGTAAGATTTCCACTCGAAATAAGATTGTTATAGTTATAGAAATTGAATCAAAGTTTGAATATGAGTATTACCTTGTATTAGAAAGATATCTTACTGTAAATAATAAAGATTTCTTGAGGTTGGATGATCACTCTACAAGATTGGAAATAAGCTAGCAAACTTGGAAGTATTCTTGATTTTATGAAACTAGAACTTGTAGAATTTATGAAGAACACTTAGAACTTGAAGATAGAACTTGAGAGAGATTAATTAGTTGAAGAAAATTGAAAAATGAAAGTGTTTGTAGATGTTTTCGGTCATTGGTATATGGATTAGATATAAAGGATGTGTAATTTTGTTTACATGTAAATAAGTCATGAATGATTACTCATATTTTTGTAATTTTATGAGGTATTTCATGATAGTTCCCGAATGATGGTTCCCACATGTGTTAGGTGACTCACATGGGCTACTAAGAGCTGATCATTGGAGTATATATACCAATAGTTCAAATATCTAAAAGCTGTGTACTGTACGAGTACAAATACGGGTGCATACGAATAGAATTGTTGATAAAACTGAACGACGATGTAATTGTAAGCATTTTTGTTAAGTAGAAGTATTTTGATAAGTGACTTGAAGTCTTTCAAAAGTGTATGAATACATTTTAAAACACTACATGTATATACATTTTAACTGAGTCGTTAAGTCATCGTTAGTCGTTACATGTAAGTGTTGTTTTGAAACCTTTAGGTTAACGATCTTGTTAAATGTTGTTAACCCATTGTTTATTAAATCAAATGAGATGTTAAATTATTACATTATCATGATATCATGATGTATTAATATATCTTTATATGATATATATACATTAAATGTCGTTACAACGATAATCGTTACATATATGTCTCGTTTCAAAATCATTAAGTTAGTAGTCTTGTTTTTACATATGTAGTTTATTGTTAATATACTTAATGATATGTTTACTTATCATAATATCATGTTAACTATATATATATATATATATATATATATATATATATATATATATCCATATATATGTCATCATATAGTTTTTACAAGTTTTAACGTTCGTGAATCGCCGGTCAACTTGGGTGGTCAGTTGTCTATATGAAACCTATTTCAATTAATCAAGTCTTAACAAGTTTGATTGCTTAACATGTTGGAAACATTTAATCATGTAAATATCAATTTCATTTAATATATAAGAACATGGAAAAGTTCGGGTCACTACAAAAGGTTGCATCTTTACTACATTGAATTAGTAAAGCTTCAACCTTTTTAGTAATCAAAGCTTCTAGGTTCAACAAGATTGCAACTTTACTACATAGGAGTAGGAAAACTTCAACTTTTTTAGCGTTTCAAGCTTCTAAGTTTGTAAAGGTTGCACCTTTATCAGATTTAGATGATAAAGACTCAAGCTTTATGTTCAAGTTTGCTTCTTTATCACATTTAGATGATAAAGACTCAAACTTTATGTTCATATATCATATTTATGCATCTTTAGCACATGTAAGTGTTAAAGACTTGATTTTTATCACCATAAAAATCATAAAAAGGTTACATGTAGATGAAAGATACAACCTTTTGCAACCTAGGTGCTAAAGATTGCATCTTTCTTCCATTTACAAAACAGTAAAAAGGTTGTCATGGATCTTTAAGCTAGAAGCTTCGATCTTTATGTTTTAAGAGACCATAAACTATAGATCTAACAATGAATCATGAGACCATAAGCTATAAAGCTTAGATCTGAACAAGATTCATGAGACCATAAGCTGTAAAGCTTAGATCTAAACAAGATTCATGAGACCATAAGTTATAAAGCTTAGAACTTAGATGATGATGAATATGAAATCAAAAAGTATAAAATAAAGTGAAGATAAGAATCAAAAAGCAAGAAAACTTACAAGCTTTTCAAGGAATTGAAAAGGAATGAAACTAGAGCTAAAACTTCCTTAAAGAAAAATTCAAAATTTGAAAAATTATGAGGATGATGAGGGTATGTGAGATGGCTATAGGTTTTAGAGGAATGTGAGTGGATTTGGTGTGTCGGAGACTGGACAAGAATGTTGGAAATCAAGTACTAATGTAGTGGCACCTTTTGCTTTTTGGTTGGTGGGTTGGCTTATGCTTAAAAGGCTTAGTTTTAATGGGTTAGCCATGTTTCATCTAGTCCACTAACTTTTTTAAGTTGGGCTATAAATTAAATAATACTTCTAGTCCAAATAAAATGCTATGTCCAAGTAGTGAGCTAGTGTACACAAGTAATTAATTAAATTCTATTAAAATACTAATTAATAAAATAAATATTACTAATAAATAAGAAATAAAAATAATAATAATAATAATATTTCAATTATTATTAAAGTAAAATGTAAGTCATCCAAATGTTTAAGTCCTTCTGGCTAGTGACGCTAACGATCGAATACATTCAGAAATAAATTAAAATAGGTTATTCGTGCTAATACGCGTTTGTGAGATATCGTGAAATATTTCTAAATAAGTCGTAACTTCAGGAAGTAGTCAAGATGACAAAAGCATATACGCACATAAAATATACAACACATATAAGAATGCAAGTCGAAAAAGTCGGGCTCATTACATAACAAGTAGAAAGTAACGAAATAGAGAAGTTTAAATCAATTAACTAAGTAGTGTTCACTTATCTAATCCACTCTATGCTTGGATTGCCCCGTTTTACCCAAATTGCTATCGCATAAGTTGTTGAACTATTAGATGTTTAGCATTACTACCAAACCTTAAGCAAATCACACTTTGCAAACTCACATAGGCAATGTATTCTAAGATCAAGTTAATTATGAGTAGTCATTGAGATTATGCTTGGGTTGAAATCACTTAGAACCCTTAAATTATCGAAATCACTAAGAGCATAATAACTTAAAATTCCCAATTTAGTTGTATAGATCACTTAAAGGGTTGAAGTACAAATGGTTTCACTAATCAAATCACTTAGAAAAGCTACACAATCTATGTAATTAAAGTAAAGCCTAACACAAATGCATAGCAATGGATCTATAGCTAACACAATAACACTTTCTCATGTATTTCATTCAAACAACATGTATTCAATGAATTGGGGCAAAATCCTTACACTAGAGATTCATAGATAAGCAAACACAATCAAATTAGCTAAGCATGGCTAAGATTACAATAATCAAAGACAATGAATCACAAATAAACTTCATGCTAAGCTATTAAAGTATTCAATTCAAAACAAGAGAAATAAAGGTGGAGATTACAACCCAAATGAGAAAACTAAGTAGATCTAATGATAAGATTGCTTGAGCTTTTGCTAGATCCCATAAATTAGCATTAATCTCCAATTGGATGATGAAATTACGGTTTTTAGGATAAGATTTGTGACAAAAACTACAGCTCTCTATTGAAACCATATCTTATGCCTTTTATAGTTTATAAAAATCTGCACCCAAAAACAGCGAGGTGCGTCGCACCATGTAATGGTGTGCCGCACCTTATAATGTAGGGACAAGGTGCGCTGCACCAGCCTTAAACTGAAATTCTTCTCTTCAACTTCTGAATTTGAAATCTGGCTTTCTAGGGTAAAGGTGCGCCGCCTTTTGGATTTGGTGCGCGGCACCACTCTACTGCACTTCCAGAATTTTCATTTTTCACTTGGAATTGCCCATTTTGCAACCTCTTTTCACTTTGGACCATGCCCTGCACTTTGGTTCACTAATTAGGCTAGATTTTGGTCAATTTTACATCAATATGAGCTTTTTGCCTTAAACTGACACTTTTGCACAAATATACAACTTTCGGGCTCAATGATCCTCAAAACCGAATTAAATGAGGTAGATATTGCTAGGTAAAATGTGTATTATTCGAGCAATATCAAACATGATCCCTTATGAAGTGGTATCGAACGTCAATATGCTTTATCCTAGAGTGCATCACAGGTTTGTTGGTTATGGCAATGACACTGGTGTTACCACATTAGATTGAAGTCTTTGTAAAATTAACACCATAGTCCTTCAGATGGCTTTGCATCCATAGCACTTGAGCAATACAGTTACTAGCAGAGACATATTCTGCTTCTGCAGTAGATGTGGACACAATAACTGGCAACCACCAGTAGTACTTTTCCTGTCTATTTTACAACTTGCAAAGTCTGCATCTGAGTACCCAATTAGTTCAAAATCTTGGCCTTTTGAATACCAGAGACCACGTTTGGAAGTACCCTTTAGAGACCTAAATATCCTTTTTACTACAAGTAGGTGTGACTCTTTAGGATCAGCTTGATATATAGCACAGATACATATGGCAAACATAATATTAGGTCTGCTAGCTCTAAGATAAAGTAGGGACCCAATCATACCTCTATATTCAGTGATATTGAGTGGTTCACCAGTAGGATCAGGATCTATTTTGATGGATGCTGCCATTGGAGTCCTTATGTCTTTTAAACATGTAAGACCAAATTTCTTTAACATACCACTGATATATTTATCTTGACTTATAAAAATTTCATCATCAAATTATTTGATTTCTAATCCAAGGAAGTATTGCAAATCTCTTGGTAAACTCATTTAATATGTCTTTGACATAAGTTTGAAAATTTTTGACAATATTTTTCATTTATAGAACCATAAATAATATCATCCACATATATCTGTACTAGCAAGAGATCACCATCTATCTCTTTTGAGAATAGAGTGGTATCAATTGTTCCAACTTTAAAATCTAATCCAGTGAGACATAGTTTGGATATTTACTGCTTACAAAACCAGGAGGCTACTTGACTTAAAATTCTTCTTGCAGCTTCCCATTGAGAAATGCAGATTTGACATCCATTTGGAACACCTGAAAGTTCATATGAGCAGCATATGTCTCTCCATAATTGCTTCAATCCTTACTACTGGTGCAACATATGTCTCTCCATAATCTAAGCCTTCTTCTTGTCTAAACCCTTGGGCTACCAATCTAGCCTTGTTTCTGATAACAATTCCATTCTCATCCATCTTATTCTTGAACACCCACTTTGTACCAATGATTTTCTTTTCATCCTCATTAGGTTTAGGTACTAATGTCCATACCTTATTCCTATCAAACTGAGAGAGCTCATCTTGCATAGCTCCTGCCCAGCTAGGATCTTTCAAAGCTTCTTCTGGATTAGTGGGTTCAATGGTAGATACAAAATTTACATGCATACAGAAGTTACTGGTTGCATGCCTTCTTATTTGAATCCCACTAGCCATATTTCCAATGATCTGCTCAATTGGATACTTATTTGTCTATCTAGTGTCATAAACAGGTGAACTTCTTGTGGAATACACAGCATCATGATCATCAGTTGGCACAATAGTATGTACATCAGTATGAGACTGGTGTACTTCATCAGTGAAACCAGCACTAAATTGTGATCCTTCATAATCAGTGGACATCTGCTCGATTTGTTGTACTTCAGTAGAGCCAGTAGGTCCAATTGGTATAGACACAGATGGAATAGAGTAATATATCTCATCTTCATAGAACCCAACAGCATGGATTTGTGAGGGTACTATTGCTGGTTCTTCTTCATCATTAAGAGCTTGCTGAGTAGGCTCTTCAAAAAGTAACTCCTCATCTTCTTGCCTAGAAGATAAGATAGGGGCAGTTTCATTAAATGTAATATTGATTGATTCAGCATTCCCTTCTTTTGTTGTAGGTCCTATATGCCTTTGACATGTTGGAATATCCAAGAAATTTTCCTTCATCAGCCTTAGCATTAAATTTGCCAAGTTGGTCCTTATTATTCAGTATGAAACAGGAAGTGCCAAATACATGAAGAAATATAATTGAGGGTCTTCTTCCTTTGAGAACTTTGTAGGCAGTTTTCTGATGTCTTTTCACTATTAAAGATCTATTCTGGGTAAAACAGACAGTATTCACAGCTTCTGCCCTATATGAGTTCTTCAACCCAGACTCAGCTAACATAGATCTTACTGCTTCAATGAAAATTATGTTTCTTCTTTCTGCACCACCATTTTGTTGAGGTGTTCTCACAGCAGAAAAGTTTTGTAAAATTCCATTGTCAGCACAAAATTCTTTAAGTGTTGCATTTCTGAATTCTGTACCATGATGACTTCTAAGTTGCTTCACCAATTGCTCATTTAATAGATCCATTCTTTTGATAAAATTGATAATTTCATCAGCAGCTTCACTCTTTTTGCTTCAAAAAGAATACCCAAGTGTATCTGGAATATTCATTAACAATAATCGGTGTATATTTCTTCCCACTATAGCTGGCAACATTGACAGGACCAAACTGATCCATGTAAAGGAAGTGAAATGGTTTCTCAACAGATGAAATCTGCTTTGAGTTGAATGAAGCATGGTGATGCTTCCCTTTTTCACAACCAGTAAATAATCTTTAAAGTTGGGTAACAACTGGTCTAGCTTGAGGTGTGAGTATCTTTAAAGTTGAGATGTAAGAGTCTCTTGTACGATAACCACTTGAGGTTGTCTACTAATTTTGAATAAAAACAAGTATTAGTTGTGGTGAGTGCTGTGTTCATGTAAATTTGATACATGTTCTCATGTCGTTTGGTTGTCACCATAGGCTTTTCTGTCTTGTCAAAAATAGTACCAATTTGCTTTCTAAATTGAACTATTTTCCTTTTATTTGTCAGTTGGCTTATGCTGAGTAAATTGTGTTTAAGCCCAACAACATTTCCACATTGGTGAAACTAACATTTCCATTTGTTAAAGTACCAAAACCCTTTGTGTAACTCAACGAATTATCTCCATATGAAAAAACTGAACCACCCTTTTCTTGATAGTCCACTAGTAGGGACTTACTTCCGATCATATGACTCGAACAACCACTGTCGAGATATCAGATTTTCTTATTTCGAATGCCCTACACGGTAGCTTAAAGATTAGTTCTTTTTGGGAACCCATCCGAGGATGGGTTCTGGAAGGGTCATCTCTGATGATCTCTTCCTTTTGGCTGGTCTGCTTGAAGAGGCACAACAGAGGGGGTCATGGTTTGAGCAGCAGAAATGTATGGATTTCTAGCTATCCTTTCATGATATGTCTTCTACAACTTTTTGTACTCAGGAGATTGGTTGGACAAGTGAGTGTTGATTCCACAGTTGTAGCATTTCCTCACCTTTGGTTTGGGTGGCTGGCCAGAAGTGGATGCGTTAGGTGTCTAGTTTTGCTGCTGGCCTTTGGTAACAGCTGGTCTAGCTTGACAGCCATTATCTCAGTGATAGATAACCCAGAACATGATTCCACAATCTGGTCCATTTTAGGTTTTCCCTTATGGGCAACTTTCTCCTTGGAACCAGTACCATAGTCATGGTAGATTGATTTGCCTCTGTCTTTTGACTTACCAGTGTGGGAAGTTACAAGTTTGTCTACTGATACTAGTTGACAAGTATGAATCTTAGCAGCTACTTTAGACTTACCAACATTGGGATTTACTAGTTTACCTGCTGCTACTGATTGACCAGTATGATTCTCATCAGCTGGCTCAGCATTTGTAGAATTTAAACAAGATGGGGAATTCACTGATTTTGAATTTCTTTGATTATTTTTAGTAATTTCCCTTTTAATCTCTCTTTCTTTTAGAGACATGTAGTAGATGCTTGATGGGTTAGTAGTCTCATCATTTGAGGTACTGGTTTCTCTTGCTCTAACTTCATCCTCCAAGATTTCTTTCTTGGCAGGTGGTGGGGTTACTGTAGGTCTGACAAACTTATTTGTTAAGACATTTTAACCCTTATCTATCTTAGTAAAGGTGTTTGGAAAGATAGCTTCAGGATTAGTTTCAAGTACATAGTACATGAAAGCAACTTCTATATGGGCAGCATCAGCAACATAGTCACCAGTAAAGAAAGCTTCTATCTGGGCAGGCACCTCCTCGTTAATGCATTTTAATGTGCGTTGAGAAGATGTACACCAAGAAGCTACAACCTTTTTAAGGTCATTAAACTGGTTTTTGACTTCTACTACTTCTGAGTGAGGAGATTTTAAAGCATAATTTTGATTTTCAAGTTTGTAAATTTCACCAGTTATGGTTTAAATTCATCAGTTTTGCTATTAAGTTTTTCATTTAAAGATTTGATTTTAGTTTTGAAAACTTCTTCACGTTTGCTGCCTCTTCATAAGTCAATTCTTAGATAGTTAAATATTTCAGCTTTTTCATCATCAGTATAACTTCAAAAAATATCAACCTTATACAGCATTTTGGATTTCCATTAAGGTGAATCTCTTTTCAGATCAACTTCCCTCATATCAACTAAAAATGTACTACCACTTTCTTCCTCATCAAACTCCTCAACCTTTCTGGCCATCAAACACAGCTTTTTACCAGATGCATAACCAGTACACTGCTCATCACTTTCACTGTCTGATGATGATGATGAACTGGTTTCATCCCAATCATGATGTTCAACAACTAACACCTTTTCTGGTTTATTCTCTTTCTTCTCAGCCTCTGAGTTCTCCATGAGCCTTCATAGCTTTGTACTTGTTCTTGTACTTATCAGGTTTTGAAAAGGAGTTAGCATGTTAGGAAAGTTTTCTGGACATGCATTCATATGCAAAGTGTCCTACCTTCCCACGATCACAACACTTAGATTTAGGACCCTTTACTGACTTGCTTGGATACCTAGCATTGGGTTTCTTGCTGACCCTGGATGGTTTACTGGTCCTACTACAATTGAATTTCTTAAACTGCCTAGCCAGTAATGTCATTCCCTCAGTAAACCATTCAACATTATCACCATCATTGTTCTCCTCAGACCCAGTCCCACTACCCTCATCATCCTCAGTTACCTCTTCTTCTGCCATCAGCTTTTGAACCTGAAAAGCTTTTTGAGCTTTCTTTCTAGCAGCAGCAACAAGAACAATATCATCTGACTTTGTAGATTTTAAGGTGGTGGGGGCAGACTTAAAGTTTTCTTTTAAATTTAATTCAAGTTTTGCTTTTGCCTTCTCATGGTTCCAAAGTATATCATACAGAGATGACATATCAATCAGTGTTTGGACCATGTTTTTAGATCCTTGCAGACCCAGAATATGGGTGGGAAATCTGTGGGGTGGACTCAGTCAGTCTTTGGACCACGCTGAAGTTGGTCCGTGTAGCGTTCTGTTGCTAAGCGGTTAAAGTTTTAGAGTGAGAAAGTATTGTGTGAGAGAGAAAGTGTACTTCTCTCTTAATGAAGTCCAGATGTGAAATGTGGTGACCTAGGGGGCCTATTTATAGGTGTAGAATGTCCAAAATTCTCGATAACACGTGTCAAACGCTGATTAATTCAATTATGCGATATAGCCGGAACCGCCTTTGGTGTGGGTTGAAGTGGCTACGTGCCGCTCACGCTTCTAATTAAAGGCTTAAGCATAGAAGCTGCCTACAGGTCTGACGCATGATGCTGGGCGTCCTGGCTAAACGCTGGACAGATAATGCTAAAACTGTCAAAATTGCTATCTTTTATGCTTTTCGATCCTGTATTTTGTATAAAAATGATGATTTTATGCGTGTATCTCCTATGATACAACATTAAGTCCCCCCAGTTTAATGTCTTTATTTTTGTAAAAAATAATGTCATCAAACTATAAAAAATGAAAGATGCCTTTTTCCTCAAGAACACAAACTGTTGTAGCCATCTGTTGCTCTGACTTGACGTCAACCTCCAATGATGATTTTGCCACCAAAACACCCTTAAATTTGTTTTAATTATTTTTTAAAATTAAAAAAATTAATCCGGATTCATCTGGTCTGCACACGTGTCTCGATCATACCCTTTCGTTCATCCACCAATTTAACTATAAATACTTCATGTATACTTCAATCTCCCTTTTCCAAAACTCTCAAACTCTTTCAAGGATCTTCTGCAATTACATCTAGGGTTCATAACAATAATTTTCACAGCGTTAGTGTTCATCTTTCTTTCTCTATTTCTGTTGTTTTTATCTTACTACCATGGCCGAGTCTTCCGGTACATCATCCCTAGAAGGACATGCGTAATGTAAATACCATCCCATCGAGTATAACAGAATCACAAATAGATGATCTCTGCATAACATACAAAAATGTTTGAACCCAATAGCCCCTTCGCCAGACGATAGAGCCAATAAACCTCCTCCAAAAATGATTACGTTATACAAATTACAATTAACCATAGGAAACCTGCGTATTCCCCCTTTCATATTCCTGCAAAGATTTCTTACCCATTATGGGATAGGTTTGAGCTAAATTCACCCTTTTGGCTTACATAAAATTATTCTTTTTTAAATGTATTGCAATTGTCTAAATAGAGAACCCAGTGTAAATATTTTCCATGAGTGGTTTTGGACTCGATTAGTGAGTCAATGATGGTATACATTCGACTGCAAACCAGGGAAAACCTTTGTAGGTGATAAAGAATCCTTGCTGAAAAACTAGAAAGAACCATTTTTCTTTGTTAATGAGAGAGTTATTCAAGAGCCATGGGCTAGTGTTCACAAATAGGATAAAACTAGGATTGGCGTCAGTAAAGCTAGAGATCTGTCAGAGAGTGAAAAATCAACTGTAGAAGCGTTGAAGGCGTTGAAGCTTCCAAAAAGATCATATGTTGACTATGAATCCATTCTGTTCCTCTGTGGCATGAGTAATAATTGGCGTTCTGGGTTTATGCCAAAACTTCGTTGAAAAAGCCATGGTAGGCTCCTTTATGAATATGTTATGTCTTTATTGTGGCAATATGAGTCATATATGTGCTTATTTATGTTTTTTATGCTTGTATTTGTGTTTGCGTTATGTAGAAGGAGAGATGAAGGTTTATAATACTTTCAATAAAGCCAACCTTGGCAATGTCATTGTTGAGGAAAGGGAAAAAAACTTCTAGGGAAATTGAGGTTGAAAAAGCCAAGGATGCTGAATTTGAACAGCAATTGAAAAGCCCATAGCGGACGGCAGAGGGCAAAGGTGGTGATGCTGCACAACCATCACCTGATTTGGAAATTATTGAAGTCACCCCTCATCCTTCTGGCTCAAAGAAAATATCCAAACGCTCGAAGTGTGCTGGAAAACGCCCAATGGTTGAGTTTACTTCTCCACCCAAGAAACAAAGAAGTACGTATTGTATTCATATATTGCAATAATGCACTTATCATGTCAGTATTTTCATTTTTACTTTATTGATCAGAATTGATCCTTCAAGATGAGGATGAAGATGATGACGAAGCCACTGTTGATGGCAACAACAACAATGATGAGGATGATGATGCTAATAATGATGATATTTTTGAGAAAACTACTTTCTCCACCCCTTTGATCTCAAAAGGCCCTAGCACAACACAATTTTCTTCTTCTTCTCTTCCGCCATTTGCCATGCCAGTGGCCGGCTTGAAGACATTTCTTGAGGACCCCATCAACAAATCTGATAGTTTTGTTGAATTTTTTAAGGTAAACCTCCTGTTTGAAAATTTAAGCTTGTTACCATTACTTAACAGATAATAATACTCTTATTGAAAATTACATGTTTCTTCTGTAGACAAACACCATTGCTGATCTTTCCTCCCCACTCTCCTGTATGTTCTTAAAATAAAGCTACAAGTCTAATGCTACTTCTCTTGTGCTGCACACTCAACATGTGCTCCACAACCTCAAAATGCAAGAGGCACAGGATGTTGTTGTGGCTACTGCTGTACAAAATACAGCTAAATTGAAGAAACTAGAGGTGGAAGTGCAAGATGTGCACAAAAAGTGGAGGACTGCAGCTGATCTTCTTCAAAAGAGAGATGAGGATTTGAAGTTGGTGGAAGGTAAATGCGTTGAAGTGAGGTCTGAAAGAGACAAACTGATGCAGGAGAATGAAAAGTTGGTGAAAGAGATGGTAGAGTTAAATAAAGATGTGGAGGAAAATGAGAGTGTATCTGAAGAGAACTGGTATTCCTGGTTTGGTGTTTAGGATACTAGACTTAGATTTTGTTGGTCAAACATTTCATCATTATCTTGAGACTAAAGTAGCTCAAGAAGTCTCTGAGGCTGTTGAGAAAGTGATAAACTTGGTTCCTAACAAACCGGATCCCTACCTACTGAAGTTTCAAAGTATATCAAACCTTATGCTGCAGCCGAGCTGGAGACTGCTAGGATTAAGCTTGTAGCATTGAAGATTAAATTTTTAGAAGAGGTTTGTAAGAAGGATGAAGTGTCAGTGAAAGAGATACTGGATGTGCCAGTATAATTTGAAACAATTTGAAACATTTGTAATAATTATTGTATATTGTTTATTTTGACTTGATAATATATATGTACGTCTGATGTTTAATGTTTAACAATTTGCCTTGCTTGATTATGTTTAACATATGCTACTTTTTGATGAGAACATATGTATGATAAATTTTCATGTTACTTGTCAAAAACACATTTGCCTTCACTTCTTGTGGCATGACGCATGCATTAAAACGTCATCTGTTTTCCATGTTGCACCAAAGATTTTGCTTGACATAATATATTGCTATCTTTGTTGAAGTGTGATATCGGCTAAAAAGTCACGTTTTTACCCCGATATTAAAACCATAAAGTTCCAAACTTTATAGAAAAATAATCACTTTGTCTATTGATTTTGTAGATTTAGTAATTACAAAGGCGATGCAAAAAGAATTAAGTAAAACGGAGCTAAAACGAAGATTCTAGAGCGAAAATGGTGAAAGACAAGAAATCAAGTTATGATCCAATGATTTTAGCTGACCAGGCAAGCCAAACGGCCTGCTAAATGGGCTACCAAATGGTTTACCTGTATGGGAAATGGCTTGCCACATGGCCAGAACAAACGGGCACAGCAAACGGCCTGCCAAACGGCCTGCTAGCCATTTGCTGACAAATTTCAAGTCTATTTAAAGGGCTCTTTCCATCCATTTAAACACACACTCAATTTACAATTCATTTTATATTTTCAAGATTTATAGTTAGTTTTAGTAGTAGCTAGATTAGCTTTTATTTTTCGGAGGATATCTCAGCGCGTCCCTGCGATCTCGGGCAGATTTCTTCAGCCTTTTCAGGTTTTTATCCGAAATGCTTGTCTTTTGTATTAAACATGTAATCTTAGTTTTTATGTTTAATAATGCCTTCCGATATTACCATGTTAGCTTAATTAATCCATTTGTTTTCATGATAGAAGTTTGGGTTAGCGTAGTTATGTTAAATTGATACGGTTACTACTGTTATGTTGAACTTGTGAGTCTGATGGATTTGTATTCTAGCATCTTAAGGATTGACCAACCTAGGTTGTGATCATGACTGGTCCACCTATATGAACTTAGTTACTTCATAGGATTAAGACGCCTGGTTATACTGTATCTGAAGATTCTATGAACTCGGTATGACCGGAGTTCCCGTGAGGCATCTAATGCGCTTTTAAGATACGAAACTTAGGAATTGAGACACGAATGACCTAGTATTCCTATTGACTGTTCCAAGGAGACCTCTTAGGAGCTGTTAAGATGTAGCTAGTGCCTTGACTGTATGATCCAAACCTATTGCATGTTCTTGTTTGATTATTGCCCTAGCACTAAGTCATATCAACTGTTTAGGTATCTGCTAGGTTTCTATATGCTTTACTTTCAGTATATCAATTGTAATGTTGTATAATGTTTGATTTGGTTTGATCTCATTAGTATGATGAAATGGTTGTTAGTTTTCAATTAAGGTTGTGTCAACTTAACCCGACGGACTCCTTCCGTTTGTGATCAGTGTTCAATCAACAAGGCACGTTGTTATTCAGTTAAGTAAACTGATAACGAGGGTTAGGATTAGAACTCAACTTGCTAATAAACCTAGTGCTTTACTAAGGATAATCTCCAAGGTATAGTTTCCATTTAAATTATACAACCAAGTGACATACTTTTCACTACTCAACGAGAACTCTGAGAGTCTAGAGATAATTAGGTCTGTGTAATTGGCTCATCCAACCAGATCTACACCATTCCGATCATAGCTTTAATATCAACATAATTACCTTTCCCTAGCCTAAACTAATATCTTGGTCAACATTTCCTTGATCTGCATACTCTGGATATCCTTCCACTTTATTTACTTTTCTGCATTTAGTACTATTAGTTTAAAACAAACTAATATCTTTACCTAGGTAATTTAATAAAAAACAATTATCCACTTGATCTTCAATTCGTTAAACCATTCAAAAACACGGCCCTAGGTTAACTTACACCTTCTACATTAGAAAGTTCAAAGTAAATTTAGGCCCCGCAATATAAATAAATAAACCACTAATTGCTACTCTGATCAGCTGATTCTGACGTCCTGTGACCTATCGACATCGCACAAATAAAATCGTCTGTTTCAGCCATACAAAGTTATACATGCTTTTCCACACGGAGCCGTAGAGTTAGAAGGACCTACTGGAAACTTCAAAGTAAACGGTCACCGATTGAAAATTTATCTAGAAGACCACGACAGGGAGGAGCATCTCTTCTCCTTTGATCCATTCTGAAGACCTACCAGAAAAAGTCGAGCTGTAACGACTTTATAAACAATGCGCTCTTGGGAGGCACCTCATGCTTAACCTTTTTTATTTTACTTTATTATTTTTTATTTCAAATTATTTTCAGTCTACAAAAATATTATCTCTGTGCACTAACCCTAAGCTCCATACTTTCACTTAGTACTTACGAGTTTGTTGAATGTATTCAGGAAAAATGCCAAGCTCAGGAGCTTCCTATTATATTCCAGTTTGCAGGAGAAGAACTCTCAGAGTTTACCTATCGAAAAGCAGTACATATCAGTTTAAGCCATCTACAGGATAATTAGGTCCAAGGCGTATGATCCTTGAGAGTGTTGAGGAGGACATCAGTACGGCACCGCCAGCTCCTCCAGTACAACGCTCTAAGCATTTAGCTTCAACACCCGCTGAGTATCCAGAGTTACTAGAGACATGTGAGCCGCAGACTATGATTCATTATGGAGCCACCTTGAATGACCCAGATGTTACGTGGGCATTACTTAGAGACCAGCAGAGACATTACCGAGCTCTCAGAGCGTACCTTCAGTGTGAAGGAATGCCCAAGAGTTCTCTAAGCCCTTCATCATTCAGACTAGCACGCCGTGTTCAGCCGACACCACAAGCTACTCCCAGGCGCTCCACTCCACTCTCAGTCCATTCAGTCACCTCAGCCGCCGTTCCATCTCACGATGCTCCCATGATGCCGCATGTATTAGCTGTTTTGCCTTCCCCTCTCATGGAGACGGTCCCTGTTCGTGAGCTACCTTAGGGCTGCCACTTAGTGACGGTGCCTATCTCAGTATAGCCACCAATGGCTCAGGTTTTTGAGATTACCGGGAACATCCCCGATGAGGAGCCATTTCCGAGCCTATCACACCTGGAGTTGCCATCGGACCTTTGTCTAGACACACTTTTGAGTCCTGAGTTGGATGTAGGACAGCCGCTTGAAAATTTGCTGAGACTTGAGGATGACGATGATCTCTTCGGACCTAATAGATACTTTACAGACACTGATCAACACATTGGCCATGATAGTTGATCAACCATATTTTTACGAGGTCAAGGTGAACCTACGCTTGAGTGCATGATAGGGTTTAAGGACTAACAATATTCGAACCTCCGACGCTTAGTCGTGGATAACCCACATCGGGATCGTTTCGATTCCGACAGGGTGGCCAATTTGGGAGGCCACCAACAACCCAACATACGGGGTTGAGTGGCCCAAAGACATGATGGTTTTATAGTTCGAGACATACCTGAAAGTCTTTACGTGAGAGATCATATGAAGCTTTTTCGTACGATGATGTGTATGCTATGTTACGTATGAGGAACCGATGATGTTTTAAGGGTTTGTGAGCTATGTATTTATAGGCTCACTAATTAGGGTTTTGATAGGGTCTCATCCATAATTAAATGCGATCTTATCCCAACTAACTTTCGTTTATTTAAGGAAAAGAATCGGAATTAATTATATCGTACATTCTTCTAGAAATATTGGACCCTTATGCAAGTATACGAACCTCACATCCGATGGTATAGGCGCATAGAGTGCGACTATACCCGTGCCATATGTCTTATATGGCAATTAATGTGCGGTTTGGGACTTTGGATGCGTAATCCGCATGGTCATGTGGATATGCATATCATTATGTCCCCCCAGCTCGATGTTATATACAATACCAATGAGTGTATAGCGTCGAAATAATTTATTTAAATAAAATAATATCACAAAATAATACCCAATGATTACACCAGATCATACAATTGTTTATTTTAACGTATTTGTAATACACATAGGACATTATATGCGTGTATGTGTAACCAACTGCCATTTGCATTTAATGTGATATATTCGTATAGTTGAAAATTTTTCCTTTCAATTGTAATTCCTATACACGAGGTGACAACTGTCATGATTCATCCCAAAGATAATGATGAAAACATATGCAACTGCCTAGAGTTGCTATCGTACACCGACTGTCAATCAACTTTTTAGATTGATACACGTGTACGCTCAGAAATTGACCGTGGCATGTTTAATTTTCCTTTGCCTATAAATAGTTAATTTACCCTTTTTGGGTTTTAAACGCTCCTCCCGTATTTCAAATTTTGCTCTTTTTCCGACATCTGTTTGCTTTTCTATTCGTATTTATTCATCCGAAGGTCCGTGTTTTCTTTCTTTCATCCTTTTTATTTACATTTTAAATCTTGCATCGTTCTACCATGCCTACCGATAAGAACGTGAAGGACATAGAATCTTCTATTACTGAAGCAGAGATTCGTAGAATCATCGATCAATATCCCCCTATCGAAAAATATTCCCCGATCGCCCCTCTGAGCGACCAAGGGCTAACGAGCTGCCGGAGCATATGATTGCTATTTATGATAAGGTTATGGAGCTCTATAATACCCGTATTCCTCCTACCCCATTTTTCATGGAGGTTCTTCATCACTACTCCATCGGTATTAGCCAATTACATCCTTATGGTGCAAATACATATTTCTATCTTTGAAATGTGGTGTCGTGCGAACGGTCAGAAACCTTCTTAATCTATTTTCACTAACCTGTTTCGTGCTTGACGAGAGTTGTATTCTTTCGATAATGTCTGCAACTTTTGTGTTACCCCAAAATAGGGTGTGAAGGGAATGTGGAAAGAATCATGTTTCTTTGTTAAAGCTACCTGTATTCCTAAAGAATATAACAGCATTCTTATCTGGTATTCTGGCAGAAAAGGAGAGAAAAACAAACCTCTGCCAATTCTTCCTGAGGAAGATAAATTTTACAAGTCTTGCCTTAATCTAATGGTCCCGTCTCGCGTTTATCCTAATGTACCACTAGTTCTTGGCTGCCTTTTAACTCATTGGGCGCGCTCTGATAAGCGTCTCGTTATTATTAGAAACAAGAAGAGTATATCCCTTTTTTATTTTTATTACTTTTAGGCGTGTATTTAACTCCTTTTTCGTTACACTTGAATTTTTCCTTGTATTACAGAAATAGATTTGAATGAGTTTATGATGTTGAAGGGATCTGATAGCGTCATTTTTGGACAAAAATATCTTCATGATACCGACCCCGATGTTCAACCGGAGATTATTAAGGTGCCAACTAATCCAGCTGCCCCTGCAACTTCGAAGCGCGGAACAACTAGCCTGCGCCAAGAAAGAGAAACTGATGTCTCTTCCTTTATTAAAATTCAGCGGACCCCTATTGTGGAAACATCGAAAGCGGCCGGGAAGAGGCCAATTGTTGGTAAGCACTCGTTATGCGTTCAATAGCATTCATGCTGCATATAAACTTATTTTAATTTATTGTTCAATGCTACTTCTGATTCTCGCAGATGTTAGCAAGCGCATTGAAATCGACCATGAGGTTGAGTCTGACAACCGCACCCTTGCTCCGGAAAACTAGGCCTCCCAGACATAGGAGGATACTGCGCAAATTCTCCTGCCTGCCGCCAATCAATCGTTGATCTTAATTTTGCCCATAAGCTTCCACCATTTCAAAGGCGCACTGATTCGTATGCTGATACTTCTGCATTGGATACCAGTCGCAACAAGCGTGCTCGTCTTAATATCCCTACTAGCTTTTCTTTGTCCCCTGACTTGAATTTGGAATATTTTGACGAGTTTAAGATATTTGTGCCTACTTTTAGTCAACAGTTTTCGCATCTTGGTGCATGTGCTCCTTCCAACCTTACTGCAAAGTTTGAGCATCTATCTCCTGAGCAAGATCTTTTTATTGACACGCAGGCCACAATGTTCAATCTTGCAAAAGATATTAGTCGTTTAAAATAAAAATCCAATTCCATAATCCTTGGTCACAAACATCTTTCGCGTGAACAAACAGAGTTTGCCAAACTTGATGTTGAAAAGAAACAGGTGTCTGAACAACTTCACCAGGCTGTTGCAGCTTGTTTGAAAGCAGATGAGAGAAATTCTCATCTTGAGGGTGAATGTCAGCAGTTGATGAACGAAATTAGGCATTCGGAAACTATTCGAGCCGATTTGGAGACTCAAGTGAATGACATGTCTTTGCAACTTGGTACTGCAACATCTGACAATTGCCAGCTTAAGAAGCAACTTGATGAACATGATGCGGAGCATAAAGCAGTTGTTAATGAGCGTGATAATCTCAAGGCTGAATGCTCAAGCCTCAAATCTTAATACTCAATTCCAAGATCTGGTCTCCGTGAAATTGCGAAGCATATCATGGCCTCTCTGAGTATTCACATTCCTTTTGGTAAAGCCATACTTGCTGCACGTGCCTATGAGCGATCCCTTTTCTGGGATGTTGTTAAATCAAACCTTGTTGTGCTGGACATTATTCCGGTCCCTATTTCGAATGAGTTAGTAGAGGATGTCACTGGGAAATGCAATGAGGCATGTGCGGCGTTAGCGAATTTGACAATTCCTCGCTTGGAGGAATTAGCTGAGAACAGGGACTTAACGTCCCGTGAAGTGGTTGATGACATGCTAGCGTAGGCTTGCATGCGGCTTGGATTGGAGGGATGATGGTTATCTGCTTCCAAGCTGCTGATTTGAGCCAGCGAGGGATGGGCCCGGCAGTTCAAGGGTTTCGCATCCCTATATCTATATTTAGTTTTTTTTTTTTGTTTAAAAAGCAGGGTATGCGTCTGATCGCTGCAGGCGAGGATTGTATATTCTCCTTAGTGTAGGGCACCGTTCCAATCAAGCCACCCCTATTATATTAGTACGTTTATAGAAAGTAATTTTCTTAACCGATGCACGCGGGAGTAGAATTTTATCTTCTTAGGTAGCTGCCCTTTCCTATAAGTCGTCGTAGTATGAGGCATTTTGATTTAAGTACTCTTGCGCCCTGTGTTGAGTGTATGTAACCTTTTCTTATGGTATTTTTATTAAATTTCTGTTATATGCTTTCATACTTATTGCAAATTTATAAGCGGTTTTTAAATACTTGCATTTGTATGCGCATTATAACCTTTGAATAAATGTTATTTGCGTATGACGGGAGCGACCCCTCTATAAACGTATAATCTTTTTATTCTTGCGTCTTAGCAAATCAATGATGAGCACTAAAAAAGCAAACCAATGCTTATATAAATTATATTCTTGATGTTTATAAAATTTTTTATAAGTGTTTGCACGTATTGACAATCCAATGTCGAATACGTTTATATAAGCAACCCAATGCTTATCTCAAGAGTCTTCCAGCCAATCCAATGTCCGTGTTATTAACATGTAACCAAACTTGTATTTTATAGTCATGACTTTGCAAGTCTCCGTCTTGTGTGGCGTACAACAGTTTGAAACAATCCAATGTTTTACTACTTTCACCATTAAAAATAGTATTAGTAACCAAACTAAACTATGCCACTTGGAATTAAGAGTGTATCCCTGTGCAGCCTGGGCTCAATAATTAAATTTAAATGCAGACATTATTGACTTAAATTGATTGACTCAATTTATTAAAAATAATTCAAACTACAAAGTCTTTAATAAAAACATAGCAAGTATAACAAAAGTTCCAACATATGTTTGGGTGATTATTCCTACTGTTGATATCTTTTGCTTTTTTACACCTTCTAGATTTATGCATGCAAGGCGCATTCTGCTAGTTTATTTTCAAGCCACCATGCCCCTTTGTCCTGCTTCCCAGTAACCATATATTCTGGGTTATCTGCCGTATGCTCACAATCTAACGCATAGTAACTCCTGGGTTTTTTATTATTCATTGCCTTTACCGCTATTAGTCTGGCAGACTCAATCTTCCTTGCATTTCAACCGGTCACTCTTTCGTGGCAGATTTATATATTCTCTTGACACTTTTTCGCTTACACCAATTAGTTCACGGACCATCCTCAGAGGTTTATTATTGATTCAGTATTTCCTTTTGTCCCAACCATCATTCAATTGTCGTTGTTTTAAACGCCACAAACCTCCTGCTGATTTATTGTTCGAAAATAAATTTCAAGTTAGCGTAGAGTAAAATATTTAACTTAGCCAGTGATTTTACGTATGTATTTTACCTCCTCTTGACAACCATGTTTGAATGACGTCAGGAGATGTTCGAGTGCGCGCACTAGGCTCTGCAATGAACTCTTCAGGTGTTTCATTTTTTGCCACTGCATGTATTTTTGATGGTACGCATACTCCCTTATCTGGTTTTATGTATGCGTACACCTGCGCACTTCGTTTTTGCGTCACAAGTCGTGCTTCCTTTGCTTTCATCCAAAGTTCTGAGTATCCTCTTTTGCGCTGATTAATTATTCTACCCATGCATGTGTTACTTTTCTTTCATTCCTTGGTGTGCGCTTTTTCATTAAGCGCACACTGTGGATGCGGATCTCTTTGCAGTTTCTATTTGGGATCTCAATGATTATCTCAAAAAAATTTCAGAGATTTTCCCAATCCTACACGTTGTTTATTATAATAGTGGATAATGCATTAAAAATGAATTATAATGAATTTTATATGCATTCACGCCATACAGTTAGGTTTTTGGCTTCATCTTTTGCTTTTTTACTGATTATGTCGTGAATTTACATAATAGCTTTTCTATAAATTGCTATTTTATGCAACATCAAATACTAAATCAAAATATGTGTATGTACAACATACCTGCGAGCAATGTGCATCTTTGAATGTCTGAACTTTTTCTTGTTCATCCAACTCTGCATTTTTGTGATTCTGCCCTATGCTCCTTTGTACCGTTCTTTCTTTTCTATCCACTTTTGACTTTATAGTTACGACTCCCCACTTTGTTGGGAATCTTAACATACCGTGTATTGTGGATGGTACGACTCCTAATTTTTGCAAGGTTTTTCAGCTTATCAACGCATTATACTCAGCGTTTGACTTGACTATAGCAAACTCAATGTCGACATCTCTTCTCTTTTCACCATTTTTATCGTCTCGTACTTCTAACTCAACCCTAACCGTCCCTAATGACGGGACTTGTTCACCAGTGAAATCGTATAAGTTAACTACTTATTTCTTTAGCTGCGACTCAACAGACATAGGTAGTGACATATAACAATGCTCATATATGACATCCATGTCGCAGCCATTGTCTACATACAGACCTTTAAGTTCCTGATTACAGCTTTTGATGTACCCTTTGATCACCACGGGAGTATTAAACTGCTGCCTTTCACTTGCTCCAAATGAGATTGTAGCATTTTCCCAATCTTTCATTTCTTTTATCTATTGTGAGGACCCGTCCTAATCCATCCGGACGAAGTCCATATCAATTGTAACAATTCACAACAGTTGATTACATCGCAAGGTACTTGACCTCTATATGATACATTTTACAAACATTGCATTCGTTTTTGAAAAGACAATCTTTAATTACATCGGAAGCTGACGTCATGCATACCATTTCATAATATATTTAACTATAATTGACTTAATAATAATCTTGATGAACTCGACGACTCGAATGCAACATCTTTTGAAACATGTCATGAATGACTCCAAGTAATATCTCTAAAATGAGCAAATGCACAGCGGAAGATTTCTTTCATACCTGAGAATAAACATGCTTTAAAGTGTCAACCAAAAGGTTGGTGAGTTTATTAGTTTAACATAAATAATCATTTCCATCATTTTAATAGACCACAAGATTTCATATTTCCATTTCTCATAAATATACGTCCCATTCATAGAGACAAAAATATCATTCATATGGATTGAACACCTGGTAACCGACATTCACAATATGCATATAAGAATATCCCTATCATTCCGGGATCCTCCTTCGGACATGATATAAATTTCGAAGTACTAAAGCATCCGGTACTTTGGATGGGGCTTGTTGTGCCCAATAGATCTATCTTTAGAGTTCGCGTCAATTAGGGTGTCTGTTCCCTAATTCTTAGATTACCATACTAAAATGGGGCATATTCAGTTTCGATCATTCAACCATAGAACGTAATTTCGATTACTTGTGTCTATTTCGTAAAACAGTTATAAAAATTACGCATGTATTCTCAGCCCAAAAAATATAAAGGGTAAAAAGGCAAATGAAAACTCACCTAATGTATTTTGTAGTAAAAATACATATGACTATATAGAACAATGCATGGTTGGCCTCGAATTCACGTACATATATCATTCATATATTAACACGTATAATATTAATCAACTAAGTTTATAATGTATTAAGATTAATTTTTACATATATACTCATATTACTATATTTATTGTATAATATATTTATATATTATGTATCACTTAATAAAATATTATTTTGTATAAAACTATGTAATATTAGTATAGATACGTAATAATTATATTTTAGATAAATAATCTTGGTTGTAATAATAATAATAATAGTAAGTTTTAATAAAGATGATATTTTTATATATAATGATAATTTTACTAATAATGATAACTTTAATAAAAATGATAGTTTTTAATAAAATTGATAATTTTAATGATAATATTAATAATAAAATGTTATATGTTAATACCTATAATAATAATAATAATAATAATAATATTAATAATAATAATAATAATAATAATAATAATAATAATAATAATAATAATAATAATAATAATAATAATAATAATAATAATAATAATAATAATAATAATAATAATAATAATAATAATAATAATAATTTTAGAATACAACCTTTGAAGAATCAAGCTTCTAAAAATAATACGCCACTGCCCGGACTCGAACCTGAGACCTCTCGCTAACCCGAAACACTCTCAACCATTCCACTGTCTATTATTTCTGTTAGAACTAGGTTATTAGTTCCTTTTAACCCCATCATATGCGTTCATCATCATCATCTAATATCATTATCTAATATCTATCTATAATATACTTGCATTATTATCGAGTTTCATCATCAATTATCATCCGTGGTCATAATCATCAACATCATCTTCAATGCTTAACATCATAACATCATACACCGGTCATCATCGTTCGTAAAATCATCAAGATCATTATAACCAATACTAGAACCCAGCTCGATATCTTAATCAAACTAGTGAGAAGTGGGCTTCGGTAATCAGCCCAACATAATTAAGAACACAGCTCACCGGTGATCACGGCCCAATTAAGAAAGTAAAAAAAAATATTAACGATCATTGCTTAAAAACAAATTGATCCATCGTCCAACTAAAATTAGTGAGTATCGGTTACTTTAGATAATAAGTGGGATTTAATTAATATTATAAGTTGCACCTAATCACTAGACAAAAGCACGTTCCTTTTATTTGTCACAAAATGGTCGGCCATCACCTTTCAAGTTCCATATGGAATATAGGATTTGGTGAAGTATATCCGTCCCATAACATCATTATCTAATTTTTCTAATACAACATCATTATTAACGTTTTACGTTGGTCTTTATCACCATCCCTTCATCTATGTATAGTTGAAACAGAACAATGACATAGAATGAACATAGATATAGCAATAGCAGTTTAATGAGATGTTGGTTCTTGGGTGGTTTTCCAGCTGCAATTAACAGCACAAAGATGGCGGTTGAGTGTTGATTTCCCCGGACATAATATAGGAGAGAGAGAGAGGCACAAGATGAGAGAGAGAGGTTATCAAGGGTGGCGGTTATGGTGGTCTTTTCCAGCTGCAAAAAATGTTGTAACAGTGATTTGAAAGAAGATAGAAAATGATTGTAGCAGTTGGTTCGTGCCAGAAGTAAATAGTTGGGTTCGTTTATGGTGATAACAAAATATGGTAGTGATGTTATGGGTTGGTTTTTAATGGTGCCTGATCAAAGTGGTAGAGGTGAATGGACGGTGATGGTTGGTTTGTTTATTGAAGATGGTGGTTTCGATGGAGGTGATTGGTGGGTTGTACGATGATCATGGTGTTGTCGTGGTAGAAGGAAGAAAGTAGGTTTGATGGTTCTTTGTTTAGGCAAGGTGATGATGGTGTCGATTTATAGCAAAACACGAAGCAAAACAAGAGGGTGGTGTTTGAGTTACAATATAGTAGAATATAGTAGACGATCAATAGTAATGAAAGGAAACAAAAGTATAGTAGCTCACAAGTGATTGTGTTGGTGGTTGCACATGGTGATGCGCCGATGGAGAATGGCTCACGGTGTCTTAGCCATTGTTCATTAAAACAAAATCCAAAAGAGTTGAGATGGTGAAGAAGAACGGAAGAGTTTTTATAATAATATGTATCACCTATCATATATCTATTGTTATATATACATAAGTTAGATAGTTTATGATTGAAAAGAAAACAGTACCTAATAATTGAATCACGGGAGTAATTCACTGGTTATCTACCGACATAATTAATAAGTTTATTATATCGTGCCCATTGCTAAACAGTTAACGTATAAAAGTGTCCCTAAAAATCCCAAATTTTTTGATTAAATATATTTAATTATTTCACTCATTAACTGTTAGAAACCTAATCAAAAAGGTTAGATAATTATTTATTTTCTGTTCCAATTTATATGTACGGAGTACTAATATTTAAACTAAAAAGGATAAAAATATTTTTAACAAATCTATAATCTTCGTATTCAATTTACACTCCAATTTTTATTTCAATTCTTCATGAACATGTACAATATCTATATTAAAACTAACAAAACATCAATCGAGTGTTACCGACGTTTACCAAATAAGCTCAAAATCGTTTATCTTTAATATATGTTCTTTCTATATATATAACCAATCTTTTAAAAAAAATTAAGTAAATAATTATATTAATTATATCTTTTTAAACAAATAAATATATATTTACAAGTATTATTATATATAAATATAAGTATATATATATATATATATATATATATATATATATATATATATATATATATATATATATATATATATATATATATATATATATATATATATATATATTTAATAACATAATAGTTTTTATTACATCGCATTTTATTTTACATTTTTATTTCCTACCATTAAATCATATAATATTTCAAATAATATTCCAAATTATTATTTATATATACATTTAATTATATATGTATTTATGAATCATCGGGAATGGTCGAAGGTCAATTGAATTCATGTAAACAGTTCAAAACTTTTTGAGACTCGCATTACAGACTTTGCTTATCGTATCGAAATCAATTAAGATTCAAGTTTAAATTTGGTCAGAAATTCCCGGGTCATCACAGTACCTAGCCGTTAAAGAAATTTCATCCCGAAATTTGAGTGAGGTGGTCATGGTTAACAATAAAATGTTTTCATGAAGAATATGAGTTGATAAATAGAGTTTTATCATCATTGAGTAATATGGATAAAAATAACTCGATTATTCAGAGAGTACGAATGAAGCTATCACCAAAGAGTGAAATAGGAAAGTAAAGATTCATCTTAACTTTTGACAGAGTCAGGGTTGAATTTAGAAAAATAAGGTGCGTCCTAACCTTTGACGTGGTCACGTTTGAATTCCGGAATTCAAGAGATTTAAAGGAAATCTTCGAAATCTAAAAGATTTGATTCTTCGGCGAATAAGGAAATTAAGATCTCTAAAATTAAATACGGTGATCCTCCTCGATTACTCTGTCTGATATTTCCCTTATAAATTAAGCTCTCCCGTTCCCTTATTCTCACCATTTCTATACAATCCACAAATTCAAAAGATTATGAAAATGCTTAATCCAATTCTGATCCTTATCCTTATCCTCACTATCGCAACAATCATTCTCCTTTTCCAATTACCATCGGAGGAATCTGTTTTCTTCTACTTCGCCCTCGGGGTTATAATGTTTTTAATTCTCCCGTGTCTTTATGTTGCGATAAACATTGATATACACGGTTTGTAATTCCTGTGTTTGTGATCGGCTTTATATTTTCCTTTATTTTTCGGAGCTCCATGTTCTTGTTTTCTCTTCCTGACTCCAAGTCAAGCGAACAATGATCCAGAATTCGTAGATATAGAGTTTCAAATGATTATAATGTTCTAAGCATGGTGGAACGTGATAGCACGATTTGATTTTCAAATTTATCAAAATTACAGAAGATAGAACTATCAAGAATATATTCTTCTTGATATGTTCGGAAGTTATGTAGAATGAAAGAGTTATGTAACATGACACATGATGATGTTATGGTCTTTGAATCATCACGTTTCATTAGAAACTCAGCATGACTTACTGTAATATAATCACGTTGATCAAGTGTCATTATATTATACTAACACATGTTTTAGTTCCCAACATTACTTCAATAACATTCATATTTTAAGCTTGAAAGTTTACAGAATAATGAAACTAACAGTTTCTATATGATGTAACACTGATACCACGAAGAGATTAATGATTTCAGATAAGAATAGTTCTGAAAATATCTTTAAAAATATGGAGGATATTTATAATGAAAGATACGATGATATCTTGGAATTTCTAATATCGATGGATGATGAAGAACATTTATCCGTAAGGGTTTAGATTCGAAAGCAAGGTATTCGCTAAAGATTTCATCAGAAACAGAATCATTTGGATTCTTTGAAGTCAAACTTATTCTTTGTGATTTGTCCATGGCTTCCTTCATAGTTTCACATAATCCGCTTTTCGGTACTAAATTTTCTATTGAGTGTTTCCAATACTCCATTCTTTATCATCAAACTTTCGACAGTTAAGGTCGTGTACAGTTTGTGCTGCTGTATTCAGTCTTTTCAGAATTTGTGGTATTGATTTGTAGACTGGGTGCTGTTCAAAATTTTAGAATTGAATATCATGATTTTAAGAGGTACATGTTATATTTATATATATATACATATAACTGTTGTTGTAAAATTGTTGCGAGATTCAAAATAATGATTGCTGATTCCCGGTATTTGGTATGGTAATACTCGTCACAAGATGTGAATGAGTATATGATAGGGTTTCAATGAATATAATAATTTTCGGAAAATCAAAGATAAGTTGCTGGTACATATTCTGATAATGTCGTGGAATATAAAAGGTTCCTCGGTAACAATAAAAGAGTACACATATATATCAAGGTTTTAATAAGGTTGTTTTGAATGAAAAGTCGAAGTTGAGTTACTGGAGCTGTGATAAACTTTGCTACTTTGAAAGGGATTACCAAGTTATTTTGGGTAATAATAATGCTAAAGGAGCTAACACAGATACAGGTTAAACGTTTTACTTAGGTTCCGAGTGTTTTCAGGTGCATAACTATATGTGTCAATCTCTTCTTCTGTAGATGAAGTGCGGTTGGTTCATACTCTCGATTGAGGTGTTTTCAAGAATCATGAAAGGTTTGAACGTAGATTGTAATCGTCAAGATACAATTGAGGTTTAAAATGAAATCAAGTGGCAAACATGAAGAATTGTTTAGTTTCATATGTTATAATCAATATTTTAATTCATTTTAATTGTCCACTGTTGATAGTCCTCAGTTGATAGTCCACAGTTGACAGTCCAATAATTCATATATAGTTTAATATATAATATTCGAATTAATTAATACGTGTCGTGGCCCGTATACGTCTCAGACTCGATCACAACTCAAACTATATATATTATTGTAGAATCAACCTCAACCCTGTATAGAGAACTCGATCATTACTGCATATAGAGTGTCTATGGTTATTCCAAATAATATATATAGATGTGCGTCGATATGATATGTCAAAACCTTGTATACGTGTCCCGATATTTAAAGTGCGTAAAATAAATAACAGAAATTAAATGACGATAAATAAAATGCGTAAAGTAAATAACAGAAATTAAATGACGATAAATAAAATTGCGAGAATCAGAATTACGAAAATTAAATTACGATAAATAAATTGCGATAATTAAAATGTAATACGGAATTAATAGTTAGCTAGGAACAGTTAGCTAGGATTTCATTAGCGTGGATTCTTAACAAAATTTCTCATAGTTAATTTGTTTGTTTCTAACAAATTTTATCTTGTCCAATGTTTTCTTCATTATGCCACTTGTTGGATTCTGATAGGTCAAAATCCAAATATGAAATTGAATGAAAATGGTTATTCTGCGGTGAACGGATATGTATATCTATGGATGTAAGTAGGATAGTAAATGACTGTTGATTCAGATTCAAAGAACGTACAATGTAACTTATTAATGTGAAATCTAAATATTCCTCGGGTATTACCTACCCGTTAAAATATTTTCACCATTAACAGTTTGTACAAAAGAATTTTTAATTACAATCTTTATGAAAACATATATACATATATATTTTCTTTAGATGTAATCATGGATTTAATGAGTTAATATAATATTAAACTCATTTAGTTTTCGGTTGGAACTAGAATAAATAATCTCTAAAACTTTAGAGATTACATATTCGCCATGTCGAACGAAGATAAATGAGGTAGAACGATACGTAGAATGAAGATCTTACTCGAAGTACAGATAGTGATATTGAAGCATGGATTGTTGATGGTACTGGTGCTGTTACTGGTGGTACTGTTGGTGCCGGTGATGTGGCCGAAGCTGGTACATTTTGCACCATATTCACCGAATTGATTATTCGAGCGCGAAGTTCGTTGACTTATTACTCCAGGATGATTGTCGGTCGGAACAAGAAGATGAATAAGGTTCAGAATTGTGGATAGAATATAATCTTGTCGAGTTACCCTGGAAATGCGACTAAAATGGTGTCTCGAACAGGTTCACCGGTAAACGATTCAGGTTCATTGTCAAGAGGTGAATTCGGTTGGTGGAAGGGATTGCCTTCTGCGCGTCTCCATTAATTAAGTTGACTACGAACCCATCAGATGAATTGATAATGGTTGATTGGTTGATTCATGCCGGTGACGCTGTTTTCGGAGCTTAGGTGAACATCTATGTCGGAATAGCTGTCAGAATAACTATCGGAATAGCTATCGGAATCTAAGGGACTCGAACTGGTTGCAGGATTCATCTCGTACGATCAGATGAAGGATTTTCGATAAGAAATAGATTATTGGATGTAGATTAGTACCCTGCAATACATAATTTACATATGCATATATAATACTAAAATCCCATAAGTTACAGAGGAATCTACGGAAGTTGTCAGGCAAAGTTACAGTAACAGATACGCTAAGATATGAAGTAGCAGATACGCTAAGATATGAATTTTTGTCTATACACTATTCATACAATCATTGCAGTAAGATGTGTCTAGACTAAAAATAATGAGCAGGTAATTTCCTAAGGATGATACGCAGATGATTTCCGACAAAAATGATAAGCAAAACTTTTGACATGCAGACACGGTCGAAGTCCAGACTCACTAATGCATCCTAACGACTATCAGTTAGACACACTAATGCAAGACCCGGTTCGCTAAGACCACCGCTCTGATACCAACTGTGAGGACCCGTCCTAATCCATCCGGACGAAGTCCATATCAATTGTAAATGATTCACAACAGTTGATTACATCGCGAGGTACTTGACCTCTATATGATACATTTTACAAGCATTGCATTCGTTTTTGAAAAGACAATCTCTAATTACATCGGAAGTTGAGGTCATGCATACCATTTCATAATATATTTAACTATAATTGACTTAATAATAGTCTTGATGAACTCGACGACTCGAATGCAACGTCTTTTGAAACATGTCATGAATGACTCCAAGTAATATCTCTAAAATGAGCAAATGCACAGCGGAAGATTTCTTTCATACCTGAGAATATACATTCTTTAAAGTGTCAACCAAAAGGTTGGTGAGTTCATTAGTTTAACATAAATAATCATTTCCATCATTTTAATAGACCACAAGATTTCATATTTCCATTTCTCATAAATATACGTCCCATGCATAGAGACAAAAATATCATTCATATGGATTGAACACCTGGTAATCGACATTCACAATATGCATATAAGAATACCCCCTTCATTCTGGGATCCTCCTTCGGACATGATATACATTTCGAAGTACTAAAGCATCCGGTACTTTGGATGGGGCTTGTTGGGCTCAATAGATCTATCTTTAGAGTTCGCGTCAATTAGGGTGTCTGTTCCCTAATTCTTAGATTACCAGACTAAAAAGGGGCATATTCAGTTTCGATCGTTCAACCATAGAACGTAATTTAGATTACTTATGTCTATTTCGTAAAACACTTATAAAAATTGCGCCTGTATTCTCAGCCCAAAAAATATAAAGGGTAAAAAGCCAAATGAAAACTCACCTAATGTATTTTGTAGTAAAAATACATATGACTATATTTGCAGGGTTGGCCTCGGATTCACGAACCTATATCATTCATATATTAACACGTATAATATTAATCAACTAAGTTTATAATGTATTAAGATTAATTTTTACATATATACTCATATTACTATATTTATTGTATAATATATTTATATATTATGTATCACTTAATAAAATATTATTTTGTATAAAACTATGTAATATTAGTATAGATACGTAATAATTATATTTTAGATAAATAATCTTTGTTTTAATAATAATAATAATAAGTTTTAATAAAGATGATATTTTTATATATAATGATAATTTTACTAATAATGATAACTTTAATAAAAATGATAGTTTTTAATAAAATTGATAATTTTAATGATAATATTAATAATAAAATGTTATATGTTAATACCTATAATAATAATAATAATAACAATAATAATAATAATAATAATAATAATAATAATAATAATAATAATAATAATAATAATAATAATAATAATAATAATAATAATAATAATAATAATAATAATAATAATAATAATAATTTTAGAATACAACCTTTGAAGAAACAAGCTTCTAAAAATAATACGCCACTGCCCGGACTCGAACCTGAGACCTTTCGCTAACCCGAAACACTCTCAACCATTCCACTGTCTAATATTTCTGTTAGAACTAGGTTATTAGTTCCTTTTAACCCCATCATATGCGTTCATCATCAACATCTAATATCATTATCTAATATCTATCTATAATATACTTGCATTATTATCGAGTTTCATCATCAATTATCATCCGTGGTCATAATCATCGACATCATCTTCAATGCTTAACATCATAACATCATACACCGGTCATCATCATTCGTAAAATCATCAAGATCATTATAACCAATACTTGAACCCAGCTCGATATCTTAATCAAACTAGTGAGAAGTGGGCTTCGGTAATCAACCCAACATAATTAAGAACACAGCTCACCGGTGATCACGGCCCAATTAAGAAAGTAAAAAAAATATTAACGATCATTGCTTGAAAACAAATTGATCCATCGTCTAACTAAAATTAGTGAGTATCAGTTACTTTAGATAATAAGTGAGATTTAATTAATATTATAAGTTGCACCTAATCACTAGACAAAAACACGTTCCTTTTATTTGTCACAAAATGGTCGGCCATCACCTTTCAAGTTCCATATGGAATATAGGATTTGGTGAAGTATATCTGTCCCATAACATCATTATCTAATTTTTCTAATACAACATCATTATTAACGTTTTACGTTGGTCTTTATCACCATCCCTTCATTTTTGTATAGTTGAAACCGAACAATGACATAGAATGAACATAGATATAACAATAGCAGTTTAATGAATTTGATGTTGGTTCTTGGGTGGTTTTCCAGCTGCAATTAACAGCACAAAGATGGCGGTTGAGTGTTGATTTCCCCGGACAGAATATAGGAGAGAGAGAGGGATAAGATGAGAGAGAGAGGTTATCAAGGGTGGCAGTTATGGTGGTCTTTTTCAGCTGCAAAAACTGTTGTAACAGTGATTTGAAAGAAGCTAGAAAATGATTGTAGCAGTTGGTTC
The DNA here is from genome assembly GCF_046630445.1 of Rutidosis leptorrhynchoides. Classification (NCBI taxonomy): domain Eukaryota; kingdom Viridiplantae; phylum Streptophyta; class Magnoliopsida; order Asterales; family Asteraceae; genus Rutidosis; species Rutidosis leptorrhynchoides. The sequence goes on from NC_092333.1 coordinate 291,223,709, forward strand.
GTGCCAGAAGTAAATAGTTGGGTTCGTTTATGGTGATAACAAAATATGGTAGTGATATTATGGGTTGGTTTTTGATGGTGCCTGATCAAAGTGGTAGAGGTGAATGGACGGTGATGGTTGGTTTGTTTATTGAAGATTGTGGTTTCGATGGAGGTGATTGGTGGGTTGTACAATGATCATGGTGTTGTCGTGGTAGAAGGAAGAAAGTGGGTTTGATGGTTCTTTGTTTAGGCTAGGTGATGATGGTGTCAATTTATAGCAAAACACGAAGCAAAACAAGAGGGTGGTGTTTGAGTTACAATATAGTAGAATATAGTAGACGATCAATAGTAATGAAAGGAAACAAAAGTATAGTAGCTCACAAGTGATTGTGTTGGTGGTTGCACATGGTGATGCGCCGATGGAGAGTGGCTCACGGTGTCTTAGCCATTGTTCATTAAAACAAAATCCAAAAGAGTTGAGATGGTGAAGAAGAACGGAAGAGTTTTTATAATAATATGTATCGCCTATCATATATCTATTGTTATATATACATAAGTTAGATAGTTTATGATTGAAAAGAAAACAGTACCTAATAATTGAATCACGGGGGTAATTCACTGGTTATCTGCCGACATAATTAATAAGTTTATTATATCGTGTCCGTTGCTAAAAAGTTAACGTATAAAAGTGTCCCTAAAAATCCAAATTTTTAGATTAAATATATTTAATTATTTCACTCATTAACTGTTAGAAACCTGATAAAAAAGGTTCGATAATTATTTATTTTCTGTTCCAATTTATATGTACGGAGTACTAATATTTAAACTAAAAAGGATAAAAATTTTTTTAACAAATCTAGAATCTTCGTATTCAATTTACACTCCAATTTTTATTTAAATTCTTCATGAACATGTACAATATCTATATTAAAACTAACAAAACATCAATCGAGTGTTACTGACGTTTACCAAATAAGCTCAAAATAGTTTATCTTTGATATATGTTCTTTCTATATATATAACCAATCTTTAAAAAAAACAAATTAAGTAAATAATTATATTAATTATATCTTTTTAAACAAATAAATATATATTTACAAGTATTATTATATATAAATATAAGTATCTATATATATATATATATATATATATATATATATATATATATATATATATATATATATATATATATATATATATATATATTTAATAACATAATAGTTTTTATTACATCGCATTTTATTTTACATTTTTGTTTCCTACCATTAAATCATATAATATTTCAAATAATATTCCAAATTATTATTTATATATATATTTAATTATATATGTATTTATTTACAAATAGTTGTTCGTGAATCGTCGGGAATGGTCGAAGGTCAATTGAATTCATGTAAACAGTTCAAAACTTTTTGAGACTCACATTATAGACTTTGCTTATCGTATCGAAATCAATTAAGATTCAAGTTTAAATTTGGTCGGAAATTCCCGGGTCATCACAGCTATGCCCTTACACCTTTATTCATTACCATGTTTATAGATTTTTCCGCTTCTTTTACCTTTGATTCGGTCTTCTTTTGCCACGAGTATTCTTTTTCTTGCTTTGACTTACTACCCTCTGTTTTAGCGGATTTCTTTAGGTGCTGCAATCTTCCCTTTTTTAGTTTTGTGACCACCTTTTCAATTAACTACCTGTAACAACCCAACCCGTAATCTATACGATAAATTTTTTTTATACAACACAATTACACGCCAATTAAATATGTAACCCATTTCACGAGTTCTATTTAAAACGCACAACAATTAATTGTTTACAATAGGTACGAGGGCTACGAATAAAGTTTAGTACAAGTTTGACCCATTACAAATGATAGTTTATAAACCAAACGACGTTTCGAGCATGGTTTGGGACTAAACTACCCAAAACTAGGCCAACTACCAAAAGCTCCAACATAACAACAACAAGGGACACCTAGTGCCCAACGACCCCCTTGCCCTTGTCCGCGCCTGCATCTAAAAAGATTAACAACGAGAGGGGTAAACAAAGCTTAGTGAGTAGAATAAATATATACATGCATATAAGACTTGCCCACACGCATTCACGATATCATATATCGCACACAATCGCATAACATCTCGATAAATAAGCTAGTATCGTCAAACCGTATAACTAGCCACATTAATAACATAAATATCATAATCATAAATCAAATGCTAGCATCACCAACTATAAACCATGGTTAACCAAAATCCTTCGCAAGGGGAATGACTTTGCAAAACAAGTCATCGATGTTCATAACAACCGTTAGCTCCCAAACCCGTCTATGGTATACTAACCCCCGAGGTGTTCCAAAAACGGCTATGGCATCACCCCCAAGTGTTCCCAAAAATGGCTATGGCAACACTTGATCAACATGTGAGTAAAACACGGCTATTACTCACAATCTTGTACACAAATGCGGCTATGTGTACAAATAACACGGATAACAACGTGGGAGTAAAACACGGCTATTACTCGCCACTATATGCACAAACACGGCTATGTGCATAAATAACATACGTAGATAAAAACGGCTACGTCTCGCAACTATGGTCACAAAACGGCTATGTGACACCATCAATACGGCACATAAATCATATACATACATATATAGATATTCCACTCACCTCAAGTCCCTTGTGAAAGCTAACCGAGCTTGCAACCCTTCAATGTAACGTACCTATTACATTATGCATTTATTAACGTACAATCTAGTTGAATTAAATGCCAACCACTAACCCTTGAGCATTTAATGACCCGTTTGCATTAAATGACTCAACTACACCAAAATCGCCCATTAATGGCCATGCCTCGTCATAAATCACTAAAAGCTAGTGATTAGGGTTTAATAACATCAACTAACATAAACTTGGTGTATTTCATAACCATTTCACCCGATTAGGTCAACTAGTGCTCTTTTGACTCTTTGACTCACAAATCAAGTCAAACTTACATAATAACAACTCTTTCATCCTTTTAAAAGTGCATTAATGACTAACAACATCATTTAGCACTTACAACCTCAAATCACAAGACCAAACCCTAGATAATAGCTACTTAGGGTTTCCTTTCAACAATCCAACCCAAAATCCACACATTTAACCCTCAACTGGATCACACAAGTTCCATATGAACCAAACCCTAGCTTAAACTAAATGAAACTCAAAACTTAGAGTTGAGACTTACCAAAACTATCCTCTTGTAGCTAACAACAAGGAGAGCAACTTTAATTCTTGCTTCTAGGATTGATTCACAAAACTTCACCTTCAAATCTTGAGTTTAATCTAAGTGGGTTTTAGGATTTGAGAGGAAAATGTGAAAGAAAATAGAAAAGAAATAAGAAATGGAGAACAAGTGGTTGATATTAAAAGCTCCAAAGAGATCTACACGCAAAAAAACAAAATTGCTCCTAAACCCTATTTAATTTGAGCAGAATTCGAAGTCAGAACTGCAGAGACGCCGCGGCGCGACTCCTTTGTCGCGGTGCGACATAAAGAAGGAAAAATGACCCTTCTTAACTCAAGTTATGATCTGGATTTACTTTGTTTATCTCGTCGCGAACCCATTCCTCGCGGCGCGGCATTGGCCTATTCCTGGTCACTTCGACAACAAATCATAAAACGAAGGTTCATACAACTAGCACAACTCGTTCACTATTCCTATGCACGTCTAAGCTTCGCCCTTAAGTCTCACACGACTCAACACCATCGTGACACATACATAAACACGTACACGCACGCATTCAAATATATATATATATATATATATATATATATATATATATATATATATATATATATATATATATATATATATATATATATATATATATATATATATATATATACACATATACACTTATACGATAACTAAAATCGTAGCTCATTTAATCACATAACGAACAAGTTTTAAGCGTGCTAATAATTAAGGTTGTACCTTTAAACACGCACGGGAAAACGGGGTGTTACAACTCTCCCCCACTTAAATCGGAGCGCGTCCTCGCGATCCATGCCGCAAGACACGAGGGAAAGTAAACCAACACGAATTATTCGGGCTCCCAAGTAAACTCGGAACCTTTACTATGACGCCATCGGACCTTAAAGGTCCTCACCTCTTTGTTACGCAACATTTTTACCTTCTCATCGAGTATAGCAATCGGCTCTTCAACGTATTCTAACTTGTTGTTTAGCTCAATTTCGTCTAAAGGCATCCATGAAGAATCGTCCGCAAGACACTTACGGAGGTGGGAAACATGAAATGTGTTATGGATCCCCGCAAGTTCTTCGGGTAATTCCAAACGATACGCAACTTCACCAACACGAGCTAAAACCTTAAACGGCCCAATAAAACGAGGAGCTAACTTTCCTCTCTTCTGAAACCGAATAATACCCTTCCATGGCGAAACCTTGAGCATCACCATATCACCTTCTTGGAATTCGATCAAACGTCTACGCTTATCGACGTAAGATTTTTGCCTATCTTGCGCCTTTTTCAAATGTTCCCGAATCATATTGATTTTATCATTTGTATCCAATACCAAGTCAGAGCTCCCGACTTCCCTTTGTCCCACTTCGCCCCAACAAATCGGGGTTCGACACCTTCTACCATACAACATCTCATACGGTGGCATTCCAATACTAGAGTGAAAACTATTATTGTACGAGAATTCCACGAAATGTAAATGTTCATCCCAACTACCACCAAAGTCAATGATACACGCACGTAACATATCCTTCAATGTTTGATTCGTACGTTCGGTTTGACCGTCCGTTTGAGGATGGTACGCCGTACTCATATTTACCCTCGTACCCATATCTTCATGAAACTTCTTCCAAAATCGAGAAGTAAAACACGTGTCCCGATCCGAAATGATAGAAGCGGGAACACCGTGTCTTGATATCACCTCTTTAATGAACATCTTCGCAAGTGCCTCCGATGTAATCGCTTCTTTAATAGGAAGAAACAACGCACTTTTCGTCAATCTATCAACAATCACCCAAATAGTATCAAATTGGGTTCTTGCCATTTTTGGCAACTTGGTAATAAAATCCATGGTAATATGCTCCCACTTCCACATCGGAATTTCTAGCGGTTGCAACTTACCATACGGCTTTTGGTGTTCGGCTTTAACTTGCAAACACGTGACGCATTGCTCAACATACTTAACAACATCGCGTTTCATGCCCGGCCACCAATAATCTTTCTTCAAATCATGGTACATCTTCATCGCACCCGGATGTATGGAATACTTAGACTTGTGCGCCTCATCAAGAAGCACCTATCGGAAATCACCCATCTTAGGCACCCACACTCTTTCTTGAAAAGACAATAAACCACGCGAACCCATCGTAATGAATTCCGATTGCCCCACAATTCGTTCTGCATGCTTGTTATGAACGTAAGCCTCTATTTGAATCACACCAAGTTTTTCAAGAAAATCGTTAGTAATAATCATACGTAACAATCCCAATCATAATGCCGGATGGTGACTCTTTCGGCTTAACGCATCCGCGACCACATTCGCTTTGCCCGGATGATAAAGTATCTCACAATCATAATCCTTCACCACATCCATCCATCTACGTTGATGATAATTCAAATCCCGTTGATCAAAAAGATGTTTCAAACTCTTGTGATCCGAATAAATCGTACACTTGACACCATACAAGTAATGGTGCCAAATTTTCAAAGCATGGACCACCGCTGCTAATTCGAGATCATGAGTCGGGTATCTCTTTTCATGTTCCTTTAATTGGCGAGAGGCGTAAGCGATGACTTTACCTCGTTGCATTAGAACACACCCGAGCCCATTCAAAGAAGCATCACAATAGACCGTCATATCATCTACACCTTCCGGCAATACTAAGACCGGAGCTTTACACAATTTCTCTTTCAACAATTAAAAAGCGATTTCTTACTCGTTCTCCCAATTGAATCTCGTATTCTTCCTTGTCAACTTAGTTAATGGCGAAGTAATCTTGGAAAAGTCTTGGATAAACCGACGATAATAACCGGCCAATCCCAGAAAACTTCGGATTTCCGTAGGCGTAGTCGGTTGTCCCCAACTCTTCACCGTTTCTATCTTCCCCGGATCTACTTGAATGCCATCCTTGTTCACAATATGGCCAAGGAATTGAACCTCCCTTAGTCAAAATTCACATTTCAAGAATTTAGCATACAACTTCTCTTTTCTCAACGTCTTCAACACTTCGCGCAAATGGTGTTCATGTTCCTTCATACTCCTAGAATATACAAGAATATCGTTAATGAACACAATCACCGACTTGTCCAACATAGGTTGGCACACTCGGTTCATAAGATCCATGAATGCCGCCGGTGCATTCGTAAGACCAAAAGGCATAACTACAAATTCAAAATGCCCATAACGAGTACGAAAGGCCGTTTTCTAGATATCTTCCTCACGGACCCGCATTTGATGATAGCCGGACCGTAGGTCAATTTTAGAGAAGTACGTAGTGCCTTGAAGTTGGTCGAATAAATCGTCAATCCTAGGCAACGGATAACAATTTTTGATCGTCACTTTATTTAACTCCCGATAGTCGATGCACATACGCATACTACCATCTTTCTTCTTCACGAACAAGACCGGAGCACCCCATGGCAAAGCACTCGGTCGAATAAAACCCTTCTCAAGTAACTCCTGGGTTTGATTTAATAATTCCTGCATTTCCGTCGGTGCTAAATGATACGGAGTTTTAGCAATGGGAGTAGCTCCCGGAACCAACTCAATGCGAAATTCAACTTGTCTTTCCGCCGGAACACCCGGTAACTCATCCGAAAAAACGTCTTTAAATTCACTAACCACCGGAATTTCATGAATGGGTTGTGGCTCATTACGAGTATCAACAACATGAGCAAGGAAAGCTATGCCACCGGTAACAACGAGACGACGTGCCTGTGTAAAAGTGCATATCGGCACCGGTCTCCTTCATTTATCACCATGAATAATTAGCTCTCTCCCACTAGGGGTCTTCACACGAATGGATTTCTCATGGCATGCAATATCGGCCCTATTATGATCGAGCCAATCCATACCAACCACGATATCAAAATCACCCAAGGTCATCGGGATGAGATCAATTTTAAAGTTCTCGGAACCAAACACCACATTACAATCTTTACACACATCAACTACTAGAACCGACTTGCCATCCGATATTTCGACTTCTACCGGACGACTTAACTTAGCTAACGGTTTATTAAGTTTAGGCACAAATTTTGGTGACACAAACGATAAATTTGCACCGCTATCAAATAGAATCCTTGCCAGATTAGAGTTAACCATGAAAGTACCTGAGACGACTTCATTGGATTGTTTGGCTTCATCATTCGTCATCAAGTAGTTACGCCCCCTAGCTGACCCCGCTGCCTTCTCTAGCCTCTTTACTTGGTCGTTTGATAATTCGGGACATTCCGCCTTCCGGTGCCCCGTCTTTTGACAATTAAAGCACGTGACCGTCTTGGTCAAACAATCACTAGCGTAATGACCCAGCTTCCCACAACTATAACAAGTAGGCGTAAAAGTATTCGAACCACCCTTCTTCATACTTCCGACGCTTTCGGACACACCCTTGCTCTTCTTGTTAGAGTAACTAGGCGCTCCAAATTTTCTTTTGCTCGACCCATAACTAACCGGAACCGGACTCGGAGCTTGTGCTTCAAACCCTTTTGCCACCGCCAAAAGCTTAGCGAAAGTTTCAACATGACCGATACTAATTTTACCCTTTAAATCATCTCTAAGGGTTGCATGAAAGTCTTCCATTAGCATTTGATCATTTCTCGCATACTCGGGGCAAAAATGTGCCTTGGCGAGAAAGTTGGTTTTGAGAGTGTTTAGGTCCAAAGACCCTTGACGCATGTTCCTTAACTCATTTCGCAATTTAGAAAGATCCGCTTGCGTACGATATTCAAGGAAAAAACTCTTTCTTGAACTCCGCCCATGATAAACCTACAAAAGCCGCATCACCCACCATATCAATCTTACCATCGAGCCAATATTTAGCATGGCCCCTTAACAAACTAGTAGCAAGGCTCGTTTTCTTCTCGGGTGGGCACTCGGTAGTGCGAAAACAACCTTCAACATCGGAAATCCAAGCAGCACTTTTCATGGGGTCGGAATCCCCGTGAAAGTGAGGAGGCTTAGTCGCCAAGAAGTTCTTATAGTTAAACTCCAATTCGCCCATATTTTGAGGTCTAGGAAACCTCCTTTCAACTTCTTCTTTGACGGCATTGGTCATTCGTTCTTGAATCATATCGACAATTTGTTCCGAAACTGACTCTTCGAATATTTGTTTAACCCTTCGTGAGAAAATTGAAACATAGTTTTCTAAAGCGGTCTCAATCTTGGTAGTCATCTCATCTTCCTCCACATGAGAGGGACCACCATTTCCATTCGTATTCGTTCCATTTCTCGTCTTCATTCTCAAGATTAAATATGGATTAGACATCACCAACAATTTAATACACATATATACCTATGCATATGACCGCACACACACCACATCTAGCTCGATACTTGTCGCACATCCTTGCTTGACTTGACTTGCAACCGTAATAGTGGTCGCGACTTCCTATTATGTTCACATGCCGTGCCATGCTCAGACGTATCACAACCATCTTGCTCGATGTTTAAAACAATAACACACGATTAGTAACATCATAACATAGCATAGTTGTCCACTTATGCATCAAAGAACTAATCAAACTCCGCACTGACCCGTAATCCTACAAGTCCCACATATAATTCAATAATATAAAAGTCTAAGTTTAGGCGCCTATCTCAAGTCACCTAAATCCCTTAGACCATGCTCTGATACCACTTGTAACAACCCAACCCGTAATCTATACGATAATTTTTTTTTATACAACACAATTACACGCCAATTAAATATGTAACCCATTTCACGAGTTCTATTTAAAACGCACAACAATTAATTGTTTACAATAGGCACGAGGGCCACGAATAAAGTTTAGTACAAGTTTGACCCATTACAAATGATAGTTTATAAACCAAACGACGTTCTGAGCATGGTTTGGGACTAAACTACCCAAAACTAGGCCAACTTCTAAAAGCTCCAACATAACAACAACAAGGGACACCTAGTGCCCAACGACCCCCTTGCCCTTGTCCGCGCCTACATCTAAAAAGATAAACAACGAGAGGGGTAAGAAAAGCTTAGTGAGTAGAATAAATATATACATGCATATAAGACTTACCCACACGCATCCGCGATATCATATAACGCACACAATCGCATAACATCTCGATAAATAAGCTAGTATCATCAAACCGTACAACTACTCACATTAATAACATAAATATCATAATCATAAATCAAATGCTAGCATCACCAACTATAAACCATGGTTAACCAAAATCCTTCGCAAGGGGAATGACTTTGCGAAACAAGTCATCGATGTTCATAACAACCGTTAGCTCCCAAACCCGGCTATGGTATACTAACCCCCGAGGTGTTCCAAAAATGGCTATGGCATCACCCCCAAGTGTTCCCAAAAATGGCTATGGCATCACTTGATCAACATGTGAGTAAAACACGGCTATTACTCACAATCTTGTACACAAACACGGCTATGTGCACAAATAACACGGATAACAACGTGGGAGTAAAAAACGGCTATTACTCGCCACTATATGCACAAACACGGCTATGTGCATAAATAACATATGTAGACAAAAACGTCTACGTCTCGCAACTATGGTCACAAAACGGCTTTGTGACACCATCAATACGGCACATAAATCATGTACATACATATATAGATATTCCACTCACCTCAAGTCCCTTGTGAAAGCTAACCGAGCTTGCAACCCTTCAATGTAATGTACCTATTACATTATGCATTTATTAACATACAATCTAGTTGAATTAAATGCCAACCACTAACCCTTGAGCATTTAATGACCCGTTTGCATTAAATGACTCAACTACACCAAAACCGCCCATTAATGGCCATGCCTCGTCATAAATCACTAAAAGCTAGTGATTAGGGATTAATAACATCAACTAACATAAACTAGATGTATTTCATAACCATTTCACCCGATTAGGTCAACTAGTGCTCTTTTTACTCTTTGACTCACAAATCAAGTCAAACTTACACAATAACAACTCTTTCATCCTTTTAAAAGTGCATTAATGACTAACAACATCATTTAGCACTTACAACCTCAAATCACAAGACCAAACCCTAGATAATAGCTACTTAGGGTTTCCTTTCAACAATCCAACCCAAAATCCACACATTTAACCCTCAAATGGGTCACACAAGTTCCATATGAACCAAACCCTAGCTTAAACTAAATGAAACTCAAAACTTAGAGTTGAGACTTACCAAAACTATCCTCTTGTAGCTAATAACAAGGAGAGCAACTTTAATTCTTGCTTCTAGGATTGTTTCACAAAACTTCACCTTCAAATCTTGAGTTTAATCCAAGTGGGTTTTAGGATTTGAGAGGAAAATGTGAAAGAAAATGGAAAAGAAATAAGAAATGGAGAACAAGTGGTTGATATTAAAAGCTCCAAACATATCTACACGTAAAAAGACCAAATTGCCCCTAAACCCTATTTAATTTGAGCAGAATTCGGAGTCAGAACTGCAGAGACGCCACGGCGCGGCTCCTTTGTCACGGTGCGACTTAAAGAAGGAAAAATGACCCTTCTTAACTCAAGTTCTAATCTGGATTTACTTTGTTTGTCACGTCGCGGCCCCATTCCTCGCGGCGAGACATTGGCCTGTTCCTGGTCACTTCGACAACAAATCATAAAACGAAGGTTCATACAATTATCACAACTCGTTCACTATTCCTATGTACGTCTAAGCTTCGCCCTTAAGTCTCACACGACTCAACACCATCGCGACACATACATAAACATGTACACGTACGCATTCAAATATATATATATATACACATATACACTTATACGACAACTAAAACCGTAGCTCATTTAATCACATAACGAACAAGTTTTAAGCGTGCTAATAATTAAGGTTGTACCTTTAAACACGCACGGGAAAATGGGGTGTTACACTACCTACATTTGTTAGTTTCATGACTGAAATCATCATGAAAGTCGCAAAATTTGGTTTTGTCTTTCTTCGCGTAATCGGGTAGCGCGCTTCAAAGGTTTTACATACTGGCTCAGTTGTCAGTATTTCCTTTGGTATTTTGCTGAGATCTTTTATGATTGCGTAATTGTCATCGTAGGCGCTTCTGATTTTGTAACTGCTTCCTCCCCTGTTATTGCTGAACTTGAGGTATTTGTTGTTACTATTGTAACTTCCGCCTTTTAATGGGCTGTTATTGTTATATCTTTTTGCTGATCTAGAGCTTTTACCATGATCGTGATGGAGATCATCATCTTTATTCCTTCCAGTATGGCTTTTTCCGCAGTTTTGCGTTTTATCTTCTTGCGCCCGCATATAATCGAGCGCTCCTTTTATTGCTTCCGCCAATGTTTGCGATACTTTCCTCCACAACCTCTGCCATAACGACAAGTGTCTGCCTGTATCAAGGCAATGAATAAATCCTGACACCTTTTGACTTTTTGGCAGATCTGGTATTTTAGCTACTTCCTTTGTGTATCTATCAATAACCTCACCCAAAGATTCTTTGGGTTTTTGTTTGAAGTCATGACATTCTACGTGCGTCCTTCTGCGTGCACGCAGACTATGAAAGTTGGGTAAAAACTGAGATCTTAAGTCCGCATAACCTGTTATGCTTCGGGGAGTTAGATTGTTAAACCATTCTCGTGCTACTCCTTGCAAAACAATTGGTAACATATGACATGCTACTGCATCTCCCCAATTATGGGTTCTGGTGGTTCCTTCAAATCTTTGCAGGAAGTCATCGGGGTCTGATAACCCGTCATAGCTTCCTAATGTTAATGGTATTACTAGAGCTTCCGGAAATGGATGATTCGCTACGTGTGCGGCAAACTTTTCTGTGGTGGGAGCCACCTCCAGAGATCGTCTTGCCATATGCCCTTGCATTACTTCAAACCAATTTTGCATGAACTCCTGGAATCGCGCTGGTTCGTTAAGAGCTTGTGCTAGGTACGGAGGCGCAACTTATTGTAGTTGTGACACAAAGTTATTTGAAATGATTGGTTCTAGAGGGTCATAAGGCGCACTTCCCTGGTCACCCTGATGTTTAGTTTGCCTCAACTCGCATATGTTTGGCTGGTGTGACGTGTAAGTCATTCTTGCTTGCAGTGGCACTACTGTGATGTATAAACCGTCCAGGTTTCTTAACCCCATTCTCCTAATTTCTTCTTATGCACTTGCCGGGGTAACCCTCAAAGTTTGAGTTCCTTTTTCTATTGTTGTGATAATTGGGATTGTTCCTACATATGTAGTTTTCACTATCGGCGTAACATTCCCTGGTAGGGATTCACATCTCGCTTTTTCTAGGAACTTTGTATACCCAGCATCTGCTTCTATAGAACTTATATAGCTAGTGTTTGCTGGAGATTCGAAACTCACTTTTTCTGGAGACTTCATGTGTCCGGTATCCGTTTCTTTGAAACGGATGTAGCTAGTTTCTATTCCTGGGGTCGTATCTTCCCCACCACTCTGCAGCCACTCGCTTTCTTCCTCTTTTACAGTTGGAGGAACTGTCTTTGCGATCTCAGCGCTTATTGGCCCTATTAGGATAGCCTCTATTGAAGGGAGTTTTGACACCTTTTTCCCTTCTGTTGTGGATACCTGTTTTGTTGTATGTACAGGTGTTCGTTGACCTGGAAATGTCGAAAAAGATGGCTTTGAACCTTTGCTACCCGCCATTGATTTGAATTAGGCAAATAACCTGAAAGTGACCGATCAATTTAAACAAAAACATTTAATGGAAAAAACACATAATGAATTATATACATAACATGAATTCCCATCTTATTTGTTAATATAGCCGGTCCCATGGATGGCGCCAAATGATCAAGCATATTTTCAAGAGGTCAAGGTGAACCTACGCTTGAGTGCATGATAGGGTTTAAGGACTAACAATATTCGAACCTCCGACACTAGTCGTGAATAACCCACATCGGTCGTTTCAATTCCGACAGGGTGGCTGATATGAGAGTCCACCAACAACCCAGCATACGGGGTTGAGTGGCCCAAAGACATGAAGGTTTTATAGTGCGAGACATACCTGAAAGTCTTTACATGAGAGATCATATGAAGTTTGTTCGTACGATGATGTGTATGCTATGTTACGTATGAGTAATCGATGATGTTTTTAGGGTTTTTGAGCTATATATTTATAAGCTCACGAATTAGGGTTTTGATAGGATCTCATCCCTAATTAAATACGATCTTATCCCATCTAACTTTCGTTTATTTAGGAAAAATAATCCGAATTAATTATATCATACATTCTTCTAGAATATACTGGACCCTTACGCAAGTATATGAAACTCACATCAGATGGTATAGAGTGCGACTATACCCGTGCCATATGTCTTATATGGCAATTAATGTGCGGTTCGGGACTTTGGATGCGTAATCCGCATGGTCATGCGGATATGCGTATCATTAATAGTATTCCGTACACTACTTTACTTTATTTTCTTTTTAGTTTTATCTTTTAAAGCATTGTATAAAAAGTTATATACCTAGTGGAAATTCTACTCTCTTCTATTCTTCATGCAGAATTTTATCAAAGAGACTGGTCCTTTCCAGCATTAGGAGCTCGACCATAGGAAAGCCCAGCACAAGGAGAGTAACCTTACCGTAGGGAAGTAATCTTTCCTCAAATCTCATTCAATTATCATGCACTAAAATCTTTAAGTGTGGGGTCATTCCCGCACCAAAATTAGAGATTCTAGAAACACTGTCCTTAATTTATAAAATATTAAAATATCCTATTTCAGAGAACATTAGGGACAATGTTCTTTTAGGTGTGGAGTATTGGGTAAAGGTTTAAGGACAAGTAACCGTAAAATGCCAAAGTTTTGAAAAATTCTTTTTTCTAAAAGTGACTAGCAAGGAATATTTAGGTAATTTCGAAAAATTCTTGCCTCATTTTACCCAAAAGATTCTATAAAATTGTTAGAAATCAGTTTTCGAAATATTTACTAGAATGGAACGATTAAGCTAAAACTCATGATTTATGTTAAAAGACTTCTTTCGAAAAAATATATGTCAAAGGCTACGCATGACCAAGCACGACCCCTACTCTCAAAAAATTGAGGACTCTTGGACCCAAAGTATCTGTATGACCCATCAAATCTGCAGTACTTTGTCAATTCAATTGATGAGCGTGTTGGTGTACGGTTTAAGTTAGAACTTAGTTTTGACATACTTTTCAAAGCCAATGGTTAGTAAGCGCCATACGTGGTGCAGGTGCGATACTCTTTCCGAAATCATTCTGAATAGAGAAGACAAAAAGCCATCCATTTCCATTTCCACTCCAAGCGATTTAAAACCGACCAACTCACATAAAGAGTTGATGAATCAGAAATATCCACCCCAAATTCACTGCCAACATACATTACCCATTCACCTTCATTCCCTTTCCGCCTGTCAAACAAACCCCTAACTGTTTTTGATAGGTCAAAGACCTATTTTCGGTGAATTATCACTTCCTCTATGGGCATCAAGAATATATAACAAAAGTTATGAAGAAAAGGTATGCCAAAAAAAATATGATGAAAGAGCAAAGTCTCTAAATAAAGGCTAGAAAAACCCGAGAAGTTGTCCAAAGAAGGATTGCTGGAAGAGCTAAGAAAAGTTCTAGACAAAGTCTTAGCAAAATCAGCATCTTCCGAAAAAACTCTTACAGAGTTTAAGCCATTCTCTATCCAAAAATGGATACTCTGAAGAATCGAAATCTATCAATTCTCTCTTTAAATCAAAGATCTGGATACCTTTCACCATTTCATAAACTCCTCAACTAACCCTATAACCCGTCTTCCTCTTGAAAGAGTGCCTAGGAAGAAGATCAGTGACATCCTTACTTAACCGGTGGAGATATCGATGCTTTACCAAGCCTATGATGAGAACTATTACACGACTGGCTTCCGAGCGATAATACAACTAGATTAGGGAACCCAAAGCACTTGAGTAATATGAGTGATCTGCTAGTGAGAAGCCTGGTCATGTATACTCTACATCTGAGAGTTGGAAAGTACGCCTTTTTCACTATGGACACAATTGAAATCTAGCGACTAAAATCATCGAAGTTCAAAACTTTCTCTAATACTTTCGAAAGATGTGACAACTTCTGATGAAGGTATAATAAAAGGATCTAAGGGTTGGCGAGGAAGAATCTATTAGAAAGAACCTTATATTCCCGGTTTTTGCTTGAGGACAAGCAAAGCTAAGTGTGTGGTATTTGATATTGACCAAAAGGTCACGTTTTTACCCCCGATATTAGGCCCTAACACCATAAAGTTCCAAATTTTATCGCAAAAATAATTGCTTTGTCGGTTGATTTTGTAGATTTACTAATTATGAAGGCAATGCAAAAAGAATCAAGTAAAGCGGAGCTAAAACGAAGATTCTAGAGCGAAAACGGTGAAAGACAAGAAATCAAGTTACGATCCAGTGATTTCAGCTGAACAGGCAAGCCAAACGGCCTGCCAAATAGGATGCCAAATGGCTTTCCTGTATGGGAAACGGCTTGCCACATGGCCAGAACAAACGGGCACAGCAAACGGGTGATCTGATCAAACGGGCACAACAAACGGCCTGCCAGCCGTTTGCTGGCAAATTTCAAGTCTATTTAAATGGCTCTTTCCATCCATTTCAACACACACTCAATTTATAATTCATTTTATATTTTCAAGATTTATAGTTAGTTTTAGTAGTAACTAGATTAGCTTTGGATATCTCGGCGTGTCCCTGCGATCTCGGGTAGATTTCTTTAGCCTTTTCAGGTTTTTATCCGAAATGCTTGTCTTTTGTATTAAACAAGTAATCTTAGTTTTTATGTTTAATAATGCGTTCGGACATTACCATGTTAGCGTAATTAATCTGTATGTTGCCATGATAGAAGTTTGGGTTAGCGTAGTTATGTTAAATTAGTACGGTTACTATTGTTATGTTGAACTTGTGAGTCTAATGGATTTGTATGCTAGCATCTTAAGGATTGACCAACCTAGGTTGTGATCGGGACTTGTCTACCTATATGAACTTAGTTACTTCATAGGATTAAGACCCCTGGTTATACTGTATCTGAAGATTCTATGAACTCGGTATGGCCTGAGTTCCCGAGAGGCATCTAATACGCTTTTAGGACACGAAACTTAGGAATTAAGACATGAATGACCTAGTATGCCTATTGATTGTTTCGAGGAGACCTCTTAGGAGCTGTTAAGATCTAGCTAGTGCCTTAACTGTATGATCCAAACCTATTGCATGTTCTTGTTTGATTGTTGCCCTAGGACCAAGTCATATCAACTGTTTAGGTATCTGCTAGGTTTATATATGCTTTACTTTTAGTATATCAATTTTAATGTTGTATAATGTTTGATTTGGTTTGATCTTATTAGTATGATGAAATGGTTATTAGTTTTCAATTAAGGTTTTGTCAACTTAACCCGACGGACTCCTTCCGTTTGTGATCAGTGTTCAATCAATATGGCACGTTGTTATTCAGTTAACTAAACTGATAATGAAGGTTAGGATTAGAACTTAACTCGCTAATAAACCTAGTGCTTCAACGAGAACTCTAAGAGTCTAGAGATAAGTAGGTCTGTGTAATTGGCTCATCCAACCAGATCTACACCATTCCGATCATAGCTTTAACATCAACATAATTACATTTCCCTAGCCCAAACTAATATCTTGGTCAACATTTCCTTGATCTGCATACTCCGGATATCCTTTCACATTATTTACTTTTCCGCATTTAGTACTATTAGTTTAAAACAAACTACTATCTTTACCCAGGTAATTTAACTAAAGACAATTATCCACTTGATCTTCAATTCGTTAAACCATTCAAAAACACGACCCTAGGTTAACTTACACCTTCTACATTAGAAAGTTAAAAGTAAATTTAGGCCCCGCACAATATAAATAAATAAACCACTGATCGCTACTCTGATCAGCTGATTCTGACGTCCTGCGATCTAACGACATTGCACGAATAAAATCATCCGTTTTGGCCGTATCTTTGTAGTCACATCAAAGTCACATCTTTTTTTAAAAAAAATGATGAATTTTTGCCAACATGATGCACTCTTGTTTGTAAAGATATATGAATGAGTCAAACAAAAATAATGAACTTGTATAATTTGTAGACTATGTATTTAAGAAGTTATCAGTCTTCCGTACAGTGTGTTGAGCTTAGGCGTTATGCGGCTTTTCAAAAATACACTTGAATTTTATATGAAACTTTTCTGCTTTCCGTATAAATGGATTTATGCATGTGAGATAAACCATTGTATATGTCATGACATTCAAGAAATATTGTATTTTTGCCTCGGTGTTCTCTAGTGAAGCCAACACTTACACTAGCCGATCTTTTGTGTCAGAAATATTGACACAAAAGCTTCTACCATCGAGAGCATAAAAATGCTTTACCTTTTGTGGGTAGGATTATGGATGCACTGCTCTACATTCGTAACGTGTAACGCTTTGCGTAAGCAAAAAGATAGAATTTCATTGATATTAAGCTGATGCACTTAAAAATTTTGTGTAACAATTTCGTATGGATAGGGTGATCAAATCTATCCAGAAAACTACAAAAATTGCATCGAGCTTATTTGAAATGACAATAAAGAAACATGCTCAACAACTTTGTTGCACTCTATATGTAATCATTAAGCTTTCTGTACAATGTTCTCCGCTGTGATTCTAAGGTTCCATCATTTTGGATGCTTTAAAGTATATGTTCACCTCATTCTTGTTTAAAACAATTGCCTTGAAGAGCCACCACTATCAGTATCCCTTCTTGTTTCATAAACAATAGAGCGTTCCCTCGCTGGTCCCACAAACTCAGAATGCACCACTATGATGCCATTAGGAGTATGGAATCGTAATTCCGCATGCGGCGTTGAGGATATTACTCCAAACTTTCATAAAGTCCTACATCCCAGTAGAGCATTGAACCTCGACTTCCCTTCCAGCACTTTGAAATCTATAATTTCTGTGCGGACTAAAGGATATGTTCCCATCATGACATCCAATTTGATCTTCCCAACTACCTTACTGATGCTCCAATTATGCCAGTAATTTTTAAATCCGTGTTGTGGAGCCTATCTTTATCGCTGAATGCAAAATCCCTAAAACAGTCCCAATACAAGATATCTGCTTCACTACCAGTATCTGTATAAATTTTGTTTATGAACTTGTTTGCAATCACAGCATAGATGACCACAGAATCTTCTGACAGTCGCCAGTTAGGAATTGTGTGGAAAATGATAGGAGCATACATCCATGCTTCTATGCAGCATTATTCGCTTTCCTCATGCTCTTCACCTTCATTCCAAATGACTGTGATGTGCCGTTCAGGAGTTGGATCCCTCTCATCCTTTCATTCCTCTCGCCGGTTATAATCTCTCTGCCTACCGTGATGCAACTTTTCCTAATAAGCAAAACGTTTATTTGGATCATTCCTCCTGTATTGCTTTCCATGTAATAAGTGGTTCAGTTCACCAACCTTAATTTTAGCAATGATCTCTCTCATCAGTGACTTGCAATTGTCAGTATCAAGCCCATATGCTTCGTGGAAATCACACCACCTGTCTCTCTTTGGTCCCTCTCTTTATTCCATTGGTGCTGGAGGATTGAAAGTCTCTTTGATAGGTTCAGTGAATAAAATTTCCTTTGGAGTTTTTGTTAAAGTCATGATGAGTGGATGCCTTTCTAATGGTCTCCGATGATGATAGTTATCATTTGGGTGATTATTGCCCCTCCAACCATGTTGTTGTCTTTGATAACCATTGTCATACCCATGTTGCCTTTGGTAGTTGTCATTCGGGTACCGTCCTCCGTTATGCTGCCTGTAATTCCTTTCAACTCGCGGATGCCCCATTTCTCCAACTCTCAGATGTTCTTATGCTACTATAAATGCTTGATGTAATGTTTTTGGAACATCATATCATAATGCGTGAACCAAACTTGAAAATCGACGTTGGTCAAGATAGAAAATAAAACCAGACACACGTTGAGACTCTGGTATATCAGGTATTTTTTGACACTCAATAGTATGCTTCATAAAGTTGCTTAGAGACTCATTCTGATGCATAGTGATTTCATGTGCATCCAAATGTGACAATGTGTAACTCCTTGAACTTTGGTATTGCATGACAAATTTGGCTCTTAAATCGAGAAAACTGGTAATACTTTTAGGCAGAAGACTTGTAAACCACTCTATTGCCATCTTCTGCAGCATCATGGGAAACATATGAGATGCAACCTCATCTTCCCAATGTTGCAATCGCATAACTCCTTCAAACATAGTAAGGAAATCTTCTGGATCTGTCGTTCTGTCATAAACACCAAGAGATGGTATCCCTAGATTTCTTGGAAGTGGATACTCTGCAATTCGAGTGACAAAACACTGAGTTGACTCTGCCATTAATAGAGGCTTAATAGCTTCATCTCCTGAGATTAAAGCGAACAAGTTATCCACCGCCATTGCATGAATGACGAGCTGTGCTAGCTTTTATTTGTGTTTCAATGGCGCCATTTTTTTTCAAGATCCCATCCAGCAATTATCCTGCCATTTCCTCAAACATGAATGGTTGCGCTTCTTCTTCTCCATATTCCAATGTATTTTCCATAAAACCTTCATCATTATGCTCTTGCTTAGAATCATCTACCAAAGCATTTAACTGATTGAATAAACTGGACAATTGTTGTTTGGAAATTGCCTTCCCTTTGTTTGTATGCTTGGTGTTTACATCGAATGTTCTTTTAAAAGAGATGTTGTGTGTTCCCCGCCGTGCTTTCCACATTCTCCCATTAGGCTTATCTAGCAATGTTTTCTCTAAACGTGTTGTTGTGTCATTCACATGTTCTTCTGTTGTACCTGCATTCACATGATCCTCTTCCTCACTTGAAGTTTCTTCGAAAGTTAAATGATCAACTGGTATATTTTTGACGAGTTTTTTAGTAATTGGGTCAAGTGGTGTTCGTATTGAAGTCATGTTAGTTGCTTTTGCGTTCTGGGTATTCTTGTTGTTCTTCGAAACGGATGGCGCCATATGTTGGTACTATTTTCCGTATAGCGGGGTGACCCGAACTTTTCCGAACCTTTCTAAGATTATATGTTTAATGAAAACTATATTTACATGATTAAATGTTTCCAACATGTTAAGCAATCAAACTTGTTAAGACTTGGTTAATTGAAACGGAAATTTTGTAAACGTCTGATTACCCAGTTTGACCAATGATTCACGAACGCTATAAGTTGTATATGACATGATGATACATAAATGAATAAATATATATGTTTAACATGATATAATGATCATCAAGTATCTCATTAAAAATAGTAACAATAAGTTATATACTTAAAAAGGAGACTATTGACGTATGAAACTCGAAATGATACATATAACAATTATCGTTATAACCACGTCTTACTAAATATATATGAAGCATATTAATACATTGTTATATTATATATAACATGATAATATGATAATTAAATATATCATTAAGTGTATTAACAATGAACTACATAAGTAAAAACAAGACTACTAACTTAAGGATTTCGAAACGAGACATATATGTAACGATTATCGTTGTAACGACATTTAAATGTATATATCATACTAAGATATATTAATATATGATAATATCATGCTAATATAATAATTTAAAATCTCATTTGATATTATAAACTTTGGGTTAACAACATTTAACAAGATCGTTAACTTAAAGGTCTCAAAACAACACTTACCTGTAACGACTAACGATGACTTAACGACTCAGTTAAAATGTATATACATGTAGTGTTTTAATATGTATTCATACACTTTTGAAAGACTTCAAGACACTTATCAAAATACTTCTACTTAACAAAAATGCTTACAATTACATCCTCGTTCAGTTTCATCAACAATTCTACTCGTATGCACCCGTATTCGTACTCGTACAATACACAGCTTTTAGATGTATGTACTATTGGTATATACACTCCAATGATCAGCTCTTAGCAGCCCATGTGAGTCACCTAACACATATGGGAACCATAATTTGGCAACTAGCATGAAATATCTCATAAAATTACAAAAATATGAGTAATCATTCATGACTTATTTACATGAAAAAAAAATTACATATCCTTTATATCTAATCCATACACCACTGACCAAAAACACCTACAAACACTTTCATTCTTCAATTTTCTTCATCTAATTGATCCCTCTCAAGTTCTAACTTCAAGTTCTAAGTGTTCTTCATAAATTCTACAAGTTCTAGTTACATAAAATCAAGAATACTTTCAAGTTTGCTAGCTCATTTCCAATCTTGTAAGGTGATCATCCAACCTCAAGAAATCTTTATTTCTTACAGTAGGTTATCATTCTAATACAAGGTAATAATCATATTCAAACTTTGGTTCAATTTCTATAACTATAACAATCTTATTTCAAGTGATGATCTTACTTGAACTTGTTTTCGTGTCATGATTCTGCTTCAAGAACTTCGAGCCATCCAAGGATCCGTTGAAGCTAGATCCATTTTTCTCTTTTCCAGTAGGTTTATCCAAGGAACTTAATGTAGTAATGATGTTCATAACATCATTCGATTCATACATAAAAAGCTATCATATTCGAAGTGGTAAACTAGTAATCACTAGAACATAGTTTAGTTAATTCTAAACTTGTTCGCAAATAAAGTTAATCCATCTAACTACACTTTTAAAATCAACTATACACATGATATATATCTATATGATATGCTAATTTAATGATTTAAAACCCAGAAACACGATAAACACCATAAAATCGGATTTACGCTGTCGTAGTTACAACCGGGGGCTGTTTTGGTTTGGATAATTAAAAGCTATGAAAAAAAAAACTTTGATTTAAAAGCTATACTTCTGGGAAAATTATTTTTCTTATGAACATGAATCCATTTCCAAAAATCATGGTTAAACTCAAAGTGAAAGTATGTTTTTCAAAACAGTCATCAAGATGTCGTTCTTTCGACGGAAATGACTACCTTTTTCAAAAACGACTTGTAACTTGTATTTTTGACTATAAACCTATACCTTTTCTGTTTAGTTTCATATAGTCAAGTTCAATACGAAACCGTGGCCGCTTTAATCACTCAAAACGGATTAGAAACGAAGATATGGCGAGCAAAACAAAATTGGTAAAAACTACTCATTTTAGCTACGTGAAAATTGGTAACAAATCTATTCCAACCATAACTTAATCAACTTGTATTGTATATTATGTAATCTTGAGATACCATAGACACGTATACAATGTTTCGACCTATCATGTCGACACATCTATATATATTTCGGAACAACCATAGACACTCTATATGTGAATGTTGGAGTTAGCTATACAGGGTTGAGGTTGATTCCAAAATATATATAGTTTGAGTTGTGATCAATACTGAGATATGTATACACTGGGTCGTGGATTGATTCAATATAATATATATCGATTTATTTCTGTACATCTAACTATGGATAACTAGTTGTAGGTTACTAACGAGGACAGCTGACTTAATAAACTTAAAACATCAAAATGTATTAAAAGTGTTGTAAATATATTTTGAACATACTTTGATATATATGTACATATTTGTTATAGGTTCGTGAATCGACCAGTGGCCAAGTCTTACTTCCCGACGAAGTAAAAAATCTGTGAAAGTGAGTTATAGTCCCACTTTTAAAATCTAATATTTTTGGGATGAGAATACATGCAGGTTTTATAAATGATTTACAAAATAGACACAAGTACGTGAAGCTACATTCTATGGTTGAATTATCGAAATCGAATATGCCCCTTTTTATTAAGTCTGGTAATCTAAGAATTAGGGAACAGACACCCTAATTGACGCGAATTCTAAAGATAGATCTATTGGGCCTAACAAACCCCATCCAAAGTACCAGATGCTTTAGTACTTCGAAATTTATATCATATCCGAAGGGTGTCCCGGAATGATGGGGATATTCTTAAATATGCATCTTGTTAATGTCGGTTACCAGGTGTTCACCATATGAATAATTTTTATCTCTATGTATGGGATGTGTATTGAAATATGAAATTTTGTGGTCTATTATTATGATTTGATAATATATAGGTTAAACCTATAACTCACCAACATTTTTGTTGATGTTTTAAGCATGTTTATTCTCAGGTGATTATTAAGAGCTTCCGCTATCGCATACTTAAATAAGGACAAGATTTGGAGTCCATGCTTGTATGATATTGTGTAAAAACTGCATTCAAGAAACTTATTTTGTTGTAACATATTTGTATTGTAAACCATTATGTAATAGTCGTGTGTAAACAGGATATTTTAGATTATCATTATTTGATAATCTACGTAAAGCTTTTTAAACCTTTATTGATGAAATAAAGGTTATCGTTTGTTTTAAAATGAATGCAGTCTTTGAAAAACGTCTCATATAGAGGTCAAAACCTCGCAACGAAATCAATTAATATGGAACGTTTTTAATCAATAAGAACGGGACATTTCAAAAGGTACCAGTACAGTACTATAACAGCCTAGCATTGAGTGATATGTTGTCGACTGATGTTTGCCCTCGGGATTAGATCTCTGCAAACCCGGAACAATGATGGGAAATCCGTGGGTTGGCTTCAATCAGTCTTTGGACCAAGCAGAAGTTGGTCCGTGTAGCGTTTTGTTGCTATGCGGTAAACATTTTAGAGTGAGAAAGTACTGTGTGTGAGAGAAAGTGTACTTCTTTTCTAGACTGAAGTCCAGATGTTAAATATGGTGACCCAGGGGGTCTATTTATAGGCGTAGAATGTCTGAATTCTTGGGAACATGTGTCAAGCGCTGAGTAATTCAATTATGAGATATATCTGGAATCGCCATTGTCATGGGCTGACGTGGCTGCGTGCCGGTCACGTGCCTAATTAAGGGCTTAAGCATAGAAGCTATCTACAGTGCTTACGAATGACACCGGGCGGCCTGGCTAAACGTTGGATGGATAATCCTAAAAACTTTAAAAATTGCTATCATTTATGCTTTTCGATCCTTTCTTTTGTATAAAGATGATGCTTTTATGCGTGTATCCCCTAGGACCATTAACGTTTGTCCTCATCCACCCATCTAAATAGGGCAAGAACAACCTCTCTACCTGCAATGGAAGGAGTATCTAGTAACACTCGAATTTCCAAAGGCTGGGTGGACCGATAGTCTAGATTGGCCCTGCGGTCCAACCTTAGTTCAAAGGCAAAACAGGAGCAAACTGGACCGGCGGTCCAGATTAGCCCAACGGTCCAGCACAAGGTGTATTTGTTAGCAGGTCAGAAGTGGACCGGCAGTTTACTTTAGACCGGTGGTCCACTTTGGACTGGCGGTCCACTTTGGACCAACGGTTCATAGCGGGACTTTTGTTATCTTTGTAATTTTGTAAAATTGAAGAGGGCTTTCTGGTCTTTTCACATATGGGCCGGTTAAAGGGTCATAAGATGCAGGTTGGGCCTCATCCAAACCTTATCCTCTCATTTCTCTCTCTCTTATCTTCAACCTCTTATTAGTGAGAGAAAGCTTTTAGAGAGAGAAAGTTCAAGAACATGAAGTTGGGGCTTGAATCAATTAAAGGTGCAAGAATTAAAGTTGTTCATCTTGCTCTTAGATACGTTTGGGTAGTGGTTGTAAGTCTTAACTCCGATTTCTTTATTTTGATTTTGATAGAAGGTTAGGTTTTTGGTTAGTGTTAGGTTATAAACCCCATTTCTTGTGAAATTTGGGGGTTTTGAGTATTGTTAGTGTATGTAAACCTAATGATTATAGGTTTATGGTTAGATGACGAATTTGGTCATGCTTTTGGGTGCTAATCACTAGATTGAAGTGTGTGTGTAAATTTGATGTTCTTAAGAACATGTTTGTTGGTCAAGTTGGGTGTTGACTTTGATTTGTTTTCAAACTAAGTTTCGAGTCAAGTTTTTAGTGAATCAAGTATGTAAATACTTGGTGTAGGTATTAATTGGTGTTTTGAAAATATAATCACTAGCCGTTAGTGATTATGGGCGTTTTTGTGACTTGTGTCAAAATGGGTAAATTGAATTGTGTCAAATTGATGATGACACTAGTTATGGTCAAATGGATGTTTAAACACTTGTGTTAAGCGTTAAATGATGTTTTTGGATGTAATCACTTTTGGAAAGTAATTTTTGGTTAAAATGATACTTTAACATAAGTCAAACGTGGTCAAACGCAATATGGGTCAATATTGTACGTGTTGTGGTTTTGGTGTAACTGACGGTTTGGAATGATCACTACCTAAGTAGTAATCTAGTGTCGGGACCTAGGTTGGTGTAATTGGTGTCAAGTATAATTTGGGTTAAATTGTACTTTGTAGAGTGGGATTGAATTACCAACCGAAGTGGTAACTAGATTATGTCCGTTAGGTGTTAAATGGGCGGGTTTTGGCAAGCAAGGTGATCCCTCAGCTAAGGGATGATTGTGTCAGATTCTCTTTTAGAGAATGTATATTTATGGTATATTGTGCCTATGTGTGATATAGGTGGTTGCTTGCTCAGATTTGAGGACGGAGATCATGTTATACATGACTTGTGCGGGCATTCCAAGGTGAGTGGAATAATTATGAGTGTATGTATATAGTGTAATTATTTGTGTCTTATGGTATGAACCAAAGAGCCGGTAGTGCCATAGCATGTGCGAATGGGTCCTATGATATGAACCAAAGAGCGGGTAGCATCATGGCATGTGTGTTGTAGTGTGAACCAAAGAGCCGATAGCACTATAGCACGAGTTGTTAGGGTGTGAACCAAAGATCCTGTAGAACCTTAGCGTGAGTATGACTCAGTGTTATGATGTGAACCAAAGAGCCGGTAGCATCATGACAAATGCGCAGTGGCGTGAATTGAAGAGCCGGTAGAGCCATATCATGTGACGTATGGTGTGAACCAAAGAGCCGGTAGCACCATAGTGTCGGTATGGTTAACCATATTGTGTGTGTGTGTCGTTTATTTTAGCATATTATATTGTGATGAATATATGCTTTTGGTGATGCTATCTTGTTGTGAATTTGTGAGTATTTAGCATTATACATTGTGATTGTATGTTAATTGGATTGCTAGCTTGTATGCGGTATTTGTGTAAGTGTTTGCCAGTAAGTAGATTATTTATGTATATGTATAATTATTGCATTCACTAAGTGTAAGCTTACCCCTCGTTGTTGTTACCTTTTTATAGGTACCATTTGTTAAGGAGAAGCTCACTAGTTTCTAGACTAGTTGCTTTTGAGTTGCTTGAGCTTATGATGGGGTAGTTTTTAGATATTCGGACGTGGATTGGGGACTTGGTAAATCCCCGGGATTATGCTCTTGGTATTGGGTTGGGTTATTGAATCTTAACCCAATTTGTAGTGTAAATGGGTCGTAATTACCCACATGTTGTGTAAAGGGTCGAAAGGTGTCGAGTTGAGCATTTTGGACTTGCTCTTATGATAAACCCGTGTTTTGTTGTATATTGAGCATATTAAACTAGTGTTAAACGAATCGTGTGTTTTGAAATATTTAACTTTGTAAAAAAAATGTTATCGTTTTTGGATAAACAGGTTCAGGTTGTTTCATATCTGATGTAGCAGGCACACTATCAAGTGTTTTAATAGGGGTAAATGGGCCTTTGTTTTCAATACCAGGCATGAGTGGGTCAATAGACTCAAGGTGAAACATGAACCTACGTCTCCAAGTCTCATCTTCAACTTCATCAAACTTGGGTGGTCTATTGGAAGAACCATTTTTGACATAAGGTGAGTTACTATAAGAAGCCATGAGAGAATTCATATCCAAGATATGAGATTATCAAGACTGGAGCTCTGATACCAATTGTTAATCCCAAAATAACAACAGGAGTATTGTAGAGGGGGTGAATACAACTCTTTTTGTTTAAATAGTTATTTTAACAATTAAGTATATTTAAACAAATAATTAAATAAGAATCATAGGTAATTTTCAACGGTATTCTTTTATTGACATAAATCTCAAAGAATCACAACTATTCAATGGCGGAATAAATAGTTGGTTGATATAGATTACACTTAAAATAGCTAGAGAGGATATCTTAAGCTTTTACAAAGTTTGGACTCTATTTAATTAAAACCCACACCACTAAATATTACAATAGTAGAGATATCTATTTATAGGATTCCTATTAACCATGTAATAGATCTATTGTTCATTGGTACATATGATGTCTGTACTTGTGTAGACAACATCATCAGAGCACGTGCTCTCTTTCTTTCCTCTTTGGTGGCTATTTGCAGGAACACCCCAAATTGGTTTGGTCATACTATTTGAATTAACAAATAGAATGTTGGGTTCCCAAGGCATTGACAAAGTAATAACTCATTTCTGCACATGCGTTAAACTTCTGCACTCCCACGTGGTCTGGTAAGGTCACTTGTTAGTCGCCGACGTGTGTCCTTTTCTGTTTAACTTTGTCTTCGACTTCTATTGAATAGTACAATTGTTGTAGACCATACAGAAAACTATTATGCTTGTTATGAAGCATAAATAGTCTAAGCGTTATATGCTGCTATCAGCCATGCTAGTTCTTATACTGGTTCACTTGATCTCCTTAATTTGTTGGGCACACATCCTGTGTTGGTTGAAGAATAATGTCTATCTTGTGCTGATAGACCATGCAGCATACTAGAAAACTTGACACAGCAACAAATGTTGTCTAAATATAAATAAACCTATGCTTGTCGCACATAACATTTTAGTGTATATAATGATGTTTTGCCATAATTAATTCCTTAATAATTTTGGGGACTCAACACTTTTTACCTAAATAAGGTACTTCATATTTTATATTCTCATATGTCTTTATTAAAGTTTAATTTATTGTTTTTACGTTTCTGTTCGTATAGTGGTTGCTGGGATGAAAACTAAAACTCTTTGAGAATTAAATATGAAGCCGCCGGCTGTGAGTATCCTAGCCGCCGGCTGGATCTCACTTAGCTGCCGGCTTCCTGCTTTAATTTGTGCAGTTCCTGCTTTTTTTTTAGAACTGTACGATTATGTTTCTGTGGTTGTTGTTTTGACTGTTTATTACTGCCATGTTCTAGATTTTTATTTGCATGCTTAATGATTAAGTAATAAGAGTTAGGATTAACTAGTAATTAATTCTAAGTAAGCTTTTACTCGATTCATCTAATTTTTGAGATTAATCACATCAATAAAGTATTTGAATTACATAAAGTTAAGCTAAAGATCAAGTGTAGTAATAAATCAAGATTAACATTAATTATGTTCATATAATAAATTCACTATTATTAGGTTTAATCGAAGATCACTTGCTTATTTGAATTCGATTGTCAATTGCATGAAAGATTAGTTAAAAGATTGATTTTCGGCTAGTAACTTGAATTGATCTGATTAGGTTTATCAACTTATATATTTGCCAGTCTGGTTGAATGTTGACTTAGTCCACACCACAAGATTAAAAATGCGTTTATCATGTGATTATTTGAATTAGGATATTAACTTTGAACACCCACTTAGTTAATATACATATTAAATCCTGCTTTGTGAACTTTATGTGATATCTAGCTTAACCTTTTTACGGATAATAATTGGTATATGATTATTGTTTTGCTATTTATTAATATGAGTAATGAAATTATCTAATAATGATTCTCTTATAATCTATCAAGTCATGGTAACCACTTGTTTTTATCTGCTTTTGTTTCTTTCTATCTTCCTTTAATTAATTTTAATTCAATTTAATTCATATTGTATTTTTCTCAAGATAGTTTTAACGACCCGTCAAAGTACACTTGACGACCATCGTTATCTTGGTCCCACAGCTTGATCATAACTCTATATGAATTTAATAAATAACCTTGCATTCTTTGTTTAAAAATGATTTCCTATAAAGGAAATCTACCAAAATATGTAAGTTTAGAAAAACCATACATTATTACTTAACCAAAAGTTGACCAAAACAAAGTCAACAACATCCACTATTAAATGTATCAAAATAGAATGCAAGTTATTGTTTAACAAAAGCTGCCATCATAAATATGCAGACTCTCTAAGCACAGCGGAAGCAATCAATCATGAACCTGAGAATAAAACATGCGAGTAACTGTCAACAAAAATGTTGAGTGAAATATAGGTTTCATATTGCAAACAGTATTTAATTTAAACCATAAAAATTTATGTTTGAAAACATAAAAACCCCTTTCTGGACCACAAAATTATATGCTAGAAAATATATAAAAACATTAATCCATTTTCCGTAAGCCACCTGGTAACCACTTAACCATTTATTTACCCTTGCCAAACACAATAAATAATATACACCGAACAAGTGTATTTTCAACTAAATACGAAGTACTAAACATTCCGATTATAAATTGCTAGCGCGACTAGCTCGAAATGGGGTTGTCAAACCCGATAGATCTATCCATAGGATTTGCGTTCACCAGTAGAAACCAGTGATTATAGTTACCAGACTAGGGAATATTTTTGTTCAACTCACAATGAATAATTTAAACCAACTTCTACATGTGTCCAAAAATATAAAATAAATTGCATGTGTTCTCATCCCAAAAGATTTAAAATAGAAAAATGGGACTATAACTCACCTTAATAGCAAATGAAGAAACCACACAAATATACGAACAGCAAATGAAGTAAAGTGATCAGGAATGATCACAACGCCGACCTATAAATAAAGCAGGTCGATATAAATAACTAACTTATGTCAAGTCTTAGTATGATAGCTATTGTACATGTTGCAAGTAACATATAACAACACTCAACATGCATCGGTTTGATCGGAACAGCGTACGGACACACACTTTCTATTTTTAGAAAGTTTCTATTTTTAGCAGGTTTCCATTTTTGAAAAGTTTCTATTTTAGGAAAGTTTCTATTTTTGGAAAGGTTCTATTTTTGGAAAGTTTCTATTTTTGGAAAGTTTTTAAGTTAGGAAAGTTTTCTTATTTAGAAAGTCAACAAAAGTCAACTGAAAGTCAAAGTCAACTGAAAGTCAACTCAAAAATCAACCTTGGTCAAACATAGTCAACATTAATTTTAAAAGTGTAAGTTGTAATAATAATATAAGTTATAATGTTATTTAAAGTCAAATATGTATGATTATGTTATAACATAAGTTTAATTAAATTAAAATAATTTATTAAAGTTAACATAAGTTTAGACGATATAATTAATATAACATAAGTATTTAATTAATTAATTAAATAGTAGTCATAACATAAGTATTATTAATTAATAATAAATTTTATATCATATCATAACTATTATTAATTAATAATGAATTATTAATCATAAGTTTCTAATTATAATCATTAAATCATAAGTATTTAATAATTAAATTATAATTAAATAATAACTAAGTCTTATAATAATTAAATAATTAATTAATCCTTATTATAAGTCTTATAATAATAATCTCATAATATAAGTTTAATACTTATCATAAGTATTTTCCATTAATAATAAAAGTATTATTAATCATAAGTTTAATTAAAATGTTAATTAAATCATAAGTAATAATTAAATGATATAATAAATATATATCATAAGTATTAAATTAAAATAATTACTTTTTATATCATAAGTAATTTATTAATAATGAATTTCATTATTTATATCATAAGTCTTATTTAATAACCATATGTTTTAATTAAAAGTTCATCGTGTCATAACTTGAGTCCCGAGAATCAGTTTTCGAAGAGTCTTATATATATCTTTGCCTAACCGACTCACCTGACACATTAATGTGCTCAAGAACACCCCAAGAACAGCAAACAAGTCGTGAGTTTCAGCCCTTAATCAGTTTGGATCTTTAATCCGCTCAAAAACGTGTTTTAGTCATAACGGGTGATCCGTGGCTCGGATTTCGATGACCCGAACATGAATGTTCATCCCAGCATCAATCCTAACACACTAGTACACCGTAAAGACTCTAAAAATGGTCACAAAGTCGGACCACACCTGGTACAATTCGTTTTAATATTTTAATCTCAATATAACACCATTTTAATCATAACTAGAGCTCCGGGAATCGAAATGACATGAATCCGGCGTCTAAAATTAATGTCTTGGTGAGAGGAACTCATCTAGATACTTTAATTTCACTTTTATAAAAGTTAAGTTTACAGAAAATATCAAACAAGCTGCTGTCCCAAAACAATCAAACCGAAAACATAAATTAACGAGCATTTCTACGCATACAATCAACAATACAATAACATATAAACATCATACTATTAATATAATATTTAAAAACAGAAAAATATAAGAAAATTCAAAAGTTAGGGTTAGGGTTTATACCCTAATCAAAAATCAAGAGATGTAGATGTGTAGAGAAGAACGCGTAGAATCCGAATATGTGAATGATTTCTTGATCTAAGTATTATTTGATGAAGATGATGGTGGATGATGTTGGTGTTGGCAATGGCTCTAATGGAGAAAGGAGGGAGAAAAATAAAGTGATAAAAGCTAGGTTTAGAAAATGGGAAGTGTAAAATGAAAACATGAATGAGAAATGGAAAAATCAAGGGAGTATACCCCCCTCCCCATGGATTCGGCCAAAAACTGAATGGGGTGGGACCCACATGGCCCACAATGATAAATTATGAAATCCTTATGTCCCGAACGCTCGATCGAAGCCCGAAACGCGAAAACGCTACTACGCGATTGATTTTTCGGAGAGATAATAAATACGCGACGAATAAAATGTATAAACACTAAATATAAACATAAGACATTAAAATATCATATTTAAAATAATTAGGACTTAAAAATCCCTAAAGCTTGACCGTTGGTTTGAAAACCGAAAAGATTCGCCGGATAGAAATTCGCGACACGTAAAAACGTATAACTTAAAATATGAATATAAATATTCACATAACACATAATAATTAATATATTATTACAAAAATAATAATATAGGTCATAGAAATGATGTGTCACGGATAACAGTTACCGGTCGTTAAATAATTAACGGCAAAAGATAACGGTAAAAAGTAGGGTCGTTACAGTACCTTCCCGTTACGGAAATTTTGTCCCGAAATTTAAGCAGGTGCAGGGGTTGACTCAGCATCTGGGAACAAATGCAGGTACTTCTGCTTCATCTGGTCTTCAAGCTCCCAAGTGAACTCGGGACCGCGTCTGGTGTTCCATCTAACTCGAACAATAGGAATTTGGCTCTGCTTAAGAGTCTTAACCTCTCGGTCCATAATTTCAAAAGGCTCCTCAATAAAATGAAGTTGCTTATCAACATGAAGTTCCTCCAAAGGAATAGTCTGATCGGCCTCGGCCAAACACTTCTTTAAATTCGATACATGGAAAACATCGTAAACAACACTGAGTTCTTGTGGCAATTTCAAACGATAAGCCACTAGTCCAACTCTCTCAATAATCTCAAACGGTCCCACAAAACGAGGATTCAACTTTCCCCTTTTACTAAAATGCACCACTCCTTTCCAAGGTGATACCTTCAACATAACACGATCACCGACCTGAAATTCGATATCGTTCCTTCTCTTATCAGCGTAACTCTTTTGCCTACTTCTGGCGGTTCTCAATCTTTCTTTAATATGTACAATCTTCTCAGTAGTCTCGTGAATAATTTCTGGACCTGTGAGTTGAGCATCCCCAACCTCATTCCAACAAGTAGGAGACCTACATTTTCTACCATACAGAGCTTCAAATGGTGCGGCCTTAATACTTGTATGATAGCTGTTGTTATAAGAAAATTCAGCTAGTGGCAAATATTTATCCCACCCCTTACCAAAATCAATAGTACACGCCCGTAACATATCTTCTAACGTTTGAATGGTCCTTGTGACGACCCGAAAATTTCTGACCAAATTTAAACTTAATCTTTATATGTTTCCGACATGATAAGCAAAGTCTCTAATGTTGAGTCTTGAAAACTTTGAACTGTTTTTCATGAATGCATTTGATCTTGACTATTCCCGACGATTCACGAACAATTATTTTTAAATTAATATGTATAGATGTATACGTATATAGAGATAAATACATAACAATTGAAAATAATAAAATTTAATCAATTCGAATTAAGAATTATTATTATTATGTATTATTATTAAGAATTACTATTGTTATTATTATTATATATATCATATAGTAATTACTAACATGTAATGTTAACATCTAATATAATGAATGTAATTATAAGTTAAACCGTAATTGTTATAGTAATAATATTATTATTTTCAACATTAACATCTATATTAGTATTATTAATATGAAAACGGATATAAATATAAATTGTTATATTACTATTATTAATATTATTGTAATTAATAATACTATTAGTAACATGAATAATATTACTATCATCATCATT
Organism: Rutidosis leptorrhynchoides; assembly: GCF_046630445.1. Classification (NCBI taxonomy): domain Eukaryota; kingdom Viridiplantae; phylum Streptophyta; class Magnoliopsida; order Asterales; family Asteraceae; genus Rutidosis; species Rutidosis leptorrhynchoides. Next base: position 291,257,261 of record NC_092333.1, read on the forward strand.
ATTAGTATTATTTTAGTAATATTTTAGTGTTATTATTATTATAAATTTTATATCCCTAATATTATTATTATTCGTATTTTTATTAAATAATTACCTGTAATTAATAAGTAACAAAATTATACTTATAAATCTATAACAAGCAGATGGAAACAAAAATTATTGGATATAGAATCATCAAGTCATACCAAATCTGTTTTCTTTCTCATCGACTCTTATTATTTTTCTTCCTCGTTACTATTCCTGATCATGAATCGTACAAAATTGCTATATATATCTATCAACTGTGTTAAATATTGTTTGTTGTCCCTAAATTGTGATACTAGCCAAATTCAATTCACAATATAAACAAAAAGATTAGTTGTACATCACAATCACTTTATATATTTTTCTTTCTATTGTCTGTTACATGGAAAAATAGAACGAATCAACTCAATTATACAAATCAATCGATCATTCACGTTTTGAAAAGAAATCCTTTCGATTACTTCACTTTTTCCCTTCCTTTTTCTTGTATTTTTTTTTGTGAACCCATGTGATCAAACCTATATAACCACTAGTGTTTCCTATTTTGTTAGGATCAAACTTAAGGCCAACACCACCATCATCTTAAGTTATACAAACCAATCACCACATCACCTACTATTTTATGTCTTGTTCTATGAATCAAACCGAACACCATCGTCCCCAACCAAAATCACGAGAACCTTCAATCATCGACATCCTCCACACCTTCAAACCTAATTCTCACTATCAACCACCTCTCTTAAATCATCACCATCGCCATTTGCTACTGCTATGCTTTGTTTCCGTTAAAAACCGATAACCACCACCTTGTTTCCTTTCTAAGTGTTCGATCACCATCATGGCTCACCAAAACAACGTTCAAACCTACTAGTCGACGAGGTACTCTACTATTACTACTATATACTTACCGTTTTCTATTTATGATCGTAACCCACCATCTTTTAAAAACCATAACCATCTTTTTAACAACCAACACCATCACTTTTGTCTTTTCTATAAACCAAGCACCACAACCACATCTATCGAGCTGCAGCTGCTTCATATGCTTATGTTTTCTGTCTAGACGCCACTATCACCACTTGAACCCATCCAATAAAAATTCAATAACTTACAGCAGGTTGACGAGTCTCAAGAAAACTCCACGTTATTTTTTTATCAAATCAACATAATTAGAGTGAAGAATAAAAAGTAAGGTTATTGTTTTAAATACTAGTACATGTCTTCTTTATTTTGTGGCAGACAACCTAACTTTTGCTTTAATAAAGAATGAAGATTAGGTATTAGATAATAGGTTAAGAGATGATGATTGGAACTAGTTGGCGTATTCTTTTCCCTTGGTCAACAGAGTGGTACCCTATAATTTGGTTTTAAACACAAAAAGGAAAAGGTTTAATCTAGTGAATGTTGAGCTGTAAAGAAAGAAAAGGATGTGATTGATGTTCCTATTATATTTTTTTCTCCTCTCTAACGAATCCCACAATCTAATCCATCGAATATTGGATTCCGTCATACAACTAGGCTAGTCATTTGGGCTTCCAATACCCTAAACCGGTTTTGTCAATATGGATTGCTATACTCATTTGTTTTGGGCCGAGTTCTAATACGTCTTCTATTAAACCTAAACGATGATGATGATTCGGTTTACATGAAATTTCTGGTTCTCTCTTCTTTTCCTTACGCCTGCAAACCCCAATCATTTCTGTTTATAACCAAAAATAAACAAACTTAAAACAAACACCTTGTTAATTCATTCTTAACTCTTGCTGCTTCGTCTCTTCTGTTGAGCAAGATAGCGATATGAAAATGATTGAATATGTTTAAGGGTTACAGTTTTGTCAAATTAGATAAAAAATATTAGATTATAGAACTTTATAAAGTTTGCAAGAGGGAATCATGGCTAAACTAGGATGGGTCAACCAAATTGACGATTATAATGATGATAATATGATAAAGACTTTGATGATTTGAAAATGATAATAAATGAAGATTGCATAATGATACGGGAATAAACATGATGGAGAAAGAGGCTGTGATTACCTTAATAATGACATAATGATGATGATCATGATATACGAATATTATGATGATCACATTTATAATGATGACGATTAGATGTTATTGATGGAAGATATTGATGATGATTGGATGATCGAAGTTAGATTATGTTATATTGATGAAAAGAAGAAGAAGAATTAGATACACAGATATATTAGGTTATATAGATTTGGACAGTAGTTTATTTTTGAGGTTGAACCGAGGCAAAAATGGGTTAAATAAGTATAATCGCGATTTAAATCAGAAAAAAATAAATGGAGGAATGGTTTGAGGGTCGTTTTGGTTAGCAAGAGGTCGCGGGTTTGAGTCCGGGCAATGGCATGTATTTTTTTTGGAGCTTGTTCTTCAAAGGTTGTAAACTATTTTTTTATTTATTACTAGTATTATTATTATTATTATTATTATTATTATTATTATTATTATTATTATTATTATTATTATTATTATTATTAAGTATTATGTACTATTATCAAAAAAAGTATTATTTTATTTATTATTAAACTTAAATTTTTATTAAAGACTACTATTAAGATTAAAGTATCATTTTTGTAAAAATTATCATTTTAATAATATTATTATCAATAGTACTATTATTATCAATAGTAGTAAAATTAACATTTATTATTCTCATTATTAAATCTAATTATTATTATTATTTTATCTTTACTAATATTATTTTAGTACTATTATAATTATTCTTTTAATAAACAAATGATTTTTTAATAAAAATATATTACAAGTATACTAATATTACGTACTAACATGTTTTTAATATATATTAACTAATATAATATTATAACCTTAATTAAATTATACATCATATTTATAATATATTATTAATGTAATATAAAAAGATATTAATCTTAACATATTATAAAAAAAATAAATAAATAAACTTAATTAATTAAATGTGATATGTGTTAATATATATATGAATAATATAGGTTCGTGAATCCGAGGCCAACCCTACACTTGTTAAATGACGTCATATGTATTTTTACTACAAAATACATTATGGTGAGTTTCATTTGCCTTTTTACCCTTTATATTTTTGGGCTGAGAATACATGTGCTGCTTTTATAACTGTTTTACGAAATAGATACGAGTAAATGAAACTGCATTCTATAGTTGGATTATTAAACTGAATATGCCCCTGATGTTAAAGCTAAGGGGTATAAAATACTATTAAATTTTACAAGGAAATACTATTAAATAGGGGGATGATTCTAACACACCCTTTTTTGATCCTCACACACCTATTTTAACATTTTACTCTTCTAATAATACTCCATTTCTTTAAATTGGTGTGTGAGGATCAAAAAAGTGTGTGTGAGAATCATCCCCCTATTAAATACGATACAATTTTACACAAGATATTTATTTATTTAGAGAATGGATATACTTAAACCTTGCTACAACACTTATAGGCAGTGTACCTAATCGTACAGTAGTGTAGTTTTTAGTAAGTCCGGTTCGTTCCACAGGGAAAAATCTTTAAACAAAGCCTAACGCTATATTAGTTTTATTTTATAAAAATACAAATATATATATATAAGTAATATTATTATTATAAATGGGGGGGTTTTTTTACCGTTTAATGACCGGTTTGTCGATTTTAAAAACTTAAGTCGCAGTTAAAACCAAATGTAAAATATTAAAAATAAATACAAGACTTAATTTAAAGCGTAAAGTAAATAACGATAATGAAATTGCGATAAATAAAAGTACGATAAAATAAACTTGCGATAATTAAAAAGTACGATAATTAAAAGTGCAATTAAATACAATAACAATAAATAAAAGTGCGATAATTAGAAGTGCAATTAAATATAAAATAAAGGAAATTAAATATGAAATAAAAGAATTATGCTTATTTAAACTTCCGTAATCATGATGTTTGACGTGTTGATTTTAGTTTTATGCCCATGGGTTAATTTTCCTTTATCCTAGATTATTTAATATGTCCGTCTGGTTTTTGTCCATAACAGTCCATCAGTCATAAATATAAAGTGCGAGTATCCTCGTCAAATTATCCTTATACCCGAAGTTAAATATTCCAACTAATTGGGGACTTAAACTGTAGCAATATTTTAATACTTTGTTTAATAATTACACCAGGTTATCGACTGCGTGTAACCCAAGGTTTTAATACTTTGTTATCAATTATGCCAAGTGTCCTTGTACATAATTTCACCCCTGTTTTAATAATTCTAGTGACTATTAATCCATTCCCGTGTCCGGTTAAATGAACGATTATTCATACATATAAATACCCCGCCCATCGTGTCCGATCAAGTGTATATGGTTATTTATAGGGACGTCCAATTGTAAATCTTTATATTAAAATTAACAAATTATCATTTAGTTAAACAAATATAAAGCCCATTAATAGCCCATAGTCTAATTTCCACAAGTGTCGTTCTTTTGTCCAAACCCCAATTATGGTACAAAGCCCAATTACCCAATTTTAATATTTTTAACCCAACATCATGATTACTTCGGATTAAATAAGCATAATAATAACTTAGCTACGATACATTAAATTAAAAAGGTTGAACATAACTTACAATGATTAAAAATAGCGTAGCGTTACACGGACAGAATTTCGACTTACACCCTTACAACATTCGCTAACATACCCTTATTATTAGAATTAAAATTAAAATTAAAATTATAATATATATATATATATATATATATATATATATATATATATATATATATATATATATATATATATGTTTACGAGATAGAGATAAAGATATGGATATATGGTGCACCAAAGCTCGAAATTTATAGGCCTGTGAACTGAAAAAGTTGGCCATGCGATCGCATAGCTTTTGTGCCTCCAGGCCATGCGATCGCATGGTGGTAGGTGACAGCTCAAAATTCTTGTTTTCTTGTTTGTCGACGTTTTAATTAAATAAATATAATATATAAATAATTATAAGAATTATTTAAATATTATATTATATTTATGTGCATAGTTGACTTGTAATTTTTAGTCCGTTGCGTCGAGCGTTGAGAGTTGACTCTGGTCCCGGTTCCGAATTTTCGAACGTCCTTGCGTACAATTTAATATCTTGTACTTTGCGTTTTGAATCTTGTACTTGAAAGGACCCGTCCTAATCCATCCGGATGAAGTCCATATCGATTATAAACGAATCACAACAGTTGATTACATCGCGAGGTACTTGACCTCTATATGATACATTTTACAAACATTGCATTCGTTTTTGAAAAGACAATCTTTCATTACATCGAAAGTTGACAACATGCATACCATTTCGTAATATATCTTACTATAATTGAATTAATAATAATCTTGATGAACTCAACAACTCGAATGCAACGTCTTTTGAAATATGTCATGAATGAATCCAAATAATATCTTTAAGATGAGCAAATGCACAGCGGAAGATTTCTTTCGTACCTGAGAATGAACATGCTTTAAAGTGTTAACCAAAAGGTTGGTGAGTTCATTAGTTTAACATAAATAATCATTTCCATCATTTTAATAGACCACAATATTTTCATTTTCTCATAAATATACGTCCCATGCATAGAGGCAAAAATATCATTCATATGGATTGAACACCTGGTAACCGACCTTAACAATATGTATATTAGAATATCCCCATCATTCCAGGATCCTCCTTCGGACATGATATAAATTTCGAAGTACTAAAGCATCCGGTACTTTGGATGGGGCATGTTGGGCCCGATAGATCTATCTTTAGAGTTCGCGTCAATTAGGGTGTCTGTTCCCTAATTCTTAGATTACCAGACTAAATAAAAAGGGGCATATTCAATTTCAACAATTCAACCATATAATGTAGTTTCGATTACTTGTGTCTATTTCGTAAAACATTTATAAAAATTGCGCATGTATTCTCAGCCCAAAAATATAAAGGGTAAAAAGGCAAATAAAACTCACGCATGTAAATATTGTAAAACAGTTAATAAAGCATTTGCATGTATTCTCAGCCCAAAAATGTAAAGAGTAAAAGGGAGCAAATGAAACTCACCTAATGTATTTTGTAGTAAAAAAATACATATACATCATTGAACAAGTGTAAGGTTGGCCTTGGATTCACGAACCTATATCATTTATATATTTATTAATATACATAATGGTAATCGAACAAGTATATTTATAAGTTTATTAGCTATATTCTTTTTATATTAAATATATATTTATATATGTTTCATATATTCATTTTGTACATGAAAAGATATTTAAATCTTTGTTATGTGATATGTATTAGATATATTTATATAAATATCAATCATTTGTTAAAGTAGTATTTTAAGATAATATTTTAAGTGATATCAATAATAATAATGATAGTACTAATATTAATAATAATGATAATAATATTAAGAATGATAATATTAACGATAGTTTTTATAATGAATCTCACAATAACGATAATATTAGCAGTTTTTAATGAAATGAATAATTTAATAGTAATGATAATGAAAATAACGATTTTTAGAATAATACCTAATACCTGATAATAATAATAATTATTATAACAATCTTATTACTAGTGGTAATCTTTAATTAATAATACTTTTGTTAATAAAAATAATAAAATTTATAAATGTTACTAATACTTGTATTAGTAATGATGATAATTCTAATAACTAATGTTCGTAATACATAATCGTAATATTACTAATAATAATTATAATTCTAGTACTTAATGATCGTAATAATAATAATAATAATAATAATAATAATAATAATAATAATAATAATAATAATAATAATAATAATAATAATAATTAATAATAATAATAATAATAATAATAATAATTAATAATAATTAATAATAATAATAATAATAATAATAATAATAACAATGATATTACTACTTACATAACGATATTAACTCTATTACTTAATAAAAAAAATTTGTATTTATGATAGTAATTATGATAATTATCATAACAATAATAACAATAACTAATAATAATAATATTAATAATAATAATAATAATAATGATAATAATAGAAATAAAAATAAGAGATTATACCCTCTTGGAAAGCTTTTATAAAAAGATCTGCCCCAGTACAGAATCGAACTTGTGACCTACTGTTAGTTCAACAACACCCAGGAACCATCAAGCTACTTGTTCATTTCTGATATAAATCAGACCTTAATACTATTTAACCCGTTTGGCAGAATATACTCGGCCCAACAGAAGGTTCAAAGCCCAACAGAAATAATAGACTCTCGGCCCAATAACACCAGCCTTGTTCAATAGCCCAGTAATATAATCGAATAGCAGAAATTAGAATAAGGTTTACGCTTTGAACATAGGATTCGAAACAGGAAACATGAGCCGTCATTTTCTACTTATCTTTATCGTCGTCATATTTTAATCATAATCCCACATCATTCAATATCTTCATTAATCCTCATCAATTTTTAACCAGTAAAAGACTTAGAGATATAAATAATACGCGTGAGTGGGTGTTGAAATCGAAACAGAAATAATAAACAACACATCTTCGTTGTTTTTAATTTCATTTTCACTCGTTTCATTATTATTTACCAAGATTGTAATTGTAATCATCATCATTAAAAAAACAAATCATTAACTTGGGTGTCCATAATGGTCGGCCAAGACATCCATTTTGTCCCACTTATTAGAAAAAAAAAACGAAGCATGAATATTTTTATTCACCCAAGTTGACAAACTTTATGTTTTGGCCACCTTCTCCTTTATTCTTTAGCATAAAAGGACCACCTTTATTTTCACAGTAACCGAAAAAAAAATATAATCATTCAAGTGTAGTTGTAGCGGCTTATGATATTAGAAGGTGACGGATTAAATAGGATGAAAGGTATAGCAGTTATTATCAACAACGGTTTCCCATGATGAAGGTTAAGCGATAGAAAGAAAGAAGAAGTAAAAAAAATAAGATAGGTGAGGGTTTGAAGTGGGTGTCGATGGATGGTGTGCCAGTTTAATAGTATCGGTTGTGGTGTTGTCGATGGCAGGTGGTTGTTCATGAATTGGGAGAAAGTTTGAAGATGGTGATTGATGGTACATGGTGGTTAGTGGTGGTCGTATAAAGGTGGTGGAGATGTAAGTGGTGGTTTGCCTAAACGAAGATGATGATCAAATAGTAAAAACACAATTGAGTTTTGATAGTGAAGTTCCCGGTTATGTAGCAAAATACAAATGGGTTTCTGTGGTGGCTTTAGTGGTGATGTTTGTAGTGTTCATGAATAGTAGGTAGCGGGTTTAGAAGGTAGTCGTGGAAGGTGATTAAGGTGGGTTGATATTTGGAAGTGATGAGTTCTCTTACGTCTACTAAATTGATCAATAGGTATATGGAGGATTTGTGGGTCTCATGTTGTGACAGACAACAGGAAATTAAATAAATAAAAAAAATAAAGTCGATGTGTATCTCTAACTGATTTTGGACTTGTTCCTTTGATTGTTTCTGGTTCGTACGAATTTGGTGGTGGAAGGACAATTAAGCACAGTTGATTAGTTACAGGAAACAGATTTGGTTCCAATTCTAAAGATACACTCCTTTACAATTGATTAATAATAATTTTAAAAATAAAAATAAAAATACTGAAATATTTTTAATAATAACAGCATATTAATACAATCAATAATAATTACCATAATAATATCTAGGATAATAATACTAGTAGTTATAATAATGTTTGTAATAATATTATTAATAATCCTAATAATAAATTGTATTATTTTTATAATAATTATTATGATAATGATAATAATAATATCTAATAATAATACTAGTAAAATTTATAATTACTAATTATAATAATAATGATATTAACAATGATAACTACATTAATGATAATAACATAACATTTCCAAGTTCATAAAATATATCTTAAAGCTTATATGCATATCAACTAATCCGTTAAAGGTTTTATTAATATATCTCAATTTAATAATCACACATATGTATATATATATATATATATATATATATATATATATATATATATATATATATATATATATATATATATATATATATATATATATATATATATATATATATATATATATATATATATATATATACACATAATTGTTCGTGAATCATCGGGATTAGTCAAAGGTCAAATGTAACCATGTACACAGTTCAAAGATTTTGAGATTCAATTAAATATACTTTGCTTATCGTGTCGAATTCATATAGAGATTAAGTTTAAATTTGGTCGGAAATTCCCGGGTTGTCACAGTACTCTTGTAATTTCGAGATGTTTCTTATCAATAATTGGAACCTCTTTGATTGTATTTTGTACTTTTGAGCTTTTTGGTCGTTTGCATCTTTAATTTGTCGAATCTGTCTTTTGTCTTCACCCTTTATTATTTAAACGAATATCACTTGTAAATAGAACAGTTGCAACTAAAAGCTTGTCTTTCTTGAGGGATAATGCTATGAAATATATGTTCGTTTTTAGCATTATCAAATATTCCCACACTTGAGTGTTGCTTGTCCTCAAGCAATATCGTCTTGAAATACTAGAATCACTTCTTTATTCTTCACACTTTGTACATCAGTGATTTCTTTACGGCGGTATAAACAATGGTAGTAACGATGTGGTTTATAGTCCTATATGACTATAAAAATTTAGATCCTTTAAGAAATTGGATCTTTATGAAAACATTTGATCTTTTTGAAAATTCAATCTAGCTTTTACCCTAGATAAGTTTTCTAGAATAACCCTTCACCGGTGTTTGAAAATTCTTTTTGTGGGTTTGGTGGGTTTCATATTTGAAAATTTTAGCTCAAAACTTACGGTTTTGTGTCACCCTCTTGCTATCCTTGTATTGGGAAAGCAACACGTCCAGTATACTTGCTCCGAATATTACCTTTCGGTAAACTACTGTGCGGTTGTAAAGGAAAGTATTGAACAAGCAACTGTTAAGGCAATGTCCCCTGACATGCTTTTAATTATGGTCTATAACTTTTCGGACGCAATTACTACCCTTGGTAGGAGCAATAGTAAAGCTCACCCTTATAATTTTTCGGTCTGGCACAAGGTCCTGTCTTTGACCATGCTATGCAACCACCGTTCTTACGATTGACACCCGATTTGGTTCAGGTGACCTAATGAATTCCAGGTGAATTCCTAGGATTTTATGTTCAATGGTAATGAACGCATTGAAAAATGAGTTTTCAGAAAACAAATCGATTTTAATTTTGATCAAAATATTTTCTCGTTCAAGCTCGAGTTTAGATATCATCGAATTCCATGAGTTTGTAATTCTCAATCTTTAAAGTCAATCTCAAGGATTGAGTAATATCAGGCTTAAAAGCTGATTTTTAATCTTTAAGGAGCTAATCCTTTCTGGGGGTCTGATTCATTAGTCTTATCAAGCTAATTTGCACGGCGCCCTCCCCATTTTACGAGACAGATCCTCTCATGGTTAGGATAAGTCTGACCACATGGTGACCCTGTTTGATGCTGAGGTCCGTGGATTTCCTGCTGATTTTAGAGATGACTTTTCTAGATTTTTCGTCAACCTACAGCTGGTCTGGACGACAACTTCATGACCTAAATCAAGAAGCGCGTTTCTTTTACGGAAGACTTTACTTCCTTTTACCGAGGGAATTGATTCATCGTGTAGATCCATCTTTCTTTCAAATATATTACAGTAAATCGGGTAAAACTGTTTAGTTTAGTCCAAAGCAAAAGTATCTTCAATTATTTGTTACAGAAATATGTGACATATGTTTAAGATAACTTGGTAATTTTTCCCACACTTGGCTTTTATTTTCCTTTTTATTGTCCTCTATTCCATTTTAAATGAATTTTAACATTTTGGTTTGTTTCTCAATTTATGTCCTTTCCGAGGTAACAATAATTTCGGTGTTAACACCTAGTTTTATCGTTCATAAATATGTATAAACATGATTTTGAGTTCATTTAATTGAAAATTTTGAAAAATTTTACTAGAATTGGGTAGTCAGTATATAAGACTAGGGCTGTTCTTTATTATCAGAGAGCACTAGATTCTAATACAACTACTACGTTACTAGTATTTTTAATGGTAACCAAGTGTTTAAAGTAAAAAAATTTAAAAATCCGAAAGAATTTTACCCCTTCCCACACTTAAGATCTTGCAATGCCCTCATTTGCAAGAAATCAGTAACAATTTAAAATATTGAGGGTGATTAGCATAGAAAAATGATTAAATTTTACCAAAGTTTCTAAACATATTGGCGTTTGTTTGCTGAATGATAAATGGTGCACATCATTTGTTCATTCCTTCTTGTTGTTACATCACATTTGTTTTTCGTTTTGTCGTCAAAACTAGCTTTTGCTGAACTTAATGCCAGTCTTTGAAAATGCGCTGTTTTACCCTGTTTTGTACAATCGACAATATACATACATACAAATATAAACATGCATGGCAATTTGAAATGGGACTTAATATCCCACTTTCAAATCCTAAATGTAAAATATTAGTACACAATAATAATAAAAATGATAAAAATTACACAAATATATCTAATAACATAAGTTTAAACATGAATAATTAAAAAGATAAAAACATAAAAATCATAAAAATAACCAAATGGAACTAAATCAGTCTGGATATGGGTTCCAGTTCATCTCGTCAGGTGGGTTCCATTGTTGATTATAGGTGTTCTGATAGGCTTGGTTATAGTCATAACGGTTAAAGGGTGGTCGGATCTCGGGGTTGTGTGGCGGAAAATAAGCAGGTCGAGTAGGTACATACTTATTTGGTACCTGATATGATAGCTGGCTCATGATTTCGTGCTGATGAACTAACCAGCTATCGTGTTAGCGTCGCCTATAATCCTCGTATACTCGCTCGGAGTTCCACTGCTCATACATACTATGCGAACGTGGACGTCAAGAATAGCATCTCGAAAGACATCCCTAATGTCTTCCGCCTCCTCCTTTTCCTCGTCTGAGCCTCTCTCTACCTGAGGATGAGGTCCCTCATAGGGTACTGCCTGGTTACGTCTACTTTTCAATACCTTAGCACCCACATAAAATTTCAATCCTAAGGGCTCAACATGTTCTCTACAAAGCTGTAATGGACCCCCTTGGTTCCTATCAACACCTAAATACTCTCCAATGAGAGTAACAAAAATACCTCCTCCTATTATACTCCCGTCCTGCATTCCCTCTACCATTTTAGATAAATAAAAAGCAACACAGTAAGGGATATTGACAAAGCTTCTAGGATCCCGAATACACTTTAGGTAGAATAAATCATGTAAGGTAATTTTTTCTTTATTGTGACTTCTCCGTGTAATCGAGTTAGCCAAAAATCTATGAATAATACGAAGCTTGGCTCTGTCAATATGTGTATAGGAGTGTCCTCCTGCTCGTGCAAAAACATCAAAATGTGACATACGCCTCCAAATGGCGTCAGCGTCAAAGTTGCTATCTACCCTTTCACCATAATGAATCAAGTTTGTACAATCGGGTAGTAGCAACTCACCAGGAGTATATATCTGTAAAGCCCTGGCCATGTCCAGCATGGACATTCTGTGCATCCTACCGCCAAGGATAAACCTAAGAAATCTTCTATCATCTATTCTAACTATATTTGTATCAAGTGATACAGTACTCATCAACTCAACACACCATTCCTTATATACAGGTCTACGAATGGTGAAAAGACGTTCCCAATCTGTAAAAGAAGAACTGCCATACCTTTGAACTAAAAGCTGTCTAACACGGTCAGCTAGATGGACCGTTTCCAAAGGAACCCAATCGATTACCCTTGGCACCTCTACATTTTTTGTTACCAATTTGAATTTGTTCCTTTGATATGTCTCGTAATCTCTCCATCTCCTATCAAATCTCAGATTAGGATGCAGAGTGTGCTCAGGAATCGTTGGGAATTTTACTGGAGGCCTCATTGGGAATACTATGAATTCATCAACAAACTGTACCGGATCATAATAAGGTATGTGCTGATCAGGCTATTGTTGTGGTTCTTGTTGTGGTTCTTGTTCTGGTGCTGGTGCTGGTCGTCTAAATGATGATGCTCCTGAACCTCCCGTATCGGCTTTCTGCAAAACACATTAAACACAAAATTTGTGCATCCAAATATGCATTAGCGTTAGCAAAATAACAACTTAAAACAATCACTATAACATGTTAAATCAAAATTAAACTTATACACATTTTCACAATTTTTCACAATTCTACACTTTTCAAATAAGCACATATGAAAATATATACAAACTTCATAAGCATTTAACTCAAATAACATGTCAAAATAGTCATTACTAATAATTAAACAAGTCTCAAATGGCAATTACATCAAATTAATCAAGTTCATGAATTTTGGACTTAAAAAGTCCACTTTAATCTCCAAAAATCATGTTTAGAATCAATGTTTGGATCATTTAACTACCTAAATGAAATGTCCCGTTCTTATTGATTAAAAACGTTCCATATTAATTGATTTCGTTGCGAGATTTTGACCTCTATATGAGACGTTTTTCAAAGACTGCATTCATTTTTAAAACAAACCATAACCTTTATTTCATAAATAAAGGTTTAAAAAGCTTTACGTAGATTATCAAATAATGATAATCTAAAATATCCTGTTTACACACGACCATTACATAATGGTTTACAATACAAATATGTTACATCGAAATCAGTTTCTTGAATGCAGTTTTTACACAATATCATACAAACATGGACTCCAAATCTTGTCCTTATTTTAGTATGCAACAGCGGAAGCTCTTAGTATTCACCTGAGAATAAATATGCTTTAAACGTCAACAAAAATGTTGGTGAGTTATAGGTTTAACCTATATATATCAAATCGTAACAATAGACCACAAGATTTCATATTTCAATACACATCCCATACATAGAGATAAAAATCATTCATATGGTGAACACCTAGTAACCGACATTAACAAGAAGCATATATAAGAATATCCCCATCATTTCGGGACACCCTTCGGATATGATATAAATTTCGAAGTACTAAAGCATCCGGTACTTTGGATGGGGTTTGTTAGGCCAAATAGATCTATCTTTAGGATTCACGTCAATTAGGGTGTCTGTTCCCTAATTCTTAGATTACCAGACTTAATAAAAAGGGGCATATTCGATTTCGATAATTCAACCATAGAATGTAGTTTCACGTACTTGTGTCTATTTTGTAAATCATTTATAAAACCTACATGTATTCTCATCCCAAAAATATTAGATTTTAAAAGTGGGACTATAACTCACTTTCACAGATTTTTACTTCGTCGGGAAGTAAGACTTGGCCACTGGTTGATTCACGAACCTATAACAATATATACATATATATCAAAGTATGTTCAAAATATATTTACAACACTTTTAATATATTTTGATATTTTAAGTTTATTAAGTCAGCTGTCCTCGTTAGTAACCTACAACTAGTTGTCCACAGTTAGATGTACAGAAATAAATCGATAAATATTATCTCGAATCAATCCATGACCCATTATATACGTATCTCAGTATTGATCACAACTCAAACTATATATATTTTAGAATCAACCTCAAACCTGTATAGCTAACTCCAACATTCACATATAGAATGTCTATGGTTGTTCCAAAATATATATAGATGTGTCGACATGATAGGTCGAAACATTGTATACGTGTCTATGGTATCTCAAGATTACATAATATACAATACAAGTTGATTAAGTTATGGTTGGAATAGATTTGTTACCAATTTTCACGTAGCTAAAATGAGAAAAATTATCCAATCTTGTTTTACCCATAACTTCTTCATTTTAAATCCGTTTTGAGTGAATCAAATTGCTATGATTTCATATTGAACTCTATTTTATGAATTTAAACAGAAAAAGTATTGGTTTATAGTTGGAAAAATAAGTTACAAGTCATTTTTGTAAAGGTAGTCATTTCAGTCGAAAGAACGACGTCTAGATGACCATTTTAGAAAACATACTTCCACTTTGAGTTTAACAATAATTTTTGGATATAGTTTCACGTTCATAATAAAAATCATTTTCTCAGAATAACAACTTTTAAATCAAAGTTTATCATAGTTTTTAATTAACTAACCCAAAACAGCCCGCGGTGTTACTACGACGGCGTAAATCCGGTTTTACGGTGTTTTTTGTGTTTCCTGGTTTTAAATCATTAAGTTAGCATATCATATATATATAGAACATGTGTTTAGTTGATTTTAAAAGTCAAGTTAGAAGGATTAACTTTTATTTGCGAACAAGTTTAGAATTAACTAAACTATGTTCTAGTGATTACAAGTTTAAACCTTCGAATAAGATAGCTTTATATATATGAATCGAATGATGTTATGAACATCATTACTACCTCAAGTTCCTTGGATAAACCTACTGGAAATGAGAAAAATAGATCTAGCTTCAAAGGATCCTTGGATGGCTTGAAAGTTCTTGAAGCAGAATCATGACACGAAAACAATTTCAAGTAAGATTTCCACTCGAAATAAGATTGTTATAGTTATAGAAATTGAATTAAAGTTTGAATATGATTATTAACTTGTATTAGAAAGATAACCTACTGTAAGTAACCAAGGTTTCTTGATCTTGGATGATTACTTGGAATGGATTTAGAAAACTTGGAAGTAAACTTGCAATCTTGGAAGTATTCTTGATTTTATGAAACTAGAACTTTTGGAATTTATGAAGAACACTTAGAACTTGAAGATAGAACTTGAGAGAGATCAATTAGATGAAGAAAATTGAAGAATGAAAGTGTTTGTAGGTGTTTTTGGTCATTGGTGTATGGATTAGATATAAAGGATATGAAATTTTGTTTTCATGTAAATAAGTCATGAATGATTACTCATATTTTTGTAATTTTATGAGATATTTAATGCTAGTTGCCAAATGATGGTTTCCACATGTGTTAGGTGACTCACATGGGCTTCTAAGAGCTGATCATTGGAGTGTATATACCAATAGTACATACATCTAAAAGCTGTGTATTGTACGAGTACGAATACGGGTGCATACGAGTAGAATTGTTGATGAAACTGAACGAGGATGTAATTGTAAGCATTTTTGTTAAGTAGAAGTATTTTGATAAGTGTCTTGAAGTCTTTCAAAAGTGTATGAATACATATTAAAACACTACATGTATATACATTTTAACTGAGTCGTTAAGTCATCGTTAGTCGTTACATGTAAATGTTGTTTTGAAACCTTTAGGTTAACGATCTTGTTGAATGTTGTTAACCCATTATTTATTATAACAAATGAGATGTTAAATTGTTATATTATCATGATATTATGATATATAATATATCTTAGTATGATATATATACAGTTAAATGTCGTTACAATGATAATCGTTACATATATGTCTCGTTTTGAAATCATTAAGTTAGTAGTCTTATTTTTACATATGTATTTCATTGTTAATACACTTAATAATATATTTACTTATCATTTAACATAATTAACCAAGTGTATCAATATCTTAATATGATTCATATGTACCTAGTAAGACGTTGTTATAACGATAATCGTTATATATATCGTTTTCGAGTTTCTTAAATTAATAATCTCATTTTTATGTATATAACTCATTGTTAAAATACCTAATGAGATACATACTTATAATAAAATCATGTTAACTATATATATAACCATATATATGTCATCGTATTGTTTTTACAAGTTTTAACGTTCGTGAATCACCGGTCAACTTGGGTGGTCAATTGTCTATATGAAACCTATTTCAATTTATCAAGTCTTAACAAGTTTGATAGCTTAACATGTTGAAAACACTTAATCATGTAAATAACAATTTCATTTAATATATTTATAAACATGGAAAATTTCGGGTCACTACAGTACCTACCCGTTAAATAAATTTCGTCCCGAAATTTTAAGCAGTTGGAGGTGTTGACGTATCTTCTGGAAATAAATACGGGTATTTCTTCTTCATCTGATCTTCACGCTCCCAGGTGAACTCGGGTCCTCTAAGAGCATTCCATCAAACCTTAACAATCGGTATCTTGTTTTGTTTAAGTCTCTTAACCTCACGATCCATTATTTCGACGGGTTCTTCAATGAATTGAAGTTTTTCATTGATTTGGATTTCGTCCAACAGAATAGTGAGATCTTCTTTAGCAAAACATTTCTTCAAATTTGAGACGTGGAAAGTGTTATGTACAGCCGCGAGTTTTTGAGGTAGCTCCAGTTGGTAAGCTACTGGTCCGACACGATCTATAATCTTGAATGGTCCAATGTACCTTGGATTTAGTTTCCCCCGTTTACCAAATCGAACAACGCCTTTCCAAGGTGAAACCTTAAGCATGACCATTTCTCCAATTTCAAACTCTATATCTTTTCTTTTACTGTCCGCGTAGCTCTTTTGTCGACTCTGGGCGGTTTTCAATCTTTGTTGAATTTGGATGATTTTCTCGGTAGTTTCTTGTATTATCTCCGGACCCGTAATCTGTCTATCCCCCACTTCACTCCAATAAATCGGAGACCTGCACTTTCTACCATAAAGTGCTTCAAACGGCGCCATCTCAATGCTTGAATGGTAGCTGTTGTTGTAGGAAAATTCTGCTAACGGTAGATGTCGATCCCAACTCTAAAAATTAATAAAATTCGGGTTGTTTTCCTTTAGGAGCGAGGGCGTTTCGGATCGTTGTCCTAGTCTGTCCCTCGACAAAATTTTAAATTTTGTCAAATCAAAGCGCGATTTTAAAAGTAAAGATTTTTGGGTTTTTTAATATTTTTGGCATACTTTAATTCAATAAGATTAAAAATAATGATAATAAAAGTTCTCGTCCCTTCCTCGGATAAAGCAATTTCGGTTCAAAGACCTAGTCTTCAACTTACGACGAATTTTAAAAATCATATTTTTAACTTAGCGAAATAAAGTAAATTTTTGTTTTTAAATTCACACCAAACTTAAATTAAAAATGCATAAAATTAAAAAAAAAAAATTCACACCAAACTAAAATTATATTTTTGTTTTTATACATACAATACTTATATTAAAAATATTAATTTTTCAAATATTTACAATTTTAAATAAGTTTACAATATTAAATTAATAATTATATATTAATTGTAAAAACATGGTAAAAATAAAATTAAAAATCTTTTTGGTTTTTATCCCACTTTAATCAATCAAATATTATCAAAAATATACGCCCCTCTTTTCGGTAAAGTAATTTCGGTTCCATGACCTAATTTAACTCATGACGAATTTTTGAAATATTTTATTTTGATTGATTAAAGATATTTATACCTTAAGAATAAACGTTAAATTTCGCAGTGATGTAATAAATTTTTGTATGATATCAATAATTTCGGTCGCAAGACCTAATTTCATCGAATACCAATTTAATACTTTATAGTGAACAAATTAGCGTTTATTATCAAAAGGTTAAAAATAAAAATAAAAAAATAAAAACTGTACAGATTTACCTGTGAAATATATTTCTTAGTGATATGCTCTAGCCCACTCATAAGATAGTTGGACTAATTGATTTTCCATGGCTACATAGGCATAACCTCGAACATTTAATGTTTTTTCTTCTAAACATATGAACGGTCCGTCTCTGCATAAAGTAATAAATTCGGTATTTCAATAGGTTTGATTATTTGAACATTTACCTTCGTGTGACCATTTTCCGCATTTGTGACATTTTTCAAGGTGTCGTGCTCTTCTTTTCGCTGCGGATTTTGATTTTCCTTTACCAAATTGTGACTTATTATCTTCGTATCTGGATTCTTTTCTTACTCCATCCAATTTACCTCTGATTAATGATACTATTTCACTTGGAAGTGTGTCATTATTACGTTTAGTGATCAAAGCGTGTAACATTAGACCATGGTTTAGTTCACAGGAAGTCTTCATTTCGTAAAAACCTAAAAAAAATAAAAATTCAGAATGGGGGGAGAAGACTAGTTCTTTAGGGTCTGCTAGGGAAAGACCATTCGGGTTCCATTTTCGAGAACTACACGAAAACAGAAAATCTAACTCTAACAGAAATACATATTATCCTTTAAAGACTTGATTCTCCCCACACTTAGTTAGCTGTGGTATCGAAATTGTGATTAACTTCGTTGTCAACTTCCATTGGACTATCTATGTAATGTTTAACTCTGTGACCATTAACTTTAAATTCAATCCCATTTGAATTTATTAATTCTACTGTTCCGTATGGGAAAACTCTTTTGACTATGAATGGTCCAGACCATCTTGATTTCAATTTTCCAGGAAATAGCTTGAATCGTGAATTGAAAAGAAGAACTCTATCTCCTTCTTTAAATTCTTTTGAACTTCTGATTCTTTTATCATGCCATTTCTTCGTTCTTTCTTTATAGATTAACGAATTTTCGTATGCTTCATGTCTTAATTCTTCTAATTCGTTTAGTTGACTTAACCGTAGACGTCCAGCTTCATGTAAATCAAGATTACATGTCTTCAAAGCCCAAAATGCTTTGTGTTCAATTTCTACTGGAAGATGACATGCTTTTCCATAAACGAGTCTAAAAGGTGTGGTTCCAATTGGAGTTTTGTAGGCTGTTCTAAAAGCCCAGAGTGCATCCTCCAATTTAATGGACCATTCCTTCGGATTTGTTCCTACGGTTTTTTCTAGAATACGTTTTAAAGCTCGGTTGGTATTTTCAACTTGTCCACTTGTTTGTGGATGATAAGCAGTGGAGATTTTATGAGTTACTCCATATCTTTTAAGAACTTTCTCAAGTTGATTATTACAGAAATGAGTTCCCCGATCACTTATTAAAGCTTTCGGTGTTCCAAACCTTGCAAAAAGACGTTTTAAAAAATTGACTACAACTCGTGCATCGTTAGTTGGGAGAGCTTGTGCTTCCGCCCATTTAGATACATAATCAATGGCTACGAGAATATATAGATTATTATGAGATTTTGGAAATGGACCCATAAAGTCAATACCCCAAATGTCAAATACTTCACATACTTGAATGACATTTTATGGCATTTCATCACGTTGACTTATTTTTTCGGCCCTTTGACAAGCATCACAGGATTTGCAAAGAAGGTGTGCGTCTTTGTAAATTGTAGGCCAATAGAATCCAGCATCATAAACTTTTCTTGCTGTTAGTTGAGGCCCATAATGCCCTCCTGTTGGTCCTGTGTGATAATGGT